>NW_026596034.1:24870259-24910510 GCF_907164565.1 Psammomys obesus
AACACACACACACACACACACACACACACACACACACACACACACACCTTGAACTCACATTTGAAGTGATCATCTTGTGTTTGCTTTGGGCCCTCAGCCTTTGGGTGGTGATCTGCCAGCAGGCCCCGCAGCTTCCTCGTTTTGTCAGCCTTCCTTACCCGCTCTTTTTCTTTTCCTAGTGTTTCTCAACAAGAGAAGAGAATGACAGTTTTTGTTCCTCATAGCAAACTCTCCTATCAGATGGTCACGTGTTTTTGATGTTAAATATCTATCTTGAAAATGTAAAAAATTCTCCTTTTGTTAAATTTTACTTTTTTCATACTTTCTCTCCACTGTTTCCTGAAAATGATTTATTTATTCATGTATCATATATATGCAGGTGTCTGACATTATGCCAATACAGATGGTTGTGAGCCAGCATGTGGTTGCCGGGAACTTCTCTCAGGACCTCTGGAAGAGCAGACAGTGCTCTTAACTGCTGAGCCATCTCTCCAGCTCCTCAGCTCAGCTCCTCCCCGCTCCCAGTTCCTTTTATTGAAATGATTTCATGCCATCTGCCTGGATAGGGTCAGTCGGCCTGGTTGGGTCTGCCACACCTGTGCCAGCTCATCCCGGGTTGCCCCTTGCAGTCGTTAATATGAGGCGGCAAGGCACCGGGCTTTACTTGCTCAGGGAGGATTGCTGTGTCTGTGGCGTGTGGCGTCTGGGTTGCTAAGAAGGAAAGCAGACGGGTTTGAGTTTAGATTCATCTGGAATGACGAGAGAACCTTCTCTAGGGTCCTTTCCTGGTCCAGAGAAGGTTAGAACTATTTACCTATTGCTGGTGTTTGATCTGCAATTGCTAATGAGCAGGGCAGATTCCCAGGCTCAGGGCAGAGCCTTGGAAGCCCACTAGGTCTCTTAGGTCAACAACTGTAGCAACGTTTTCTCTGCTGACACAGCCTGCACGTTGGGGTTACTAAGGGAAAAATCATCCCTGGCTGTCTGCCCCCTCCCTGCTTTCTCTGTTGAGGCCATCCTCCTTGAAGACTGTTGGGTCTTCGCAGACACTTCTGAGCTGATCTCTGTGGCCTGTCACCCGTGACACATGTTATTACCACAGAGCCTCTGCCTTCTTGTTCCTTGGAGAAGGGCTGAGCCCAGGGACTAGTAGTTTGTGATGGAGGTGTCTCGGTGTCATGGGACCTGCCCTTTCCTTCAGCTGCTTCTGAACCCAGCCATGGCAGCCCAGTGGGACCAAACCCCAGGCTTTTTGTGACTGTCCTCTCACCCCCAGGGAGACAAATAAAAAGGTGTGTGTGTGTGTGGGGGGTAGATTCCTACCTGGGGGCCAGTTTCCCAGTCAACCCTGGGATGGAGTGTGTAGCAGGGCTCTTGGCTTTCTAACCTGGTACTTCAATCTGTGCTGTGTCTAGGGAGCTCTTTGTTTGCAGCCCTGAGTTCAAGGGCTTTGTCTCCAGTATCCATACTGGAGATGGTGGGTTCCCCAGACCGACCCCGAGAGCATCTGGTTCCTGTGTGTGTATTCAGAGCCGTCATTTCTTCTGCAAAGCTCTCTTTGGCCAAGCAGGGGAGACAAGCAGGTATTGGTGTCAGGGCTGATTGTTAATCCTTATCTCTCTCGGGGCCCTGTGAGGGACTTTGGAGGGAGATGTGACACATGCAGGTGTTGCTCAGTGGTTAAGGATACTGGACTGCTCTTCCAGAGGACCTGGGTTCAAATCCCGACACCCAAATGGCAGCTCACAACTGTCTGACACTCATAGATGTACATGCAGGTAAAACACCAATGCACATTTATAAAATAGTAAATGAAGAAGAAGAGGAAGAGGAAGGAGGCAGCTTTGATTGTGTTGGGGAACTATGGTAGCAGTTTAGAATAGGCTCTCATTGGTTTCATCTATCTATCTATCTATCTATCTATCTATCTATCTATCTATCTATCTATCTATCTATCTATCTATCTTCCTGAGATAGGCTCTCTTTATGTAGTACTGGCTGTCCTAGAACTTGCTCTGTAGACCAGGCTGGCCTTGAACTCACAGTGTCTGCTTGCCCCTGCCTCACAAGTGCTTGGGATGAAAAGCATGAGCCACCAGCACCCAGGTGGTCTCACTGCCTTTAAATGGAATGCTTTGAGTCCCAGCCTCTGGGAAGTACCAACTCTTCCTGAGCCCAGGAAGATTCTCTGCGAATCAGCAGCCGGTGGCTTTCTTGTAGAGGGTGGTTCGAAGGAAGACAGAATACAGAATGAGAGTCTCCTCATCCAAGAGGGTGTCCCATGTAATCCTCCCATATCTGCTTTGCTGTGATGGGCCTGTTTCTACCCACCGTCTCCTGAGATTTCTAGGATTCAAAAGAGAGGACACCCACCCCCCCATCCCTTCTAGCTAGCCAAGCCACGTGGCGCTGGGCCCAAGCCTGTGATTTCCTTACACTGTCCTAGACGTGAATCAATGAATGTGAGACAGCGCCCCATCCCTGGCTCCTAAACCAACTCTGGTTTAGGAAGGGCTGTGAGAGTGACTTGGCTTGAGACCTCCCCCCCATTTATGCTACATTTGTGCCCAGTTTCTGATTCGCAGATTGGGCTTCATTTTTGTCATTATGTTTTCCCAGATTTGGTGCCATTAGTGATGGCTACAGCTGTTCAGGTAGGAAAAAGCAAGCAGTGTCCTCAGGGAGTGGAGTCCTGACCTCCTCTCGGACGTCTCACTGTGTCCTACTTTGTATCTAGACCCTGAGGCACTCTCTCTCTCTGTTGCCTTGCTTCCATCCTTCACCTCTCAGCCTGCAGGTTTGCTTGGAGGCAGCAGATTCCGGAACCATTGCTCAGTTGATGACATTTCCTCTCTGATATTTCAGTTCCCAGAAGACCCCGCCCCCCTCCAAAGTTCTCTAGGAACCCCCTCTCGCCATACCATCCCTGCACTCAGAAGCTGTTCCTGGCTGGCTCTTTTGTCCTCCCTGAGTGAGAGGCACTCAGATCTCAGGTCTTACCTGGGGAAGTTTCAGACAGCAGTCATAAAAAGCCCAAGTCCACTGGGAGGGGAGGGGGAGGCGGGCTAATTACACAGCTAATTGATCCAACAGATGTCGTTTTTTAAGAGCTCATTTCTTAGTGATTCGGCTGCACACATCCCACTTTGCTTGAGACAGGCTTGTGGCCCTGTCAGAGAGTGTCTTTTTGATGAGCCCTCCAGGAAGAGCTGGCTTCCTGTTCCTTCTTGAGGGTCTGGGGCCCCATTCGAGGTTCTCCAGAAAGTTCCTGGTGTGCCCCTCCCCCCAGCCAGTTGCTGTGTGTTTAATGCCCACCACACCATTTAACACGGGCCGGTTTCTGCCTCACGCCTCAGCATGGTACTATAACTTGGTTTGCGTGTTGAACCAACCTCCGGCCATCTTGGGTTGCCTCACCTTCAGGCAGAGGTGCATTTGAATGGTACAGAATACGTGGGGGTTGTGAATGAGTTGTTCTGGGACATCCTCCGTTCCCTCTCCTGTTGTCTCCATTCAGTGCCCCCTGTCCTTTGAGATAAGGTCTAACCCTGTAGCCCAGCCTAGCATGGAGCTCAGCGTGTAGCTCAGGCTAAGCTTGGGCGCGTGGCAGTTGTCCTGCCGGGAATTACAAGTGTGAGCCATCACTCTCAGCTCCATAGTACATAGTTTTGAGTCTTTTCTTCTGGGACAGAATGTTGCTCAGTAGCCCAGGCTGGCCTGAAATTCACTATGTAGCTCAGGCTAGCCTGAGATGCTAGTTGGGACTCCTCTGGCCTGGCCTCCTTTCTTTGTCTTTATTGGAAGCCTGTTTGGGAGGAATGTGGCTGAGCAATAGTTACTGAAGGTAACTCAGCTCTTCTGAGTGACTCTGTAACCCCTCAGTCCTAGGACAGAGGTTCTTGGAGGGAGAAGGGGCGAGTCAGGGAACATGAAGATGGTGAGAACGGAATGGAAAGGTCGAGGGCTCTGTCTCCTGCAGGTTTCCTGGGGGAGGGGGGGCACCCAGAGCGGGCACATGGCGGTTGCGACCATGGACCTGACTTGAGCAGCCTGTACGGCCTGGAAGTCTGATGCTCTGTTGCTTGGCTGCTGGCATCTGGCTATAGCTGTAAAAGTCTGGGTTAACTTTGGGTCTCAACCCCTTGCTCACTATTGTTCCTATCTGAGCATGGACCGATGGGTGTCCCTCTGGTCACTTGTCTAGACATGACATTGCCTCCTGGAGTCATCAATGGTGTTTGCAGCACCAGGTTCCTGGCTGGCCATGTCACCTTCGGCACCCCTGTGCGTGGGCCCCCTTTTCCGTCTGTCTACCAAGATCTCCATGGCTTGCATATTAGCTCCCTCACCCCCAGCCCCCAAGGGTCTGATCCAGCTACCCCTCTGCTTTCTGTGTCTCTTCCCAAGGCTCTTCTTCATGAAGACCAAGGATTTTAAGCCCTGTCTCACTTGGTGGTAGCTGAGCTCTTGTTTTCTGCTCCAACATCTCCCTTCACCTGATCCCATCTGACCGCTTGCTATCTCTATGCATTCAAATGTCTCCAGGTTTACTCCCCAGCTTAGTATATAGCCTGGAAAGAAGTCTAAATGATCCCAGCTCCCACCAGCACACCCCACCCCCTTTTCTCCCTTTCCCTTGAACTGGTGTAGTAGCCCCTAGCTGAGCACTTGGCTTTATCACCTGGTATGGTGGGATAGGGCCGGCGTTAACCTCACCCCACTTTGCATCCTTGTGGATTGTAGGTAGAAAGTGAGTGAGGGTCACCTGAAGATCTGAGAGTGAAAGATAGAATTTGAAATCTAGAAGGTTGAAGGTTGCATCCAGCTCCTAAAAGCCTCTTCCACCTGTTTTTCTGGAGCCGCTCTCACGTGCAAGTGCCCACTTCTAAACCACGCTTACGTAAGCCCCCTGGTCTGGTCCCCACCCTGAGAACTGTGTTCCAAGAGCAGAGAAACTCCAGCCTTCTCTTTCTCCTCCTGCCACGAATTCAGCATGGCTCATTTTTGTTTTTCTGAGACAGGGTCTAATCTTAAATCCACTGTTGTAGCTGAAGCCAGCCTTGAACTCCTGATCTTCTGCCTCTCCCTTACATGTGCTGGGGTCACAGGTGAACATGGCCACACCAGAGAGCCACACAGGGTTACGAAGAAGCCTGAGTCCCTTATCTGAGTAGTCAGAGGGGCCGGTCTCTTCAGGGAAGTGGCCTCGGAACTTGTCTGCTGCTGTCCAAAGAAGTATGTTTTTCATCAGTCACCCAGGATATCCCTGTGCCGGGGTCGGATATATTCTTGTTCTCTTGTGTTTTACAAGTTGATTTCACGGTTCGCTAATGCCATTTTCATGTGGGGAGCTTTGCAGAAATGCCAGGCCCTGCACAGCCCTTCCTGACTGGCAGGGGTTCTGGGTTCTGGTTTTACTTCCTGTGGGGCTCAACTGGGAACCGTTGCCCTAACCGTTGCCTTAGCACAATCTGCTAAGAGCTGCGCAGGTCTATAGGAGGAAATGGACACCCAGGTGGTCAGATCTGAAGGGAGCCAGGGAAGTCGTAGTTGCAGCAAGATTTGAGAGGGGGGTGCAGTCACAGAGGAAGATGAGGTGGGCAGAGGACGGAGGGAGCCATCTTTCTTCCTGGGCACTGCCGATTGTAGTAGCTAAGCGGACCCTCACGTGTGTGGCTCTAGAACCTTTGGAAAGAGAATTAGCTGTGAGCTGACCATTTGTGCCACCCACGCCCACGGTCAGAAGAGTATGGACCATGCTGCGCCTCTGAAGACAGAGGTCAGATGAGTGATTCCTGTCCTTACAAAGGGCCGGCTCTCCCTGGAAGCAGAAACCAGCGAAGGGCTCTTAGACTGCTGTGGGAGAAGCAGAGAGGGAGGCTAGCAGGGTCTTGGCCACTAGGAGCGTTTGGATGCTCAGCAGCTGCCAGTTCCTACCCCCGAATTCCCACCTTTGCATCCAGTGTTGTCCACATGGGAAAGGTGGGCCTGTTGGTGCCCTCTACAGAATGGGGCCTCAGTTTTACTCCTTGCTAAACAGACGACATCAGGAGTCTCTCGGTCATTCAGATGTGTGATAGATGTCAGGTAGGTGAGGGGTTGGAATGGAAAGCTTCACCAAGGGTGCCTTCGTTCCTAAGGGTGAGCCCGGGTAGCTCTTGGAGTAGCAAGAAAGGCTCTGTCTGGAACCTCTTCCACTTCCCTTGTGTTACCTGTCTGTGAAATGGTTAGTACAGCTGCCTGCCCAACAGAGGAGCTGAAAAAGTCGAATGAGATAATACATTTGATGAGTCTACAATGGAATATGTATATAGCACAAAACTCTGTGTGTGTTGCATGCACATACGTGTGCGGGTGCATGTACCTTTTCGACCGCGCATGCAGAGGTCAAAGAGGAGCGTTGAGAGTCTTCCTCTGTTCTTCCCACCTTCTTGCCTTGAGGGCCTCTCCCTGAACTGGAAGCTCAGTATCAGGCTTAAGCTGTCTGCCCAGCAAGCTCCCAGGACCCTCCTCCTGTCTCTGTGGGCTTAAAGGCATGTGCAGCTATGCCCAGCTCTTCTGTGGGATGTCACCTCCGGCTCTCCTGCTTGTAGAGGAAGCACTCTTGTTCACTGAGCCATCTCCCCACAACCCATTATTTTATGATAACACCCCTCCTAATGCCTTTGTTTTTTTTTTCAAGTGCCTCACATTTTCATTTTTATTTATTTTTTTTACTGAAAATATATTTTTTCATAAATTATATTCTGATCATAGTTTCCCTCCCTCAGCTCCTTCCAGTTCCTCCTTACCTCCTGTTCTTTCTGAATCTACACCCAATCTGTCTCTCCTTTAGAAAACAAACAGGCATCTACAGGGCAATGATGAGATAAAGCAAAGACAAACAAGTCAGAATAGGACAAAAGAAACAAACGGGGCTGGAGAGATGGCTCAGTGGTTGAGAGCACTGAGTGCTCTTCCAGAGGATCCGGGTTCAATTCCTAGCACCCACCTGGCACCTCACAACTGTCTGTAACTCCAAAATCTAGCACCCACAGACATACACGCAGGCACAACACTGGTGCAATAAGATACAAATAATTAATTTTTATTATTATTAAAATTATTAAAGAAAGAAACAAACAGAAGACAAAGGCATGAGAAACATATAGAGTGGCCGATTCTTTTGTGTGTGTGTGTGTGTGTGTGTGTGTGCATGTGTGTGTAAGTGAAAAGGAGGGGAGGGACAGAGAGAGAGTGTGTGTGTGAGACAGTGAGTTTCCTTTAGAGAAGTGTCATCATTTCTAGTGTTCAAGTGAGATGCCTGAGCGCATTACTTGACCTCGGTTACTCTGTGGTGGCCCTGTGTGGCCATGAGAAGCTTTGGCACATCGCTGAGGTTCCTTCCAACAGTAAACGTATATGCTTGTTGCTGCTGTAAAAATGTGGCTACCTCTGCCTCTTCTAAGGAGAAGGGACCTAGTGAAGTACACTGGAAACCATCCAGGCCAGCTCAGCTGGCTCTTGGCTTTCCCGGTGGAGCACTGTTGCATTGTCACTTGTGAGGAGTGAGCTGTGGGGTCACTTTTACTCACAGTCACATAATACCGGCCTGATTGACCTGAGGTCTTGCTGCTTTGTCTGTCTGTCCATTCGTCTGTCCATCTGTCCATCCATCCATCCATCCATCCATCCATCCATCCATCCATCCATCCGTGTATTTTTAATTTTTTAAACAGTGTCCAGCTCCAGTGTAGCCATATTTCTCAAAATTCGCTGCAAGTGAGGATGGAGGTTCGGAACTGATGCTGAGAGCACAGTGCATTCCCAGAGAAGTACATTCCTTTCCTTCTTATTCTCTTGTGGTTTTGGACAGAGGCTAATATGTACTTAAAAAAAGACAAAGCAAGCAAGCAGCAACAGCGCCAACTTTACCAAAGCTACAGCCCAGACTGTGCAGCACAGAGGGCAAAGATGAACAAAAAGGAAGCTGAACTCTAATTAAACTAGAATATGTCTGATACCGGTGTCCTTTCATGTTTGGTGCCTGCATCTGAGTGCATCTTGTAACCTTGGAAATCCCGCAGACCATCCAGGAGTGGGGGCAGCCCCCCAGACACAAGCCTGGGGTTGGCTGGCGCCTCAAAGCCGCCCTGCCCCGCCTTGCATAAATGGGCTCATTTACATCCAGAAAGCCACAGTGTCTGCGACATGGCTGACTTAACATTGCCTGAGGAGTCTCCCTTTAATGTTTACATTTGTGCCCCTGCTTGTGGCCTTCCAGTCCCCACTCTCCCTTCCTTGCAACCAGCACCTGCAAGTCAAGTATGCAAAACGGTTTCTGTGACAACCTTTGGTGAGCTATTAATTTTACATATTCCAGAACTTTTTTTTTTTTTTTTCCCAAGGGTGCATCCCTCTCCATCCCTATCTGGACATCAGAGGTTAATCTCCTTTGCTACCTCAGTTGTAGATATTCCCCCCTTTACCCCCAACTCGTTTCAAAGCTGATTTCCTCCTCACTTCATGTAATGAAATACACAGCTGGTCCTTGGGATTCTGGTTACAAATTTAAGTCAACAAGTGGTAGGAGAAGAAAGCTCCTTTCTTAAGTCCCAAAATGCTAACCTGTTCTTTCTCTTCCTTCCTTCCTTCCTTCCTTCCTTCCTTCCTTCCTTCCTTCCTTCCTTCCTATTTATTTTTAATTTATATATTCTCTTTACATCCTAATTGTAGCCTCCTCTCTTCCCAGCCCCAACCTTCACCCCCTCCCCCCCTTCCCCCCTCCCCTGGCTTTTAACGTACTCAGCCGTGTGCACAGTACACGCAAGAGGAAAGTCTCACCAAGTCCATGGCCTGCCTGGTAGTTAGAGGAGAATCAAAGGGTTTCAAAAGTACATACTTCAAAACAAAACACAGCGAAACGCCGAGCAGCTCTTCTCAACTGAATTGATGAGTGGGGCGCGCAAAGTTTTCATGACGTTTTTACACGGGTGTCAAGAGCTCTGCAGTGATGCCCAAGTCCACAGGTCTGGAAACGCCTACCAAAAAGCAATGCAAAGAAGAGGCAGAAGCTCACCAGGGTTGCAAATTGGAGCCCAAATGAAGAAATGCAAAAGAAATGTTTGCATAACAACGCTCATTTCCCATGTGGTAATCACCTGCCACATACAATATTGTAATGTCCAGGATGTGGGGCTGGACCAATGATTACTGCAGTTTTACATGTTTTTAAGGACGGGTGTGCAGGTCTTTTGCATTCCTTGTTCACGTGTCAGTAATGGTTCCATCATTTATTCTCAGTGCCTCTACGATCATTCTTTTTTGGGTGATGCTTAAGCCTTAGTTTGTTTTCTTGCCCAGTAAGTCTTAAAAGTATTTTCTTCTCCTTATGTCAGTTCTGATCTGTTACTCCTGGCAGGTAATAGCTCAAGACAGGGAAGAGCTGGTTTTGAACTGTGGCTGTGGAGCATCGAGGTAACATTGTCTTCTCGAAGCCCTTTAGGGTAGAGCCAACGTTCCTTGCTCCTCTTGTTTCCTTGGGCACTAGAGATGGATTACCCCCCTCCTGGGGGCGGGTGCTTGCATCTGCTAGGCCTGCACCCCAGGGCTGAGCTATGCCCACAGCCCCCTTCCAGCCCTTTACCTTTTGAGGTATTTCTACCTTGCCGGAACTGTAGCCTTCAGGTTCCTCTACACTCAGCAAACACTTGTGGAAGAGTGGAACCCATCCAGCCTGTCTTTTACCTTTTGTTTTGATTTTTTTTATAAGCCTCTTTATGTTTTTTCCCTTTTCCTTCCACTTTTAATAGTTTGACCAAAAAAAAAGAAAAGAAAAAAGAAAAAAAGTTATCCACTAGGCGGAATCTCACAGTAGTGTTTTTATCAGTTGCTAGATAAGTGATGGAAAGTTCTGCTTGTTAGGTGTATGAGATCTTCTTTCCTTCCTTCCTTCCTTCTTCCCTCCCTCCCTCTCTCTCTCCCTTCCTTCCTTTCTTCCTCTTTCCTACCTTCATTCCTTTCCTCCTTCTTCCCTCCCTCCTCCCTTCCTTTTCCTTTTCCTTCCTGCAGGTCCCCCTCTCTCCTTTACTTCCCTTTTAGTCTGTCCTAGTTTGCTTTCTGTTGCTTTGATAAAACACCATGACCAAAAAGCAACTTGGGGAGGAAAGGGTTTATTTCCCCTTATACTTCCACAGCACACTCCATCATCCAGGGAAATGAGGGAGGAACTCAAACAGAGCAGGAACCTGGAGGCAGGAGCTGACACAGAGGCCATGGAGGCCTCTGTTACGGCCTGGCTCTTCACAGCTTGCTCAGCGTGCTTTCTTACTGTCACCCAGGTTGCCCAGTGGTGGCACTGCCCACATCACATCAATCATCTGTCAAGAAATTGCTCTAGACACACTCACAGGACAGTTTGTCAGGGGACAGTTTCCTAATTGAGGTTCCTGCTTGCGTCGACTTGGAATAAAACCAGCCAGCACGCCTTCCCTTCCTCTTCCCTTGCCCTTCCCTTCCCCTCCTTTCCTCCTTCCCTGCCTTCATTCCTTACTTTCCTGCTTTGACTTCCTCCTTTTGGTCCCTCTTCATAAGGCACCAGGAGCCTGGTTTCTGTGAGCACAGTTTCCCCAGCCCCCGGGTCTCATTTCCCCCAGGCTGATGCAGAATCTGTCGGCTCCACTCAGCAGCCTCGTTTTCTGTTCCCAGTGCAAGCGCCCTTGTTTTAATGTGTTTCAGTTAATGAGGTGGTAGTGAGAATGAAGCGCCACTGTTTACACACAGACAGCTTGTGCTGAGGGCCCTGTTGCAGCCCATTTGGCCCTGGGCATCCTCAGGGAACAAGTCTCAGAGAGCAGGGCCACCTTTTCCACTCAGTCTGTCAGGGCTGACGCAGGTGAATAACACCATGCGTGAGCTCTGCTGAATCACCTACTTTGGTATTTTGTTTTGTTATTTTTTGGGTGAGGCCTTCTTTTGGGATGATTAAAGATAACCAGAGTCAGTGCTGTAGGGTGCAACCAATTCCTCCCCAAGCCATTTCAGATTCTTCTGCTTTTACCAGCCCCTCGCTCCTTATGGGACAGAGGGAAGGGTCAGTTCTTTTGAAAGAACTCAAACCCAGATTCAGGAGTCTAAGAAGAGTCACACCTCGGGTATGGAATAGAGTGTGGTGCCAGGCATAGTGGTCCATGCCTGTAATCCTAAAACTCAGGAGGAGGTGGAGGCAGGAGGGTTGTGAGTTCAAGGCCAGCTTAGGGTACATAGTGGTTAGACTCTGTCTCAGAAAACAAGACCTCCCCCGCCCCAACCCTCAGCCAGTCTGAGGTGACCAGTCAAAATTGATATTTTCCGTTTCCTGGGCAAGGGAAGTCCTGCTGTGGGATCGACTCTGAAGGGTGACCGTACCTGAGCAGGAGTCTAGTTTGCGCCCTGGGCTGTTGTTGCTCCTTTGGGCTCCTTCACCATCCAGGTGCAAGTACCTGCTGTCCCTTCTCAGATCCAGGTGAGCAGGCTGCTGCCTAGAACAGTCAGGAAACCAAGACTGGGTTGCTCTCTTCTGTCATTCAAATCTCTAGCTTCCGAATACAGGGAAGGTCAAGGGGTCAGAGGCAACAGCAGGGCCCTGTCCATCTTTGGGACCCATCGCTGTGTTGTCAGTGACACCACCGGTGTGGAAGGACATGCCTCCCACTCCTTCCATCTTCTGCTTTAGCTTTTCTTCTCCTGCTGCATTTAGCCCCTAAATGGTTAACCCCGTTGCCGGGTCTTGGCATGGTGCCAGCCCCAAGGGGCGATGCACAGGCTGGAGCCCCCTCCCTCCCGCCCCCCCCCCCTCCCCAGCTCACCCTGGCTTCCCGAAGGCACAGCAGCCCGGGCCCCGGCCCCGGCCCCGGCCCCGGCCCATGGGTTTTAGCAGGAATTAAACAATTACTAAGTCTTAGTCCTCCCCACCTTCCGTGGATCGGCTCTATAAATTGTCAGCCTGTTGACATTTTAATGCGAATTATGTCATGTGGTATCCCCTTTGATTTTGACATGCCTCAGTTTGTAAATACATGAGCCACTCAAAGGCTTGTGGTTAGTATACACTCCGGAGGCCTCGGGGTTTTTGGTGGGGAAGAGAATGCTGGGAGGAGCGTGCCTGGCATGGAAAGCTGTTCTCAGGCACTCAGGCACTGGGGGCAGCTCTGGGGGTGGGGGTCGGGGGCTGGGCTAGGGCGTCCCCACCAGCTGTGAGCCCTACTGCCAACGCCCCCTCCCCCTCCCCGCCAGGACTCTGAGAAGGGTACTGCCCAGGGGATTTTTTTTTTTTTTTTTTTTAAATTGGGAATGTGGATGGTTGAACATTTCCCACGTCACCGTGTAACTGTACTCAGCAATATGACGTCACTTTCTCTGTCCCCGTGTCTTGAGAAGAACCAACTTACTCTTGATTTCAGGGCAAGCCAGCAGGCCAAGGGGGCCTCACCCAGGGCAGGGCTCTTCTTGGAAAAGACCTTGGCTTACCCAAGGGGAGCATGGGTGGAGGATTTCGTCAGCTGAGGAAAAGGGAAGGTGTGGGCTGTGAAAATATATGGTGGTGGTGATTCACACTTAGAATCTCAGCACCTGGGAGGCTAAGACAGGAGGATTGCTGTGAGGGCAAGGCCAGCCTGCACTACAGAATGAGACCTTGTCATAATTAAAGGATTGGTGGTGGTGGTGGTGGTGGTGGTGGAGGAGGAACTCATTTGTGTGGGGTAGAAGGAAGTTAGGGCTGTTAAATGTTCAGGTTCTGAAGTGAAATTCAATGGAAAAAAGAACCCCAGGAGAATAAATTTGTGTGGGGGCAGGTATTTCTGGGTGTGTGAAGATACATGTCTGTGTGTCTGTGTGTGCTTACACATGCTCACGCGCCCATGCGGAGGTCAGAGTTGGATGTTGCCTGTTTTCCTCAATTGTTCTCCACTTTGCTCTTTTTGAGACAGGGTCTCTCGTTTGCTTGGAAACAACTCAGCAGCTGGCAACCCAGGGACCGCCTTCCTTCTCCCGCCACGTCTCTGTGGTTGCAGGGGCTCGCTACAGGGCCTGGCTTTTGTGTGTGATGCTAGGGGTCCTAGCTTGGGTCCTCCTGCTGGCCCAGCTGGCCCAGCAGGTACTTTATCTACTCTCCTCAGAACAGATTTTAATGGGTGTTTTTTTCTCATGAGAACAGCTAAGCCCCTGTGCCAGGATTCACCCACAGTTCATTCTGTGTTTCTAAGTCCATCTTGTTTGTTTTATTCTTGGGGTCTGCCTTCAGGTCCCCTTGTCTGAGATTTCCCTTCAAGTCTTATAGCCCTAGAGGAGTTGGTGTTTTGGCCATCACCCATATATAGATGTCAGTGTTCAAGAAGAGAAACTGAGACCTTTTGAGGGTTGAGATTGCGCCCAGACGAGGGTGGCCAGGCTCCAAGAACGTGCCCTGGTCTGCACAGAAGGGCTGGGGAATATGTAAACTTCCCTGGTCTGAACATGGCAACTGTTGAGCATGCCATCTGGGGTAGAAGCTGGGCTGATTTACAAAAATGTCACAGGATCTTTAATGGCCCTGGGTGGTCAGGACCTATTTCCCACGTGCTGAGTAATTCCAGTTTCATGTGTGGATAATGCCCAAATTAAAGCAGTTAGCGCCATGCAGGGGCTCAAAAGGAGGAAGGGACCAACATTCAATGACACTTTTCCCATTCATCTGAGAAAGAGCCCAGTAGCTTCCATTAGAGGTTGGACAGTGTTTTATGGTGGATTCTGTCCCTTTACATATTTTAAAAGAGTTGTCTTACAAGAAAGGGTTTGAAAACTAGGGTTGCTGAGTTTCCCTTCTCTTGTCTCTTCCGTGATTTATCTGCCTTTTTTTACCCGGGGAAGATGGGATGGAGTGAGTGTAATGAATGTAGGACAGATAGGCAGAGAGACATTGGAAACACATTTTTTTTGGTACTGGTCGTGAGGAATTCTGTTCAGTCTCTCTCCGATATCTACTTCGAGTTGAGCTGTAAGGACATATCCGAAGAAAGATACCAAGAAGTAAGAATAACTACAGCCCACAAGAACCTTGTTCCATGCCAATTAAGAAACACAGTTGATAAGTTTCCACATTCAGACAGTGGCATCTAAGCAATAACAGTGTTCTGTGGTGTGTGTACATACGTCATGGAACATTGCTGTCATTGATCTACTCTGTCTTCACTGTAGTGAGCAGAAGTTAATGCTTGGTAACAGACTTTGATTCCTAAAGCAAGGCCAAAGCAAGGCCTCTTGTTAAGATACTTAGACCCAAGGCTCTTAGAGCAGATATGATGGCTTTCTGGCTCAGAATACTGGCTGTTCCTGCAGAGAATCCAAGTTTGGTTTCCAGCACCCACTTGGTGGCTCACAACCATCTATAGCTCCAGTCGAGGGACTCTGATGCCCTCTTCTGGCCTATGAAAGTATTTGCAGGCAAATACATACACGTAATTTTTTTTTTTTTAAATAAAGAAACTAATATGTGTAGGCCTGAACGTGCCTTAGTGGTGATGCTCTTGTGTGGCATGTGTGAGGCCACAGGTTTGAGCCCCAGGACTGTCGTTGAGGGGGTTGGTTTGTGGAGCTGAGACTATAGAGGTGTTGCATAACTTGCTGGTGGCAAGCCAGTTGTGATTATTTTCTTTATGTCTTCCAAAGACTGTGACACAGTCACTGCTCACTCCAGCCTAGTCCCCGTTCTTGCCCTCCCGGGCTGCTGTAAGAAGACATTAGCACAGCATGGCACCTGGTTTTCCACCCCTGTAAAGGAGATGCTGCTGATGGTTTTGGTAACAGGAAGGGTACGTTCACTCACTCCTACCCTTTATTTCTTCTGCCTTCAAAACTAAAGGAAATTGGGTAACAGACACAGCAGTGAGCAACGTGGAGACAGGTGTGAGCCGCAACTTAGTAAAGCTGGGGTCTGTAGTCACAAGGAACGACTCCCTCATCATTTAAAATATACATTGTGTGTGTGTGTGTGTGTGTGTGTGTGTGTGTGTGTGTGTGTGTGTGTGTCTGTCTGTCTGTCTGTCTGTCGGGTGGGAGAACACTCGAGGCCAGAAGAGTCTGTTGAGTGCCCTGGTGCTGGAATTAGAGGCAGTTGTGATCTGCATGTCGTGGGTGCTGAGATCAGAACCCACATCTCCTAGAAGGACAGTGAGTGCCTTTACCTGCTAGTCCATCTTGCCAGCCCCCAGCAAGTGACATTTTCTTGACCAGGTGGCAGGTACACTTGGCTCTGCTGCTTCAGATGGGAGCTGTTGGGTCTGCTCTGGATGGGCCTAGACATCTTGAGTTTTTCTGGCACCTGGGAGCTCTAAATCCCTTTGCCTTTTATAGACTCAGGGCCCTTTGATACTTTTGTTTGAGCATCTACTTCTCTCTCCATCTCTGCATCCATCTCAAGGAGCGTTAGCTAGCTAGCTGACAGGCTAATTGACAGGGTAAATATGGACTTAGAGGGTTGGGATTGCAGCTCATTTGGTAGAGTGCTTTCTTAGCATAGACAAAGGTCTGGGTTTGGTCACCAGCACCACAGAAGCCTGGTGTGGTGCCATATACCTGTAACCTGTAGTATTGGGGGAGTGGAGGCAGGGGGATCAGGCATTCTAGGTCATGCTCAGCTACATACCGAGTTTGAGGTCACCCTGAACTAAGTGAAATGGTATCTTCAGAGTGGTGAGGACAAGACAGTGATGGAGGAGGACGAGGAGGAGGAAGAAAAGGAGGAGGAGGAACCACCCATTGCCTCTACTGCAGTCAAACTGAATTTGAAGGTGTACTGATGGTGGAGGAAGGTTATTCAAAGGGAATGTAGCCAGGCCCTGGGCAGCAAGGAAGAAGGAGCAGACTGATGCTCTGTTTCTATCCTACCGCAATGGCGTCCTGTTAACCCCACGGTCCAGCCTTTCTAACCCCAAGGGTGGTTTGCATAGCCTACACAGCACAGACTGTGCAGTGTATACAGGTGTCACAGGCAGTGGCAACCGAGTGTGGACAAGAAGGGACCTGTGTGTCCCCAAGGCCTTCCTAGCCACCCCCGTGACTGCCTGGACAGTTCACACTCATCAGAGGGGACCACCTGGGTAAGGCCCAAACCAAAGATGTTCGTTCCCGTGTCTCGGGTTTAAAAACATATGTCCAGGACAGGTGGGAGGAGATGGAATTAAATGCCCCAAGGAAATAAATGCCTCAGGATGTTCTTTAATAAGGGAGAAACAGGGACAAGTTACAGGGAGATGGAGGGTGTGCAAAAGAGTTGGGGAGGGGGAGCCTGTGGTGCCGACAATTAACTAATTCTCCTTGCTCTAACCCATGACAGAATTTAATCACACATTAACACAGTGACAACAAAATTAATGTCATATGCAAATTAATAGTGCGGGCTTGGCATTCAACAGCCTGTTGGATTTTAAGGCTTGCACTGTCGCCAACACCCACCAGGGTGGCCAGAGTCCATCCGCTGGCATGGTCCCACTCAATCCTTGTTCTGCCTGATGATATCTAGGGCTTGAAGTGACGGAGGGTTAAAATCTTGCAATTTGAAGTCCGGCTGAAAGAGCACCAGCCTTGGCTGAGGAGACCCTTCCGGGCTCTGTTGTGGTTTGCTCCTGCCGTTGCTTCACTGCCCGTTCCCTGTAGGGACACAAGAGCGGTGTTCCTAGGACAGTGTTAAAGTGCCGCAGAGGCACCCTGTTGAAAGAGAGCATTGTGTTGGCACGACCAGATCTCGGCTCCCTCGAACAGGAGCTTGAAACCATAAAGGGCATCGTTTTGTGCGGCTTCAAAGAGTTAGCCCATTTAAACCAGCTCTAAGGCAGAAAGCGTGCGCCTCTCCTTGACGGTAACTAATAAGTAAGTAAACAGGAAGCGAGAACAGTGTGTTGCGTAGCATTCTGCCTGTTTAAACTTCTGTGCCCCAGGCAAGTGTGGGCTAGCCCAGTCCAGCCAGCCTCCGAACCCGCTCTTGCGCTCACCATCTGCGATAATTACTATTTTGACACTTAATGAGTAATAGCATTGCTGGCCAGGCATTGTAGGGAACGCAGAGACAGAGATGCGGTCCTGCCCGGGAGCCACAGGGTGTAGGCGCTAGGATGAGGCCAGTTCAAAGTAGGATAAGAAATGGTCCACCGCCGATGTTGATGGCCAACAAGTATTGGCGTTTCCCTAGTGGTACTGATTTCCTAAGCTTTTTCATTAGCTCCCACTTCATCTACTACCAAGGAGAGGCTTGAGATTGATGAGGTCATGGCAGAGATCTGGGAAGTGCCTTGTGGGCTTCGAAGAGCCTTCATCCCTGGATGTGCTTCCTGCGTGTTACAGGCATCATACAGGCAGTCTAGGGAGGAAGAGAGCCAGGGCCGTGCAACCCTGGGGCACTAGGAGGCCAGCCTCCGTTTAGGTTTCAGAAAAGTGAGGCGTCCGAAGGCATCAAGAGCAGACTGTTCTCTTCCTCTTATGGATGACCTAGGTGGCAGGTGATGCATGGTCTGTAGCCTGTGTACAGGTTCAAGTATACACCCGTGTGTAAATGTATTTGTAATTTTTAGGTACGTTGTGGGCCTCACATACTAATTCTCTTAGTCCTTGTAACAGCTTTAAATTTATTACATCCGTGTAGTATGTGTGCATACATGCCTGTCCGCCTGCCTGCATACACGTGTCACAGCAAACAGGAGAAGTCAGAGGGCAGCTTTCAGGGATCCTACCGTGCTGGTCCTGGGGCTCGAACTCAGGCCTTTAGACTTGGCAGCAGGTGTCTTTGCTAGGCAAGCCACCTTGTTGGCCTATAGTGGCTTTCCTATGTGCGGGCTGAGCGATTTACCCAAGAGCTTGGTGTGGACAGAGCAGCGAAGCAAGGGGAGGAGGGTAGGAGTGGCTTCCATTGCTGTCCTCAGCTCTGACAGGTGCCACCCCACCACCTCATGCATGTACCATGACAGCAGCAGAAGAGCAGATGCAGCTCCAGGATTGGATGTCGTGCTACGTTGGGAGGGATTTTTTTAGAAACTGTGCAGCAGCACGTGACGAGCTGAAACAACTACCCGGTGATACCTGAGCATGACATTATTATACAAGCAAAAGACCTCCGGGTTCTAGAGAGTGACAGCGCGTGCTCCACGGGGTTGGAGGGCGTGTGTGGCCATGTGCAGGCATATCCGAACCTAGTGTTCATCTCGTCTCTGTGTTCCATATGGCGGGCAGTGGTCTCCTCCTGTGCCTCCGAGGCCACCTGGGATGGCGGCCTTTGCTCCAGTTGCCGCACCTCCCACTTGGTACGTATTGGCAAAACAGGTGGGATTGGATGAGCCAGGCTTAGGCTGGTAAGAAAAGGCACAAGTGACCAGCCAGAGGAGTGCCACCCGTGAAGGGCAGTTGGCCTCCACAGTCCCCGTGGGTGATTGGGGATGAAGGACACTAACGTCCCCTCAGTGAAGGGCAGTGCCAAGCAAGAATGGGCCACGGGACAGTCACCCCAGGGAGGAGAATTTGGGTGCCCCTGCTTGTGACCCACGCCTGCAAGAAGACAGTGGGGAATGCCCTCGTGGCCCTGAGACGTGGTCTCTGCAGCCGTGTCCTGATGCGTCAGTACAGTGATGGCAGCTTCCATAGCTGCCCCCATCCCCCATCCCAGTACTTTGCTGCAGTGTTTGGTTTAGGGACCAGCTGCCAGGGGCCCCTGCTTGCTTCCCGCCGTGCCCAGCTGGGAGGCGGACTTGCTCTCCTTCCGCATCTGTGCGTGTGGCCATTTTCATTTTTCCCTGGACAGCCTTGCCTGGGATACTGCTTGCCGCCTGCCACGGTTGCTAGGAGACCAGCAGAGGCCCGTCTCCTCCTTGCTCAGGACAAGGCCCCAGCGAACACCCCAGTGCCTGAGCCAGCTTGTATGCCGCTGAGAGCTGGCCACATGTGCTACCCAATGCCCCCCGCCCCCTTTGCTCTCTGTCAGAGGCCCTTCTTTCCAGACCCCGGGACTCCTTTCTACACGCTCAGCAGCCATGTCTGGTAGCTGTCTCTCTGTGCATCTTCTGTTAGCATTGAGATTCCATTAGATAGGGTCGAGGATGGCCTGGAATCCACAGGAAAGTGACATTCCCTCAAGCTTGTCTGATCACCCTGCGCAGACCACACTTGAGCAGACCAGATCTCCTCCGGCTTCTCTGCCTCCCTGGGTTGCCCACAGCACCTCTTCCTGTAGCTTCATGCCCTTCCTGCTTCTGAGAAATCCTTTATATCCACGGAAGGAAGGAAGGAAGGAAGGAAGGAAGGAAGGAAGGAAGGAAGGAAGGAAGGAAGGAAGGAAGGAAGGAAGGAAAGAAGGAAAGAAGGAAAGAAGGAAAGAAGGAAAGAAAGAAAAAAAGTAGGTGTATTTGTTTTGGCCCTGGGGTGGAAGAAGGAAGTAATCATGGCCACCCTCATTTCCCACATACCTGCTGCCCACGTTTCCTGAAGCTGCAGTTTCTGGAAGTTGCCCCATTCCTTCCAGCTCTCTCTAAATAATACAGGTGGAGCGGGAGATGGGGGCGGCGGCAGGGACCGCTGGTTATGGTAGACCTTGCCTCAGAAGGAAAAGAACACCTAGAGAACTGTATGTTCCACAAGGATGCCTCCGGCCAGGGGGCGGGTACTTGGTTGACTCCCTTCACTATCCCCAGTTGTCTTCTAATCAAGGAAGCCACTTAGTCACTTATACAGCGTCCCCTTCAATGTTTATTTCAAGTTGATGATACCCTTAATGGGAAAGGCTTCCAGGGGCTCCTGAGCCCTGTTGGTGGCCGGCCATGGGGATTATCTATCTATCTATCTATCTCTATCTATCTATCTATCTATCTATCTATCTATCTATCTATCTATCTATCTATCTATCTATCTATCTAATCTATGTCTGTGGATGTCTGTCAGAATGTAAAGTGTAGTGGGTGTATTATCTAGCATGGTCCTGCAGCTTATGGACATTTATCTGTGGATGTTTATACAACGTTTTGTTTTGTTTTCTGCCCTTGCTATAGCTTGCTGGGCAGCTGTGGCAAGAAACGGTGCCTATGTATTTCTTAGTGGGAGAGACATCCTCCACGTAGTAGGAAAACACTGCCTGTATTGATTATTTAGTTATGTAAAACAATAGCATAAAGTAGGTTGGACATGCCAAGTGGCATATTGAGAAGAACTGTTTATCTTAGTGGTATAGAATTTGATGGTTGTTTTTATTTTACTTTATTTTTTGGTTTCTTCTCATATCGCCTTTAAGGGATAATAAAATGCAGGGGCTGATGAGATGGCTCAGTGGGTAAGGTGCTTGCCTCCCAAGTTTGAGGACCTGAGTTCAGTCCTGAGAACCCACATAAAAATACTGTTTGCAGTAGTGCGTACTTGTAATCTCAGCATGGCAAGACAAGGGTCCCTCAGACTCAGCTGGTAGTCGGCCTAATTGCTTATCTCTAGGCCAGTAAGAGTCTGTTCTGTGACTCAAAGGAGGTTGGTGGTGTTGCAGAGAATGATGCCAAGTTTGCCCTCTGACCCCCACATGCACGTGTCTACACACACACACACACACACACACACACACACACACACACAAACATGCATGCAAGCACACACACTTTTTTTTGGGGGGGGGGGAGGAGTGTTTGTTTTTAAAACAGATAAATTACTTAGGGTGCCAGAATTAACTGGGGAATAATTTTAAAGGAAAGGTTATAGTTTGCACCTGAGAAGTGATTCGGTGAGCTGGAATGGAATACTAGAATATGTTTGTAATAGGCTTTCCCAGCACCCATTCCTTGTAGGTCGCTTATACTGAACCCCATGAGGGAACATCTCATTGAAATGTCTCTCAACAGCAGCCATCGAGTTCCTCTGCGTAGTCCCAATTAGTAAGTACAAAGCCTTTCCTTCCACCACCATCGGTAGAAACAGTTCCGTCATCTTGTTCCTCTTCCACAAGTAAGCTCTTTCTTGTGGCATGATTATTTTACAGACCACGATACTGGGTGTATTTTGTCATTGACTTAAAAAAAACAAAACAAAACAAGAAAGAAAAAAAACAACTTTGCAGGGGGTGAATTTTTTGTGTTTATTTGCCATTCAGTATTTTTCTCTGGCATGATTTTAACAGCTACAGGGCACTGTAGTCCGAAGGTGCCGCAATGATGGAGGTCGCTTTTTTGTCATTCATCCTCGGGTGTGTCCTTTTTCATTCAGCTTCCTTTCCAGCTCCAGCACTGGTCACTACTGGCATCCTCATCCTATGTGATGAATGATATGCTTCTCCTGAGATGCAGCCTTCTTGGTGAAGCATCCCTGGGCTGGTGCCTTCAATGAAGACACCTTTCCATTCTCTCACCAAGCAGCTATACAAACCCTTGGTTTCTGCGGAACTTTCGGAGCCTTGAGATGATCAGGGAGGGTTTTGTTCATTTTCAGGGAAATGATAGGTTAAGCCTCTGTCCTTTGCACCAAGACCCAAGGAGGGAACTCCTCATGCTCCTTTGTCCTGTGGGTTGCAGCGTTTCAGTGAGCTCCCTTCCGTCTCAATGTTTCAACAGGAACGTGACAAACTCAAAGGCTTCATGTACCTGCGCACATGTATTCCAATTTTTATTTATTTCTTTTTATCCTGAAAATGCTCCTTTGCAAAGCAAAGAGCACACAAAAAGAAAGCTGTTCCTAACCTCATCACCTAGAGGCGATTTTAATTTAAAATATGTTGGGGCATGCAAATTTAGCCTTTACAGCTATGATACTGTTATTTCGTAGAATTAAAATGATCCTGTGTATAATCTGTAACTGGCGTTTGTAAAGTTTTACAGTGTATGACCTTTCCTTAGCAGTGGGGTGCAGAGGAGGACACAGGTTAGAGTGGCCTGAGGCTGCTGCTCCTCCTGAGTCCACCACTTGGGACTGCAAGTGTACACCCCCATGCTTGGTGTTCAGCCTTGTTCTGATGCCACCAGATACTCTCTATGATCACATTATTATCTTTTGACATTCAAGTGTTTTGCAACTTCTCAGTATCGTAGGAAACTTGAAGAAGACTCTGTCTGGTCAGAGAGGCTTTGCTCCAGCTGAGGAGGACTCACTCTGGCTGGGGTAGGCTTGTCCTGTGTTGGAGGATTCCCTCCCTGCTTTAGGGCTCGGTTTACCATGGTCTCTCAGCAGTGATGATACATGTTGGGGGCCTCCCCACCCCCAGTGTCTCACACTGTTACATGGTAAAATCTTTGCTTTTTTGTTTTCTTCCCTGTGGTAAGATATGGAAATGCATCTCCCATGCCAAGGTCATATCTCAAGACAGTCCCTTTCCATCCTCTTCTTGGGAGTGCTTTCACACTTAAACCCTTCTGAAGTTTGTTGACTTGTACGCCTTGAGGCAATGATCTCTCTCTATTTATTTCTCACCCTTAGACATCAGCCTCAACTTGCTGCTCCAAACAGTCCACCTGTCCATCCCATGGTGCCCAGCCCTGCTGACATACCACATATTAAAGTTTCACTTAGGTCCTTTACTAGACTTGCTCTTGCTTCAATAATTGCCCTGACTTGGGTCTATACACAACCCTCTTAGAGATTTTAGTTTGGTACTGGCTGGTAGCAAAGATTAAGAATTCTAACCAGTCATCATTTAGCTGTGTGTGTGTGTGTGTGTGTGTGTGTGCGCGCGCGCACGCGCGCGCGTTTAAGGTGGAGCATGGTGGCTTACTCTTATAATCTCAGAATTTGGGAGACTGAATCAGGAGAATTGCTGCAAGCCCGGGGCCAGCCTGGGATCTAGAGTAAGACCCTTCTAAAAACAAAAACAAAAACCAGCCACCCTCTTTCCTTGTCACCTGCTTTCTTTATTATTATTTATCACCTGTGATTTTTATAGACTGTTGAGTTAACGCCTTCTGTGTCTGTTCAAATCTATTAGGAATGTCGGGCAAGGGAGGTCTAATTGGACAGCTATACTTTACTGCAGTGGTTTCCCTGCAGCTTGACTTTGATTCGAGATCAGCATGCTTTGGGCCAACATCCTGAGTACAGAGCACACCTTTGGACACCCTAGTGAACCCCTCCCATTTCCAGACCGATCACAAGGACATCCTGAGAGACAAAAGCAAATGCTATTCATATTTAATAGTGACCTTGCTTTCCTAGCTGAGTGGTAGTAATCACAGTTGTCACCATATTTGGGTAGAAAGGAGGGAAGATGAAGAGTCAGGGGAAAAAGTAACTGGTCTGTCTCTCTCTCTGCACTCAGTGAACACAGATTTCCTTCCTGGCTACCTTTTCTAAGTGTTTGAAACATCTGCCCGATGATTGAAAGTTTGCCTCATAGTCCAGGCCATAATCTGCAGGTTCTGGTGACGTTGGGTTTCTGGTGACCAGAAACCATGCTTCTTTACGGTGCCACTTTACTTACTCAGGATTAGGTAAAACACTGAGAGTGCTGAGCGAGGGGAGCAATGAGCCTGTAACAGGTCCGTGGTGATTACTTACCGCTGCAGGGTGCAGAATCTTCCCATTTGGTGCATAATAAGCACTCCATGCTCACTGTCTGTAACCCTCCTCTACGGCTTAGAAAACGGACACACAGAGATGTATCCTGTGTCCAGATTGCTGGGGACCCAGACATGTTGGCAGTGCTGGGATTTTCTCAGAGTGTTTGTGTATGCATATCAGAGTGTCTTGTGTTGGGACCCGAGTCTAAGCATGAAACCGATTTGTTTCACACACATCTTGGTAACCTCATACGGCATTTTTAGTGCACCCAGTGTACTGACTGTGATCCACCACGTGAGGCCCAATGTGGAATTTTCCAGTTGTGCTGTTATGTCAACGTTCAACGCATTTTTATTTTTTTGATTTTTTTTTTTTTTTTTTTTTTTTTTTTTTTTTTAAGAATATATAGGCTCTGGGATGTTCAGACCATGTTCAGGCCTTTTAAAATTCCATCCAAGGTTCAGTCTTGAGAGAGGGTTTCCCTGTGATTATCTAGCTTATTTGGGGTAGTTTTGGGGGAGAATCCAACTGTTGCTGATGTGGGACAGTTACACTGACTGAGTCAGTTGGCAGCGGAGACCCGCCACCTGTTTCTCCTGTTTGGTGGTGGTGGGTGTCCACACCGCCCTCCCTCCTCTGCGCAGCCCCGGGAGAGTGTCAGCGCGCCTTTAGAAGAATGCATGGGATTTGGAGCTGTGCAAGCGCCATTCCCTTTGTCACCTCTCCTGGCAAAGAATGGCGGGGAGGGTCAGTTGCTGGAGTTGTGAGCATGATGGCCTCTGTGGAAGAACGCGGCAGCTCTCGCCCAAACATCTGTTGGCTTTCATGTTTTCTAGCAGGGGTTTATTTCCCATTCCTTTTTAGATGACCAAACATTGGCCATTCGAGATTAAAAGACCCACCATAGCGATGTATCCGCAGGTTATAAGTCTCAGGGTCATCGTCAGGTTCTATCCTCTTTCTGGCCATTGGTCAGGCCTCTGTGAGTTACTGGTGTGACTGCCCCAGTGACCCCTCAGGTGGTAAGATTCTGTGTGACTGGTGGAGAGCCACCTGTGACACACAGGCGGAGATGATTATCAGTAAGCCTTTGAGCATCTCTCACACCCGTGGCCAGAGAGTTCCTTGGCCCAGCTCTACGATGCTACAAGAGGGCTGGCCACCTCTATTGAAATGTACCACAGTCTCGCTGTTGTGTGAGGTGCCCTTAGCCTTTAGATATTAACACTTGGCCACATGCAGCTCCACTCTGATGGTCTTGAGCTCATTTTGTTTGTTTGTTTGTTGTTTATGACACAGGGTCTCACTTTGGAGCCCAGGCTAGGCTGGTGCTCACTGTGCAGCCCAGAGTGGCCTTGGATTTGCAGTTCTAGTGCCTCAGCCTCCCGGATGTTGGTATGACAGGTGTGGGGCTCCTTAAAAGTTTGAAGTCGTACATGGAGGTGAAGGATAACAGACAGCTCTCGAGACAGGAAGCACAGAACATTGCTTCTCAACCTGTGAGTTTCGACCCCCGATGCCCCTTTCACTGCGTGGCCTGAGACCATCAGAAAACACAGATATCTACATTACAGTTCATAAAACTAGCAAAATTACAGTTATGAAGTAGCAGCGAAAATCATTTTCTGGCTGGGGGGCGGGGTCACCACGGCAGGAGGCACCGTATTAGAGGGTCACAGCGCCAGAAAGGTTGAGAACCGCTGCTGTCGTGTAAGGCCGCCTGAATTTCAACCTGCCTCTGCCCCTTTGCGCCAGGGTCACTGTGACGACAAAGTGGTGCCATGCCTCCCCACTTTCCGTTTGGGGCGGATCACTCCTAATGATGGATGGCACTTCACATTCATCAGGCTGCTGTGAGGACTAAAGGAGGCAGCGTTTGTGTGCTCAAGGGAACCCGACCGTGGGAGCTCCTCCTGAGAACCTGAGAACCCAAGTATTCCAAAAACGGAGACAGCAGACTCGAACTCTTTAGCTAGACCCTTCTGTGCAACACGTTAGTGCAAAGAGAAACTTAACCTCTGTTACAAGACGCTCTTGTTTGCTAATGTAATGAGCAGATTATGGAGCTTCACTCCCCTCCTCAGGAGCCTGGGCGGGGCTTAGCGATCCTAATGGGAAAGGTGGGAAAGGCCTACAAGAGAGAAACTTGCCAGTGGAGAAACTGGGTTGATGTCATCTCCACCAAGTGGTAAAGGCCGAGGTCACTTTCCGTGAGTTGTCTTGATGTTCTTCCTCATGGTGGGATGCTGGGTGGGTTAGTTTCCTCATCCCGGCCACCAAAGGCTTGGCAGAAACAAATTGAGAGGTGAATTACGTAGTCTGGCTCGTGGTTTCTGAGGGGTCAGATGAGGTTGCCCGGCTCCATGATTCTGGGGCTAGTGTGAGGCGGGAGATGTAGAGGAAGAACGTTTTCGTGGGAAAGAGGAAGCAGAGGAAAGAGGCACACAGGAAGAAGCCAGAGTAAGAGATAGCCGGGACCACATGCCCCAGTCACCTACAAAGGCCCGGGCTTTTTTCTACACATCACCACTACCTGGAAGTGCCGTCATCTCATGACTGTCGAGGGATGAATCTGTTGGTTAAGTTAGAGACCCCAGGATGGAATCGCCTTCACAGACACAGGAAGAGCTCTTTCTAACTTTCTAGGTGTCTCCTACTCCAAGCAAGTTGACTGTGATGGCTGGGCACCCCAGATGCCCTGGGCAGGGTGCATGCCTTTATTGATATTCTGTCCAGTGATCTATATAATCAGTGTCATAGGGGAACAAGACAAAGAGCCCTCTGCCCCCAAGGGGTGCTACCTTAGTTCCTGACCCACACACTTCCAAGTATCCAGGCCATGGAATCCAGGGACACACAGAGGCGCTGCCCATGACAGCCCAGCGTCACGTGGAGGCCTGATTCAGATCCCAGATCACAGGTTAAGTGGAGAAACTGAGGAGTCTGGGTTCAGCAGCATGGGGTACCAGTCTCCCTTTCATACCTGACAGACACCCTAGGGGTTAAGATGGACGGCGTCACCACTGGAGGAAGCTGTGTGAAGGGCATTACGGGGAACCTGGAACAGTCCCCCGACTCTTCTATAAAAATACAAACCAATTGCCGCCTGAGAAGCTAAAACTCAAAAGAAAGGGAGCCTTGTGCACACTGGTTGTCGAAACGCTTAATGGGTGTCAAGCAAGAGCTGAAAGCGGATGCCACCAGGTGCCTCCCAGGGACAGTGAACTATTAAATGTCGGTGGCCCTTGTGGACTTCCTTCCAAGGGCAGGCACCTAAACATGTCTATTACATGTTTTTAAAGGCCCGTTCACTCCCATTCTGATTACAAGCCTTCCAAGTTTCAATGGCAGCAATGCCGCCCCTCCCTGCCCCCCTCCCACCAAAGTGTCATTTTAGACCTCTTTGGCTCTTCCAGAAGACTTCCTTAAAGTGGCATTTGTTTAGCTGTGCTTAATTTTATTTTCCACTCATATCCCTAACCCATCCGGGTCTCTTTTATAGTGCCTCTGCCCTTGCCAGTCTTTTGAAAGCCTCCCAAATTAGCATCATCTGAGAATTTAATTAACTTGCTGTTTACTAACCCTCTTCTTTCAAGATAATTAATGAGGATGTTAAGTGACACCGGGCCTGACACTGCTACCAGTGGCACCTGAGCGGGCAGCCCCCTGAGTGGAGCTGTTGCGGGGCGGAGCTCTTTCCCCTCAGCTCTCCTGCAGCCAGTGTCCAAGCCAGCGCGGCCACAGGAGGGGCGGGCACCGGGGGCAAATGTTTGCTTAAAGTCAGGCCTTCCCACCTCGCTCTTTCCCACTCATTTTCTGCTCTGTTAATTAAAAAGCCCATTTCACTCAGAGTGGAATACTTATTTTCCGTGTTATTCCCCAGACACCGAGCGCCTCCATTATTACCAAGGCTTGAAATTAAACTACCCGAGAACGTCCAGTGTCGCAGTTCCCTCTTGTTCCCGTCAGGGCGGTGGCACAGCATCCCTTTGCGCACGCACGCACGCACACGCACACGCACACGCGCACGCACGCACGCACGCACGCACGCACACACACACACACACACACACACACACACACACACACACCCCCTTCCCTCAGCCTTCAGCTCAACCCAGGTAAGGAGAGATTAGTGTTGATCTAGACTTGAGTGCTGCCTGCTGGAGCTTCCATAGCCTCGGAAACCTGCCGCCTTCAAGATGGTAGCCCCCTGCAGCCACTTGTAGCTGTTGAGCAGTTGAGGCGTGACCACCGTGACTGACCACAGGAGCTTGATAAATGGAAGTTTAAATAGCCACACGTGGCTTGATGGTGCCTCTCCATTGGCCACTGAGGCTGGTGGTCCCTGATCTGCTTGGGCTCATTTCTGTTGGGTCTCAGGCAGTTTGCCCACCTTCTCTGTCTGGGCCCTTTCTGCTCAGGTGGAGAGGCTAAACTGATTGCAACATGGTATCCAGCAGACTGTAATTAGAAAGGTGAGTTTTCTGAAGGAAAAAGATGTTACTTTCTAAATCCAAATGTAAATGGCTTGGATTACCCGTGTCACTGAGCACTTCATTCATGCAGATAATTGAGAATTGACAGTGTCCTTTTCCCTCAATTACTTCCTGATCGTTCCATGTGGTACGACAGGGGGAAACACGGAGCTGTTTTTAAATAGCTATGTTAATGTCCTCATTAATTTTACCGTTTTTCTACCAATTAACAAATATTAACTCTCGAGGCAGAATTGAGTTGGCCTCCCCCAGGAAGCTGCATTTGCTGGTAACGCCCTTGCCACAAGAGTCTACCGAGATTCGGCTTTTCAAGCCCTCCCTTTGGCAGTTGTGCAGGAGAAGCAGAAACACGGCGGTTTCTCGGGGTGCTCATGTACGGGGTCGTCCCCAGTGTCACCCGGTGCTCTGTGACAGACGCTGAGCCAGGCCCAGAACCTTGGGGTCCAGTTCCGTGTCCCCCAGTTGTCAGCCTCAGAGTCCATGCATTTGGCCCCGTGCAGGATTGCATGGTCTATGTCCACAGTGGCCAAAGGGGCTTGGCATGGGGAACCAAAGAGGCAGCGGCCACCTCTTCTCCGTGCAGCCTTGCTCCTGCCTCCTTTTCCTCATTCCTCTCTTCTTTCTTCCCTTCTCTCCTTCGGGTCTCTGTGAGGCAGAAAAACCGTGATTGCAGAGGAAGTTGACATGTTTCACCAGTAATTAAAACTCTTAAACACACAATGTCCCCGGAACTTGTATTCACAGAGGTTCCCCCTTGCTGCCAGCTTGCCTTCACTGTTCTAACTCTCCTCTTGTCCATTAAACTGAATAAGGACAAACCCAGGCTTCTCCCTGCCCCCCCCCCCACCAAGAACCAGTCACAGTGTGGCATGGGCAAACCCCTTGCAGTCCATACAGAGCTGGAGGCATGTTATTAGGATGCTCATGCAGCTGCTTTCAAGGTCTTCCCTTCCTTAGCGTTCTGCTTGCAGTGGGTGCTGAGGGCGGCCAGCACGGGGTGTAGGGATTGGTACAGTCGCCCAGGTGCTACCTTCTGCCTGCGCTCCCTTGGCTATGTAAGACCCGAGCATGCTCTGAGCTCAGGGAGCTCGTGGGAGGTGCCTGCGTTTGGCCAGCTTTTATCAGGTCACAGATTTGGTGAGCCCGGAGTCCACCACTCTCAGCTATCGCTCAGCTCAGAATAAATGTCCGGGCTTCACTCTTTCCCCACAAGGTGTTATTTACCCCACAAGGCGTTAGAGAAGGATATGCAAAACTTGAGGATCACAAGACCCAGGGTGCTTGTACGCAGAAGTTCTTATTGGAAAACTAGGGATGATGTTTAATTATTCTAAAGCCATGTGGTAATTCAGAGTTAAATGATCTTGACGAGGTGTTGACACTCCTCTTCAAACGACCTATTTTTACAGAAAGTTTTCAAGCCTTGCTCTTATTAAGTTTTGAAAGTTGGAAGTAACTTACTCGTGTGTGTGTGTGTGTGTGTGTGTGTGTGTGTGTGTGCGTGCGCCCGCGCGCGCGTTAGGGGCCTCCTATGTTCTTTGAGACCAGGCTTGTGGGTTTTCTTGTGACTGGGTAAAATTTTCAGTCAGATCAGGATCAGTACATTACCAAGAGGGGAGGGAGCACAAGCCAGCCACTTGTCTTTTACGCGTAAAGTTTCATCGGTACACAGCCACATTGATCTTCTCATTGCAGTCTGCCACTGCTTTTTGCAGTGCCAAAACTGGGTGACTGACAGAGCCCCAGCCTCTGAGGTGTTTGTCCTCTAGGCAGTCCCAGAGTTTTCTGACATCTGGTTGGAATGATAGCAGTGAGTCTTCCTAGAGCCTTGCTTTAATGAATTCTGGGGAAAGTGTGGATTTGGCATTGTAACACCCACAGCGTCCTTAAAATGCATTTGTTATCAGCGTGGCTGGTTCTGGTTTATTCTTGTGATCTGAAGAATTTGCTTATTAGATGTCGAATGCAGTGACCCTGGCTTCATGGTAACTAGCCCTGCCTCAGCCCCGTGCTGATGCCCCGCTAGTCATTTTATTCTGGAGACTGAGTAGTTTTCAGCATTGGCTGTGGGAAGGCCCCTGCTCATTAGTGAGTGTGTGCAACCTTCGGTTTTGCAAAAATCGGAATGCTTCCTCAACCTGAAGCCACGGGTGTTATCCTAGCTGTGAGGAAATAGAGCTTTCACCAAAGACAGAGCTCCCCCATCATCGCTAGCCAGGCTCCATCATGGAGGTGATGCCATGAGGAGGCGTCTAAGTACCGCTGAAATGGGACAGAAGGCCGACTCGCTAAAAGTCACATGCCAGCAAATCCCGTTGGCTGTTTGTGTCATCTTGTGAGTCACATCAGCTCGGAGGAGCGCAGCCCATGACTCACACCCAGAGGCCAGCAGGACCCTCCTAACAGGTTCTTCCCTGGCAACCTAATGATTTCACTGGCAAGGTAAGTGAATGGGCTTTCTAGTAGTTATCACTGTGTGGACTCAGGACCTCTGCGGAATTAGACGGTAGGGTAGGCTTTCTGAGCCTCCAGGTGCCTGTGCAAACCAGTCACCACCATCTGCCGACCCCTGGTGTCATTGTGCTTTAACGTTTACGTGGCACCATCTGCATGGTGCACTCCTTCCAGTCTCCTGGAACGTGGGGCTGCAGTTCCTCAGCTTATAGTGAAAGACACCATTTGGTGCAAGAGGCCCCTGTGTTCTCCCCTGTTTTAGGGTGGGCCGGTCTGCCCTATGTGTTGAGCTGAGAGTAGAGAAGGACGCGTGGTTCCCTGATTTCAGAGGCTTTATCGGGGTCCACTGGGACTGTTCTACCTACACAAGTCGGATGCCAGGGATCCTCAATGGCAGCGAGAGCAGATTGGTGGAGCCTTCAGGCCTGAGAATCCAGAGGGGAAGGACTCGCTGTACACAGGAATGAGATGCCTACCAGGGAAGGTGGCATGAGGGCGTGCGTGCTGGACACAGAAGCATGGGCAGGGGGAAACGGCACAAGCCAGCATACACCGTATGCAGAGAGAATAAGGGAAGTAACTTATAGCCAACAAAGAGAATTCTCTCTTGTGTCTGTGAGAGGTCAGAAGTGTGAGGTAACAGGAAACAGGAATGTCGAGACGAGAGGGGAGTGAACGCTGGGAGAATGACCACTCAAAAACCACAGTGGTGCCAGTACCTGGGAGGCTGAAGCAGGAGGATTGCCATGAACTGTGAGGCCAGCCTGGGAGACCGAGTAAGACCCCATCCCAAAACCAATCAGATATCACTGTGACCAAAAGCTGGGGCAGGACGTTGGTTCCCCTGGCCATCAGTTGTTATTATACCTGCAGAGGCCTTTGGTTCTAAGATTGGAAAGTTTTAAGACTTAAACCTTTAAAATGCCAATCACCCGAGAGATTTTAGAAAGATAGCAGCTCTTGACTGGCAGCATGTAAGTGAGGTGGTGTATGTAAGCATGCTTGAGTCCAAATGCCCCCATGTCCCTTTCATGACATCTGACGTGGCTGATGTGTGCTATGGCTTCCTGGAGCTTCCTGCCGGTGGTGTCCCGGCTCTCTACCTCATTCTGGCCCTATCCTCCTTTTTTTCATTTTCCTCCTCCACAGAGCTTGCTGCTAATTTGCTCCAGTGCCTTTGCGTCTCAGCTGAAGGAAACTGCCTGTGTTACATTTTAGCAGGGTTTGTGGACTCTTTCTAAAATCACCAGAATAGGTGAGGTGCCGCCCCAGTGGGCTCTTACGGCCTTTTGCTGGCCTGGCCTCATTTCCTGGCTCCGAGGAGAGGATGTTTGGCTTTGTGTTGGACTAGTTGCTGTAAAGCCTTCCTGCTGTAAAGCTCCCCAAGAGGTGTCTGTGGAGGCTGCTCTCACTGCTTTAGGTAGTGTATCATCACTACTTAAAAGTAAGTTTCCTGGGGCTGGTGAAATGGCTCAGCAGTTAAGCAGGACTTGCCCTTCTTTCAGAGGATGCAGGTTCGGCCCCCCAGCACTCACATCAGGTGCTCAATAAGTACCTGTAACCCCTGTTCTAGGGAATCTACACCCTCTTTTGGCCTCCGTGGCCATACCTGTGGTATCCACTCATGTACACGTAAAATAAATAAATACATTTTAAAATAAGTTTAAAAACTGTTTTGCTGGCAACTTTGTCCTTGTGCCTATTCCACTGAGGACTTGAGAGCAAAATCCTGTGGCAGAGGCTGAGGTCCAGCTTGCCTGGGCATTCCCCAGGAGGGAACTGTTTTGGTAGGGACCTAGCTGAGAGGGGAAAAAGACCCTGACAGTGGTGGACCTCTGAGCTCCTGTGTGGTCTTAATTCACCCCCACCCTTCACAGATCCTGGAATTTGGAAATGGAGGAAAGCAAAGCATCCCGCCATTCTTGAAGGGAGTTGAGAGGCTTGGAGGGCCAGACAAGCCCTCAGCCATAGTCAGATAGGAGGGCAGCAGAGTGGGGATTGCCGATGTTGAGGGACCACACCTGTGTGGAGAAGAACTGGGGTTTGAGGTGTTCACAGTGAGCTCCGGTGTTCTTCCGGTCTCTGAGCAGCGTCGTGGAGCTTCCTAGGCCTTGTTAGCCCATTGGTGCTGGCCACCGGTAGACAGGCGGAAGTATCTTCGTTTCTGTGAGGGTGTGGTGGCCTCAGCCCACACTGTTCAGGCCTCCGGAAGCCTGAGCTGCAGCCTGAGCTGAGGTGTCTGCGGAGGCTGCTCTCACTGCTTTCACATGTTGTGCATCCGGGCCTCACACCTACTGTCCCATTGATAGTAGAGCATGGCGACGATCCTCTTCTCTCGGAAAATCAGGCAGTCAAAAACACAGTCTAGGTGTGTACACAGACGTTATGGAGGGATGGGACATCTGTGACCGCTCAGATGTCCTCCAGCTGGGACATTCTGTCTATTAGGAGGGAAAGGGTGTATGTGCTGTCTTGTGATCTGTATACTGAAAAAAATGAGACTACCAAGTACAGCCATCTGAAGTCATTATCTCCTGTCATAAAATACTGTTTAAACAAGTAGTAAATATTAGCAGACCTTTATTTCCTTCAATCCCCAACCTTCTAGCTGAGTAGAGAGGGTGTAGAGAGGCCCTGATAGAAGCCCAGTGAGGCTCGAAGGCTGATGCGTGGTTAGTACTGGCAGGGACCCCCTGCCCTGGGGACCCAGAGAGAAAGAGGTAAAAATTTGCTCAGCTGTGGTGGGGGAGGGCCTCCAGACCACAGTGTCATCATCCTGTCTTTTGACTCCTGTGGCATTTTAGCACGTGAAGGAAATACCTGGAAGGGCATCCAGGCAGGAAAAGGCACCCAGCCCAGGAAGGTCAGATTACTGAGCGAAGTGGGACCTTCCATAGGTCTGCTCATATGTGGCTGAAACCTGAGAAGAAGGAAGTGGAGTCAGAGGCCATGAGATGGGTCTTGATGAGCACGCCAAAGGCCAAGAGTCAAACGGAGAGGGAGAGGATGCTCCTCCTCTGTTCAGATCATCAGCCATGAAGGGTTTAAGGACCTGCCCAGGATCTGGAGCTGTGTCGAAGAAAGAGGACATGGGGACCCAGCTCCTCACTGGGTGGCAGGGGACCAGGGCCATTGGTTGCCCAGTGATGAGTAGGACACAGAAGACCCTTCTGGAAGCATGCAGGACCCAAAGGAGAGTCTGGAAAGCTGGGCCTCTGTGAAGTGTGTGGGCTCGGCCATTTCATAGGAATACTTATTTGTTTATTTATTTTTTTAACATGTTTACCTTCAGACTCTCTTCAAAAGATGTTGTGTGTTATTTTCAAGCAGAAAGCGAGTCTGTCAATGTTTAGATTTTAGTAGCATGACCAATTCCATGATCCCCTTTTAACAAACGGATGCTTTGATCCAGGGTAGTGGATATTCCTTTGGTTTTATTTTTCCCAGAGACTTTGTATTCTGTTGCAGGTAGGCCGTGGCCTAGACTGCATAGTTTCTATCTGTGGCAAGTCTCAATGCACGTCTATACCCTTCTAGATAGATCTTGGGCACTGAACTGTTCCTAATGGAGAATCAATTGGCCACTCCTCAGACACAGGAAAGGTCATCTGTACTGGAAGCCTGCCTTAGCTGACCTGACATCTAAGACGGTGGTCAACAGGACAAACTTGCATAAGAGTCACCTGGAGGATTTGCAGAACCCATGTTTCCTGGTCCCGCCTTCAGGGTTCCTGCTGACCTGGACAGAGCCTGAGAATCCCCAAGTCCCGGGTTTCCCAGGAGTGTCGATGCTGGCAGTCCTCTTGGACAATGTCTGCTGTAAGCTCAGCATCCCTGGGCAAAGAAATTTCTGGGTTCCTGGGGGGGACCTCCCTTTAATGACTCCTTCTAAAGACGGGAGCAGGAATAAAGGAGGGGCAGGGACCTCTCCAGACCCTTGAGTGACCCCTCCTTGTTGGTGAGGATCCAGACTCCTTGTGCGATACTGGGCCTTGAGCTATGGCCTTCACCACTCCCAACTTCTTGTCTTTTTATCCATGAAGAACATCCCTTCTGAAGACCAAAGCTGGGTCTCAGCCTCAAGGAGTAGCAGGGTTCAGTCTTGTCTTCCGCTTCTTCTGGATGGTTCTGAGACCTTTCCTTGAGAGGCCCCTTGTGACCTGTAAATGCTGCTGAGGAAGTGAGGGTGCTAATCTTGAGGGACAGCACAGTCAAGGGAAGCAAGTAGAGTCCCAGAGATTCCCCAGCCCAGGAGATACTCCCGTCTTTGAGCTCGTGCCCAGCGGAGTGATTAATCGATGTCCTCCACTCTGCTGGACAATTAAGGGAAGCAGGAGAAGGAGGGAAAAGTCTTCAGTTAGACCTAATTTGGCACCATATTGTTTTCTGTTAATCTATTTTGCTTTCTGTCCGTCTGTCCCAAGGGACGGGTGCCTTGCTGCTTGCTGAAGCATGCATAACTAATGTCCTCATTAAGGGCTGATCTGTTTATCAGGACCATGCTAGGAAGCCAGGCTGCCAAACCTAGGCACAAGCTGGGGGCCGTTACCTCCCTCTGGGCCTCAGCCCCACCTCATTAAGCCGGTCCCGGCTATTGATTGGGAGCCTGTGTTTGGAAGAGTCTTACTTACTCCATGCATTATCTTGACAGGTTGATCAGACCTGATTGAGAACCTCTTAAAGGAACGAACAGCTGTAATGGGAAAGTTGGACTCTGTCATCCGTTAGGATGATTCTGGAAGCAAGAAGAACAAGGCTGACATCTTGGAGCAATTGTATTTACAATTAACATGGCTGAAAACGATTGCCTCTATTGATCCCCCCTTCCTGCAATTACAGCCCCATTGTTTACATTCCAGCACTTCAGTTATAAAAAGGAAATTCAATAATTATTGCATTATTTAAAGTTAAAGTGCCACAGAGTTTGCTGGCTGCGCTCGCTGGTTGATTTAGCGTTCAGTAAAATCCATGCTGAGCTCTCCATCTTGAGGCCAGCAATATCGGCTTTTAATGAGACTTGGGGATGGGGGGGCTCAGTGCACAGGGTGTTTGTCTGGGTTATTTATTGGAGTTGTGGTGGGCAGAAAGCAGAGTGGAGAAACCAGCCATGTCATGGTTCATGAACTGGTCCTTCTTGCCACATGGCCATCAATGGCTTAGTCTCTTGGCAGACGCTCAGCTTTAGTTTGTCCAAACAAGGTTTCTTTATCTTGTTTCTCCCTTGTTCCCCTTGTCCTGTTCTCTTCAGCCTTCAGCAAAAGCCATGGACTTTGAGGAGAAAGGGTCATCAACAGGGGACAGGAGGCTCCCCACCAAATCTGTTAGAGTCAGGTTTCTCTCCGTCCCCTTCCCTTCTTTCCCTTCTGAGTGAGAAATTAAGTATTTTTTAAAAATCACACACTACCTATGAATAAGTTAGCCCCGTGGATGTTCCATATCCCTGTCCGCTGGTGTGCTGCATCTCCTGGCTTCTCTCATCACGAAGGTGTTGGGCATACCTGGCAGCATGTCCTGGGAGCTCGGGAGGAGGCCCCGAGTGAGTTTTGACTACCATGTTCATGCTCTCAGCAGCAGCAACAGGAGACTCATTCAAGAGCAAAGAAGGAATCTTAACGACCGTTTTTCTTTCTCTCCCTATTTGTTTGAGAGTCACCGTGGGCTTGGTTCCAGAGAGCATCTGGGTGGGTGCACCTAGCAGGACACGGAGCAGAGAAGGAAAAAAAAAAAGCACCCCCTTCCTTAGCTGTATTCAGTCACGGTCCTTTCCACGGCCTGAGAAATTTTAGACCACAGGTGCGAAAGGCAAGAGGGAGATGAATAGAGCCGGTTGTGACTTTTATGAAGTAGCAGAAGTGGGCCAGTATCGGGCAGCTGCTTCCCAGCGACTTTTTCATTAAGGAGGTGAATTCTCATGTGCAGGTCTTGCGTGATTTATCATCGGGCGTACTTTACGAGAGTCCAGAACACTCCCTAGGAGAACAGCAAGTGCGGAGGTTTGAGGCCTTGGGAATTTTTCTCTGTACTGTGGAGCATCCCCATGTCTTCTGGCTGGGGTCTCTTTTTCTCTGGTGATAGCTTGTCCAAGCCATGGCTTCAGCACTAGCATCACCCCCTGGGGAGATTATAAGTCCTGGCTGAATCAGAACACCCCCCCCCCCGGAAGGGGTCTGCAAGTTCAAGGTATAACAACTACGTCTGCCCCACAGGTGCTCCTGATAGGCGCCAAGTTGGAGAGCCACTGAGCCAGAACTCCAGTTGCGTCACAAACATCCGGGCCAGTCGTGTGGTACCCACCTGTCAGGTGTGATGAGGCAGGATCTGGCCTCACAGTATGATGATCACAGCAGTGCCAAATATTTAGACAGCCCTTCACATTTTCCAAAGGATTTTCCTTTCCGGCCCCTCCCATGGTAAATTTGATAAATGGCCTCTTGGGAGGCATGGCAAGCGTAAATACCTCCATTTCACAGAGGGAGCAATAGCACCTGTTTGGGCCACCGGCCAGACATTTTCCCTGGCCTCTGCCCTGTGGATCTTCACGGAGTTGGAGATACAAATAAGCCAACTCTCTTCAGAGTTTAGGGGAGTTTAGGGGGTTTAGGGGAGTGTGCCTCCCAGCCTCCTCATCTAAGCCGTACTCTGTCTGTCTTCCCCTGGGATATTGACAGACTTGATTAAGAACATGAGCCTTGATTTTCACTGTATCAACATCCCAATAGATAAAGGGATGGGTAGACACGTTGTCTTGTGGCAAGGGCATGGTTACTCCCTCAGCAGCAAGGCATCTGGGTATTTTACTTCCAATAAACATGGAGTATCTTTTGACGAGGAGGAAGTCGGATGTGCTCAGGATCCCCAGACCATGGCATAAATTCTGCGTATTACAGTTTCTTTGCTGTTGACTTCAACCTCCCATTTGGATCTGGGAAGGTGTTGAGGTTGTTTATACTGAGGAAAATGTTAAATAGGCATGTTTCTATGCTTAAACCCAAAGATGAACTAATTTGAAAGTAATGCAGGTAGTAGCGGCTTCCCTCACTATGAAAGCCAGCTGTGTGTCGGGTATAGTTAATAGATGTCCTATGCTCCTGGCACTCGTGAGCCCTCCCAGCTGTGGGGATAAGAAGTTCCGGTGACCGAGGAAATGGAGGCCCAAATGTGTGTGCAGCCGGTAGACTCACAGTGAGGGTCTCCCGCTGGACCAGTGTTCAGCCACGGCGCATCCCAGGACCAGCGTTATTGACTGTAGATTGATGAGGTGTGGGACAGTCTCATGACTGGAGAGTACTGCTGAGGAAGGGACCAGTGAACTGAGATCAAGGGCCACAGTTATCGGAATGCTGCCCTGCCCGATGGCTGTCAGTTCCAGGGCCTGAGGCCATTTCCTGAAGGATGGTCAGTCCAGTGTTAGCCTTGTTAGGACCCATCTTTTTAGAATTTTCCACACAGGGAAAAATGCAGTGTCTTCAGGCTAAGGTGCTGACATGCTCTGGGCATCCATTTTTGTACTTTTTTTTTTTTTTTCCAGAAAGATTCCAAGCCCAGGCCTACAGTCTCTACCAAGGGTTGCAGATTTAAGTAGCTGTTTTCTTTCCTCTTAGGATTTAGTGTCTGGCACAAGATGGCTAACACTGAGATTTAGGGACCAAGTAGTGTTCTCACAGGATTGAGGAGCCGGGAATCTCAGCCCAGATTCTGGAGTTTGGGAGTCAGAGAGGAAACACTTTGGTGGTTTGTTCTGGGGCATGAGGAACCTGGCCTAGAAACTAGAAAATAGGGCAGAGCCACCCCAACGATTGATCTAGGGACCATTTTTACTTCCTTTTGCTGTTTTTTTTTTCTCTCTCTCTCTTATAAATCGTATCTTACGGTGTCTGCAGGGTTCCTACAGTGAAATAGGGCTAAATTAGCATGTGCCAAGGACGAGGGCACCAGTGGATGAAAAGCCAAGATTAAACAGAAAATATGTATATATTTAGGTTGACCTTTCACGCATCATGCCGAAAATGTGACATCCAGTCTGAAACTAACTCAACCTCACTGATTAAAAATAAATAAATAAAATAAAAAATTAACCGCCCTCACCCTTGGCTGCATTACATCTGAAAGGATTCTTTTTATAGTTGCCCAAGGTGAATGCCTGAGGCCTGACGGCCTCTTGTTCCAGAAAGGCCTTCAGATCGGGGCTGAGCTGGGCAGTAGGCACTTGGAGTCTTGTCCCAGGTTCAGGTTCTCTGTCTGCTGCCCATGAGGAGAGACCTGAGGGCAGTCACATGACCTCTCTGAGAGTCCTGAGAGTTGGATTTCTTCCAGATCAGGGTCAGATCTCAGGATGAGAGTGCTCTCGTTTTCACTTCCTCTTTCAGTGTTTGGGAGTTTGCATGCTAACTGGATCCACTGCCATCTTCCCAATCTCCTTTCCCTCCAATTTGCTGGTGAGGTTTCACTACCATACAACACCCCCACAGCCCCCACCCCACCCCCACCGCTACAGAAGTACCCGAAGCTCTCAGTATGCTGTAATCAGAGCTCTGTTCTTCCATGGGGCTGTTCCGTAGGGGCCCTCTCTTCCACTGGGCAGCCTCCAGCTTTGTGGATGGAAGCTACAGGCTTCCCTCACCTGCCTTCACTGAGGCGCCCTTTAGAACCCAGCAGATGATGACTGGGGCCAGCTGGGACATGCCACCATGAGGTTTGTTCCTTACTGAGCAAGAGTGGCTTAGCTGGGTCATTGGGATGGATGTGTAGAAGCTGCCTTCTCCCATCAGAGACCTTTGCCCCTTTTTTCTTACCCTCAAAATAGAGTAATGTGGCATGTATGGCGAGAGGGTATGTGTGTGCGTGGGGTTTGCTGACAATGACAGGTATTACTCCCCAAGGACCTGTCTGTTGTGAAGTGTGTGTGTGCGTGTGTGTATGTGCTCTGCCCATTTTTATTTTAAAGGGGCAGCGGTAACCAAACCTGATCAATATTTCACATCCCATGCATGAAGAACCAGATGTTAGAAGTTTCCTTTTGCTGAGTAGGAGGAGGTAGCTGGGACCCTTTCCAGGTTTATAGAAATCAATGTTCTCTGACAGAAGTTGGTTAGTTTTCCTGGGGAAGAAGTATCAGGAGCGCTTTTTTCTTTTTTTTCCCCCCATGATGAATCATTTTCTAAGGAGCCCTTTTTGGCTTTCCGTGTTTGGCCGGGGTGGACTTGTACAACATTTTAATGGATAGACTCTCACATCACACGTGGCTGGCCTCTAGTTCTCCCTGCCTTTGTTAAATACTAATTTGAGTTTTGTGCATGCCAGGCTCATTGTCAGTGGCATCTCACCAATGGTAGGACCCTCCTCCTTGACCCAGGTCAGAGAGGGAAGTCATGGAGATGGATGTGAGATGTGAGGTGTTCCCACGTGAGGAACAGCGTGTTTCGTTCAGCTGGGATGGACATTTTAGAGTCCAGGGAGCCAGGAGTTATTATTAGATGGAGATTGGTGATCACTGCTCTGAGCAGGGAGCTACCCCTCCCCCTACATCTTCATTATGATGCCAGCTACCCAGCACACAGCACTCTCTTCCCAGTGGCTCACCATGATGGCCACTCTGTCCTCCATGCTGGTCATTTAGCGAATTCGGAGATAGATAGACCTTTTCTGCTTCCAACTTGCTTCTCTCCTAGAGGATTCTTTTGTGGTAAACCACTCTGCATTTGCAGTGCTTCCAAGCCAGTCTTTGCACCATTCATTCATGTAGTTTACTAGTCACCCACCCATTCACCCATTCATTCCCGGAGTTTACCATCCGCCCACCCACCCG
>NW_026596034.1:24910520-24910638 GCF_907164565.1 Psammomys obesus
ACCCATTCATTCCCGGAGTTTACCATCCGCCCACCCACCCGCTCATCGACCCATTCATTCCTAGAGTTTACCGTCCATCCATCCATCCATCCATCCATCCATCCACCCACCCACCCAT
>NW_026596034.1:24910738-24934305 GCF_907164565.1 Psammomys obesus
CCATCCATCCACCCACCAACCCATTCATCCATTCACCCATTCATTCCCGGAGTTTACCATCCGCCCACCCACCCGCTCATCGACCCATTCATTCCTAGAGTTTACCGTCCATCCATCCATCCATCCATCCATCCATCCATCCATCCACCCATCCACCCACCCACCCATTCATCCATTCACCCATTCATTCCCGGAGTTTACCGTCCATGTATCCATCCATCCATCCATCCATCCATCCATCCATCCATCCATCCATCCATTCATCCATCCATCCATCCATTCATCCATCCATCCCATCCATCCATCCACCCACTCATCCATTCACCCATTCATTCCCGGAGTTTACCATCCACCCACCCACCCGCTCATCGACCCATTCATTCCTAGAGTTTACCATCCATCCATCCATTCATCCATCCATCCATCCATCCATCCATCCATCCATCCATCCACCCACTCATCCATTCACCCATTCATTCCCGGAGTTTACCGTCCATCCATCCATCCATCCACCCACCCACTCACCCACCCACTCATCCATTCACCCATTCATTCCCAGAGTTTACCATCCGCCCACCCACCCACCCATCCACCCGTTCATTCCTAGAGTTTACCATCCATCCATCCATCCATCCACCCACCCACCCAGTCACCCATTTACCTGCTCGTTCACTTGCAATGCTGGGGATATAGAACAGCTCCTTAGACTCATGTTAGGAGGTTATTCCAATCCTGGGCCACATCCTAGCAGTAGAACTTTCTAACAAATGGGCCTTGGAGGACAGTCAAGGAAATCCTTCCTTGCATTCAAGGCTGCAGTTAGAGGGTGACTGCGTCCAGAAACTTTGGATGAACCTGGGTTTCACTGTCTGACATTAAGCTGGGTGACTTCTCTTTTTTTTTTTTTTTCCTCCCCTAGTTGGTCACCCTCCCTCAGTAGTCCTTTGCTGTCCATGCTGTTTTTCTACAGAGTGCTAAGAGGCATCTGGATTTCAGTCTGGGTGGCAGAGCCACACAGTGGCATTAGAATTGAAGGGCTCCTGTCCCCTGGTACCTGGCAGATGCTCTGAATTGCTGCTGTTGCTGCTGCTGCTGCTGCTGCTGCTGCTGCTGCTGCTGCTGCTGCTGTTTTTATCACCTGAATTCCCTGTTGTTAAGGCCCTGGCATTGCTCACCATGTTTCTCTGTGTGTAGTCTCACGTGTTGTAGATACTTACGAGACTCAAACCCAAACAAATCCCAACAAGTGGGCTCCACAGTCATCGTTCTGTGAGTCCCAGGGGACCGAGCACTGCACACTCACCACAGCCAAGGCTGTTGCTTTTGTTTTGTTCCAACCACACTTGTGACCTGACAAAGAAGACTAAGGAAGAAAAGGGAAAGAAGTAAAACAAAACTTGGGTCACCTCCTCCCCGACGGGAGAACTCCCATGATGGAGACGGAAAGTCCGTCGGGGGAATTCAGGATTTGCGTGGGAGGGAAATTTCCTGCCTGGCGAGGAGAGCAAGAAGTCTGAAAGGAGGTAGCTCTGTTATTGAGTGCGCCAGTGGGATTTGTGCCTTGGTGGATTCTTCATATATTACAGTGAATTTAATTAAATACATTGTGATCCCAATTGAGGGTATTCTAATTAGCTGGGTCAGGAACAAATTATTCTCCCTCCTCCTCCAAATGAAAACATCTCTGCTCTTCTGCCGGGGAAGGCATGTCCTTGGCCGCCTGGCTTGCCCCATGGAGTCCTCTTCTGTGTGGAGCCTCACCTGCTCCTGCTGCCTGGTATTAGGCAGGTTCCCAGGGTGGGACCCTGGGGAGAGGCAGTGCCTCCCCCTGCCCCTGCGAGGAAGACAGAACCTGAACAGCTGGGCCGAGGGGTTGACACACTCACGGCTGGGGAGTTACTGGATGGTGTGCAGGGCCCAGACAGGAATCAGAGTCTGCTGCAGGCCCTGGGTCCTTGTTGACTCCTGGCTGGACAAAAAGAGAAGTAACAGGAGTCAGGACAGGGTTTGTTACATGCAGGTAAGCACCCTGGTTGTAAAAGGAAAAGTGGACATTTGGAAATCTGATGGGAGGGGGTAGTCTGAGTGTGGGTGTGTGTGCGTGTGTGCCCTGTACTATTGTCAGTAAACGGGACTGTGGCTCAGGTCTCCTTGCTTCCTTTTATTCTTTCCTCCATGATTTGTGATGGGTGGCTATTTCCTTTTCCAAAATGGTTCTCCAATGGCAGACAAAAAAAAAAAAAAAAAGAGAGAGAGAGAGAGAGAGAGAGAGAGGCATTTCTGTGGTTTGCAATTTACCAACATGAGATTGTGAGCAGAACAGTTTTAAAATATATTCTTACCACTTTTTTTTTTTTTTTTTTTTTTAAAGCACAAACTCCCAGCATGTTTATTTCATTTCAGGATTTATGCAGCCTGACCATCCAAAGCCCCCAGGGTTTGAGGACAGAGGACAGTTTGACATCTCGTTTCTGTCCAGCCTTTTTTAGGTCTTATCTTTCTCTCTGGCTCAGAGACTTGGAAGGCCCAGCCATCTGGGATAGCACCTTCACCTCTGTGCTAAGATGCTGTGTTTCAAACTCAGTGCATCACTGCAAGGAAGTCCTCTTCCCAGGGGAGCCGTGGGAGTTAAGGCTTCTGGGAGTCTTGCTGGTTGGTGATGCCAGCGAAATCTCTTACCAGATGGAACACTCTGGACCCTTGTTGTTTTCCCTGTTAGCTTTTAGCCACTCGGTTTCAATTGACACTTGAATAAGTGATATTTGGTTAGTCTTTCTGACCTAGGATGGCAATTCTTTGCTCCCAGTTCCAGGTGACACCCTCATTCCCAGCAAGATTCCCCCCTGGGAAATGTAGCTTTTGCCAGGCCCAGGGGAAGAAGTTGGGGAGAATGGCCACCCCAGACCCTCCTCCTCCTCTTCCTCCTCGAGGTGTGGTCCCCACAAAATGTTGTCTCCTTGTGTACCCATTTAGTCTTCTGCTGAGTGTCGTCTTAGAGGAGAGACACTGGAGATAATGAAAAGAAGAAAAGAAAAGAAAAAAAAGAAACCCATATAGCAATTCATCTCCAGGAGGTTTTTATTGTTAGTTGTACTTTCTGTGACATTCCTATGGAGCTCTTGCAGGTTCTTCTGACTCCTGGCTGTGGACTTGCTCCAAGAAAGCTGTTTCTTACAGGGGCTTCATCTCCTCCCCCACCCCCGACCCCAAGACCCCAAGTGCTACATTTGACAGGGTTGAATGTCCCAGAGCAGTGCAGTTGGACTTTCTCACTCTGTGCCTGTGAGGCCCTGTGCATTTGTACCTGCAGGCTGGCCCAGGTTTTGTTTTGTTGTTGTTTGTTGGTTTGTTTTGTTTTTTCTTGCAAAGCCTCAGTTAGTTCTTGCGATGGAGGGCCTCTCTGGTAAATTCACCATGGTGCCAGTACCTTGTTGGTACACTCATATTTCTCCATCTGAAGCGCGTACAGACTTTCTGGATCTTTCTCACTCTCCTGGTGGAGATGAGATGTGAGCGTGAGAGCACAGACGCCTCAGGGCAATGTCATCAAGTAAGATGTGCTCACAGGGCCACTCTCTTTTCCCATCTCAGGAAGTACAGGGTGTTCCGAGAGCTCTGGCTTTGCCTCACCAGCTGGACAAGGAAGCTGTTCCTCCCCTTCCCCACAGGATCAGAAGCCACCATCAAGATATGTACACTGCTCAGGCCTTTTGGCATCAGGAAGGAGACTTCTGTCACAAGGCCAGCCCAGGGCTTTTGCTGTTTGTGTGTTCAGGCTCTGGTGACCAGAGTTGAAAGGTGAAGGAGGAGCACGAGCACGAGGGAAGGCCTATCAGTCACTCGAGCACGGGAGCCCCTCACATCAGTCGCACTTCTTCATCCCTGCTGGTGCTGCCTGTATGGTGTAGGGCCGGCAAGCTGGCGTCTGATTCTTTCTCTGCCAATAGCTGGGTTACTTGGGGGTCAAGCACTTAAGCTTTTTGGACCGTTTGCCTGCTTCGTGTACGCTGAATGGGAAAAGCCCCTCTTCCTGTCAAAACAGTCCAAAGGAAGAAATGTCCTTTCTACAGTAGGAGCAAATCAGTTCCCTGCTCCTAACCACCCACGGTCCTCCATTTCCTCCCAAGAGGTCTGAGAACATGGTGAATTTTGCTCTTGGACGACCTTCAATTCCTGAAGGTGCAGAAGTCTGGCGTCTGTGGCAGCTGCCATTCTTGTGCTTGTGCCTTAACCTACTGTGCTCCACTTCCTGTTGGCTCTCGGGCATCCGTGCTTCGGGATCAGTGTTGTGTCTGCCAAACAAAACAGAAAACGTAACTGGGACCAGTCATCCTGACCAGTGATGAACTAGGTGACCTTGCAATACTGCAACCTGGTTTTGTTCTAGTTTTAAGACATGAGCTCACCATGCAGACCAGGCTGGCCTCGAACCTCTCATCTTCCTGCTTCTCAGCCACCAGGTACTAGGATTATAGGTATGCACCATCATTCCCAGCTAGACTAATTTTAATTTAAAAACTTCTTTTTTCCCAGATGGTCTCATGTAGCCTACTCTTGCCCCACACTCACTATGTAGCCGAGGATGACCTTGAACTTCTGACCCTGCTGCTCCTACCTCCTGAGTGCTAGGATTACAGCTGTGCACCACTACTCCCTAAACTTCCTACTTGCTAGGAAAAGCGCCTACCAACTGAGCCATGTTAGCTCTGTCACTTTCAATACAGATAGGCTTGAGCTGTTTTTATTTATGGAAAGGCCAGACATGCCTTTGACTCTGTATGACTGACCCATACAGAGTACTGACAGGGTGATTGACCTTGAGCTGTCACCAGAGGGGTGTGGGGTGGAGAGTGGGGGAAGTTAGGGGTTGGGGCGTTGGGGTGCGCTTTGTCTGTAATGGTCCGGATCATCTTATTAATGGTCTCTGCAGGTCATAGTATCGGTGTCACTGTTGTTCAACCCCGATGTTTCCAAAAAGTCCACAGGTGTGTCTGTCAGTGGACCTAGCTGTGCTCTGATAAAACTTCATTGATGAAAACAAGACAGTGGGTCAGATTTGGTCTCAGGCCACAATTTGCCCTCCTCCGCTCTAAATAAAGCAGTTCACTCTGGAGTGTGAAAGGGTGAACGCTTTATAAATGTGTAATTCCGGGAAAGCCCTGCTAATGAACACCATTAACAGACACTGCGGAAAGCTACCTGGGAAGGGCCCATGTAGGAGGGACAAGTATGTGTGTGTGTCTGTCTGTCTGTGTGTATCAGCAAGCTATTTAACCCTCAGAGAGCTTCCAGGGAAGAGGACACTGGGAAAAAGGGAAACACCCAGGGGAAGGAGCCTTGGCAACATCCATCATGTCCCCCGAGTGCTCCCTAGTTGACACCCCTCTCACCTCGGCCAGGGCAGGGCAGGAGTGGCCTGTGCCTCGGTGTGCCGCGGCGTCCCTCGGGTGCCCTGACCACGGGAGTGAGTGTCCCTCTCCTTTGTCCCTGCAGCACCTGCAGCAGCACGAGAGCGGCGTGGAGGGCGAGAGCTGCTACTACCACTGCGTCCTGTGCAACTACTCCACCAAGGCCAAGCTCAACCTCATCCAGCACGTGCGCTCCATGAAGCACCAGCGCAGCGAGAGCCTGCGCAAGCTGCAGCGGCTGCAGAAGGGCCTCCCGGAGGAAGACGAAGACCTGGCCCAGATCTTCACCATCCGCAGGTGCCCCTCCACTGACCCAGGTGAGATGCGCCGCGAACAGGGGAGCCCCCCCCCCCCAGGCTGCCACCGAGGGCGGGCGGGCTTAGCGTGCCAGCGTGGCTGCTTCCGTGTCCGTCGCTGGCACCCCAGCCCCTGTGTCCTGGATGGAAGGAGCTCGGATTGGTGCGGTTTTCAGGTGTTCAGCCACAGAAGCAGGGCCACAGCAGGTCTTCCACCCCACCAGCCCTCGAGTTCTTGTGGCGCACACACTCTGGATTCTGTCACTTTCGCACACCGGCCCGGCACATGCTACTTGTGTGTCCTGCCGACCGCTCGTAGTAGCTTGTAGCCCCAAAGTCGGGGTTTCAAAACTGAACTTGAGAGAACGTCAGCTAACACCCATTGCAGGACCCTTAGCTGTATTTGAAAGTGACTTGTCCTGCCGGTACGGGCTTCTGGCTGCTTGTCAATTGTGATCCTGTTCAGGGTGCTGTTTCTTGCCTTCTGCCATCCCATCTATGGAGACCTTTTCTCTATCCCTTTCCCCCAGGTGACGCGCATTCCTAATGGGAACTCATTTGGTAGACTAACTTTTTTATTTTTATTTTTAATATATATATATCTATCTGTATATATGTGTGTGTGTGTATTAAACCTTTAATATAATATATATAATTAATATATATATTAAACCTTTCAAAACAACCAGGAAAGACAGGCCTGGTGGTACTGGCTTGTAATCCTGGCAGTGCCACAACTTCACAAGTTTCTAGGCCAGCCTGGACTAGGCAGTGAAACCCTGTTCCAAAAGCAAATAAGGCCTTCTTCATTCTTGCTCTCTAATGAAATCCTCATGGGTTTTGAAAGGGGAAAAATACCTTTGCTGCTCATCTCCAGCATGTTCCCACCATGCTGTCAGCTGCTCCTCCTGTAAGTAAGCCAGCCCACCAGGGGCGCCAGGGGCCTTCTAGAGACGTCCTGCTGGCCAGTGACAGGGTCATCCGCCCTGTCAGCAAGCCCTCTTCCTTCACTTGCAGGCTGTTTGTTTCTAGGACAGAGAAGGAGGCTGCTTCTCCTGACGCCTGCGGATATACGCTCATGGTTCTTGGTCCTCAGGACACGGGTGGATGTTGGACCCTGGCCCTCAGCGGCCTTAGCCTGCTGGCATGATCACATGTGCTGCAGCGTTCTCCTGGACGTGTCAGTGGTCCCTCCTCCTGGACACAGTGTTTCCCAGAACTCACTGGATTTTTTTTTTTGGGAGGAGTCCTCCATTTTCTATGATGAAGGGACCACATGTGAGCTTTTAGGCCCATCCTTCATCTCCTGCAGCAGCCTCTCAGCCGGTCAGCTTTGAGGGGTGTGGGTCATGAACCTCCAAATCAGGCACGGATTTGAATAGTTTTTCAGAGGTGAAGAATTTACATACACCTTGGGCGGGGGATGGCACAGCCCTCCCCCTACCCCATTCCCCATTCTCCAGGTTGGGACTGTGGTTTAATGTGCTTGTAGCTGCTTCCCTCGTTTTGACCCGTCTCTCTATTTCTCCGAGTGCTCCTACCACCATTTCCTGGACACCGGCTGGTGTTCTGAGCCGCAGCACAAGGGCTGCCCCAGTGAGCTGCTCTGGAAACCCTCCCATTCTAGCCCACCCATATGCCTCCTGCATCCCGTTATGCGAAGACCTCACGCACACAAGCACCATAGAGCTCCCCCACCCTGTAGATGCTGGAACCCACTTCTGCTCCACGTGCTCTCATAACACATGCCACCAACCTACAACACGACACATGCCCTCAAGCACAGCAGTGGCATACATACTGTGTTCACCTCCCCCCCCCCCCATGCCCCAGACTCTCCCCACTCCCACGGGTGCAGTGACGCTTTGTGCGCACACATGGCCACGGACGCTGCCCCTGGCTTCAGCCCCTGTAAGCCCTTTCGCTGTCCTCTCTCCCATTCCCCCTGCAGGCCTCCTCCTCCCATCTCTCTACCTACCTACCTTCAATTAGGATGAAGCAATAATTGGGGCTGATATTAATATTCAGTATTTTCATTATTATAACTCTATAAATATTAATCACAGCTGAGCCTTGTAGAGTTTTATAATTTCATTTACCTTCGTGTACAACTTTTTGTTTTCCCTGCTTTTCTAGGTACTCATGATTAATTCATGGCTTACCTAACACTGCCAGAGCAGGTATTCCCTAATCCCCGAGCGCTCTGTGCTCCGTTTGCCCAGTCAGCTTCATTTCCTCTCAGGGGCACCCCACTAAGCCCCTCCAAAGCCCCGGGTCCACCAGCTCCCCCGTCAGGATCATCCTATGTCTCCTTGGATGCCTTTCTCTTTTGAAGCAAAACCGCCATTCCCGCATGACAGGATGCACTCACAGCCCCGGATGTGAGGATCTCTCCTCTGCTGGGATAGTTCCATTTCTGTGAAAAGCATCTTCTCCCATGACTGGCAGTCCAGGGATGTGCTGTTGGCAGGGGCCAGGGTAATGGCTGTTCCTTGCAGGCCCGGGAAGTGTTGTCTCCTCTTCCCACGTGTTTCCAGGTAGCTGCTTTCCTGGTTGGAGTGTAAGGGTTTCATCTGCGAGGCTCCTGAGCACCTCTGACCCTGTCCCACTATGGGCGTGTACTCTGAGGGGCAACACTGAGAATGGGCCCTTGGGAACACAGTCCTGTCCTAAAAGTCTAAGGTTATTGTGTCCCCTGGCTGTGGGATCCCTGGGCCCACCAGGGTATTTTATTTTTTTTTCATCCTTAGTGTGGTCCTGCCCTGTCCCTTCCCCACTATTGCACTGTGCTATCATTTCACAGGATTTCCTTCGATGTCTTTTTTCACTCTTTAGTTCTCTCTTTCCACTCAGAATTCCCTTTTTATGAGCGAGGTGCCCCAAACTCAATAGCATAGAGCTGCCTTCTCCCTCAGGCCCGTGGAACGGAGTGGACAATCCCCTGCCTTCTAGGTGAGATAGCCCTGCACGACACCCACTCTGGCGTGGCTTTCTCACATGCTGCCTTCTGCCCTTCCCTTTCTTTTATGGAGTCTTAGCCTCGCCACCCTACGTATTCGAGCAACTCGAGTCAGGATGATAGGCCGTCTTTCCGAGTTTCAAAATCCTTTGGCCTCCAGTCATGTTGCTGTTCCGACAGCCCTCTCCCCACTCCCACACACAGGCCTCCTCCCACACACAGGCTCCAGAGCACTTCACCCTCCACAAAGGGGACAGACACATCATTAGGCAATACCCCAACATTAAGAGGAACACAGTTCTGTTTTAGAAAGCCCACATCTCGAAGCGGCAGCCTCCCTCTTTCCGGGGGCCCGCTCTGACAAACTTGAAAGAATGTCTTTAAGAAGAGGGACATTTGGGGCACGATAGGCCTCAGATATTTAAGATTGTCGGCTTCAGATTTGTAAACATGGATGTTGTCAGCACTTCCTGTCCTGTCCTCATTAAGAGAAAGATCAGGACGTGACCCACAGCGTTAGGAAGCCTCTGAGCCCCTTTCAGGTCCTCGCTCACCCCAGCCACAAGCCAGACGGTCCCATTAGTTGGTCCGGCTGCCTGGAGGCTGTGGTGCTGGCCTCCCATGACCTGGCTCAGCTCTGTAGTTCTGTCTCCTTTCTTCTGTCCTGTGGTCCGTGTCCCACAGAGCCGCACGAAGAAGCCTTCAGCAGTCAGTTTCTTTCCTTTGTAAGCCCCTCATCACAGACATCTTCTACAGTGGTCAGGACTCCCCCTTGCCTGCAAGGGCTGCAGGGCTGAACTCAGGAGTGACTTCCTCCGCAGAGATGACATTTCTTCCCAGTCTGTCTGTTGGGTAGCCCACCCATCCGCTGGTCAGAACCTGTTGGTTCAAGAAAGGAGCGGGCATGCAGGAATGTGTGAAGACTTGTCCTCATCCTTTAGAACAGTCTGATAATAGTTGGGATTGACCCCTGCTGTGATGGCACCATGGCCCACAGAGGTCTCAGCATGAGATTTTGCTCATGCAGGACCCCTGTCACAGGGTGGAGCTTGGTGGGCCGCTGTTTCCCAGGTGGCCCTGCTTCTCTCTGGTGTCTTAACCTTAAGTCAGCAGGCCTGCGGGGCTTTCCAGTCAGTGAGCTCTATTTCTGAGATAAAGTCTCTAGGAAACCCTGACAGGCCCAGAATTCACTGTGTAGACAAGGCAGGCATTGGGCCTACAGCAGTCCTCCTGCCTCTGCTTCTTAAATGCTGGGCTTGCAGACATACACCAGGCACGGCAAACTGTCTGCTGGAGAGGGAGTCCAGGATCACGCAGGCTGGCCTCAGCCTTGCTTGGTTGCCGAGGCTGGTCTTGTACACACTGTCTTCCTCCCGTTCACTTCTGAGCTTTGGCCTTACAGCTGTGTATCACACCTGGCTCCAAGTCCTGTGTTACATTCTTTCAAACCTCACTTCAAAGTGAAAACAGACACATACCTTGTACTCACACACGTGTGCCCCCACACATACACACATAAACACATACACATACACACATCTCACCTACACAGACACCACACACACGCACACATACACACACAGCACACACACATCACTTACACTCACCTCAGCTCCACACAAATGCACACACCACATACAGACACGTACCACACACGTGCACCACATAGACGCCACACAGCACACATACAAACCACACGCACATATACCACAGGTACACACATATCTCACACACACACACACACACACACACACACACACACACACACACACCCCACAGCGCATTGGGGATAAAACTCGCGGTTAGAATACTTGCCTGACATGAACAAAGTTCTGAATTTGGTCTCCTACTGGGTGAGTGGCAACCTGCCTCCCAGGTATGGCCATTTTCCCATTCCCTTAGAAATCTTTGTTTCTACCTGGAGTTGTGGTTATCAGCTTAAGCGTTTTATTTGTGTTTGTTTTTGTTTTTCTAGAAGAACAACTGGCCTCTTGATCTGCCTGGGCTTTGGTCTTTTCATTTCACGTCTGTCTGCAGGCAGGAGCAGGAAGCCATTATCATGAGCTTTCTCAGTGACTGACATCAACTACTTGCTTTGTCTTGACTGACCAAAAGCTCTAGAAAGATCGGAAAGCTCACATAGGCATGCCATTTGTAGGATTCAATTCCTGGTTTGCTTATTAAAAAGACATTTCTGGCTCCTGGGAGAAGCTGTCGTTAATTTGCTTTATCAGTGCCGTAAGCTTAGAGAATATAAGAGGCCCTTTGTGTTTCTGCTCTTGGCCTGTCCTTTCTTCCTCCTCCTCCTCCTGGCTTCCCTCTTATCCCTCTTGCCTTAGCTCCTTTTTCTTTTCATATAGACAGAGATCTCCAAGCTTTGTGCACTTATAATTTAATCAAATTGTCACTCCACTGAAGGGTGACACAGTTATCTATTGTTGAGTTGGGGGACACAGTTGACGTCTTTCTCGGCAGTGGCTTTCTGGGGTCAGGGAAGTGAATGCAGCTGGCCCGTTGATGAGGTGTGTTTGGTGGCTGTCTTTATTCATTGGCTTCTTGGAGGCTCTCTTCTCTCCAAGCCACGTTCCAGCGAGCGCACTGAAACTCACACAGCCTCAGCGAATGTTGCCCGGCATCCGGCGTTTTCATTTGGCTCTGTTTTCAGAATCGGTGGGAGGCTGCCCTTTCAACATGAAGCGCATCATTTTTACTTTCACAAAAATAGCTAAATTATATGCAATTTCAGTATAATTTTTCTCACAGCGCTAAAATACGTTGCAGCCCTCTCTTCGCATCGGAAGCTCTGTTTTCATGAGGCCTCTGCTCTCTCTCTTCCCTTTTGCCTGGTCTCTGTTGACAGGGCTGCGGCTGAAGCATGCCCAAGTCAAAAAGTTCACAACTGGGGCGGCTTCTTGCCCGAGTATCCGGAGGAGTGGCACTGGCAGGACTTCTTCTGTGTTGAATGTGGTCTCTGGACATAGACTGTAAAGTTTGAGGTGTGTCTTAGACAGACGGCACTGTGCATCAACAGAACCAGAGACTCACCACAGCGCAGACCCAAGTTTACAAAATCAAATATAGCTCACTGTTTTCAAAGAAACGTTTCCCTTAAGCCTTTCCAAAAAGCCTTGCTCAAGCAGAGTTTATTAGTCGGTGCCCCTGGCAGTTTCCCGGGAGGGATCTGTTTATGTGGCACCAAACAGCACCAGGCCCGTGGCAAGAGCTCAAACTGGTGACGCCCGTTAATTGAGATTCTCAGCCAGATCGCCTCCCAGAGTGGCAAAAATTAACTCTCCACCGGCTTTTATTCACAGAGCTGGTCTTCTGTGGTGGGTACAGAGCCTTCGCGGTTTGGTTCCCATCTGATGCACTCTACACCCACCTCTGGAGGCCAGGAGTGGTTCTCAGAGTGTTCGTGGCCTTGTTTTTCTGTTGGAACAGAGTTCTTGATTTGCCTTAATTAGTCCTCTAACAATCTACAAAGGTCAGTGCCAATTGCCTGCTCATTTACATTTGTAATTGTGATGGCTTCTGATTACATATTCCTTCTGTCAGTCCTTCCTCTGAGGATATGCTGGAGTCTCCAACCCCCACCATCACCCCCCCCACACACACACACACACATGCAGGCCCGTGCACACTCATGCGCATCCCATCTCCATGAAAACCAAAGCTCTAATTCCGCACGCTCGAGCCTTGTGTGGCGGTAGTCCTGGGTATCGCTGTCCGGTGGAAAAGGCACCTTGAGAGGCTCTTGTCTGTAAGTTGGGGGACATAATGAAGCCAGAGTCAGGGAAATGACGTCAACACCAGGGCAGAACTGCGAGAGCCATTATCCAGGAACCTTCTGGAACTAGGTAATTAGGGGCAATTAAACTTTCCTGCTGGCTCCCTGCAAACTGTGCTAATAGCCTCATCTGTTGGAAGGTGGACATGAGCAAGGGGTGCTTCGATGCTGTCACATAGTCCTGGCCTGGAAGGGTCCCTCTGGAAAGTGTGTGACGTCACCAGGAGCACCACCACGATGTTGGTCCAGGGTCCGCAGCTTCCTGTGCTGTTTTCACTCGCCAGGACTCCTCCTTCTCTCTGTAGAACTTGTCTTAGCTTCAGGAGTCGTGGGTGCAGAAGGTCTCACCCATTCATCCCTTCTTACTTTGTGATAGATTATTCACCCCTTACTTTCTCTTCTGTGGGTTGATTGGTTTTGTGTGTTTGTGTGTGTTAGTTCATAGTCTCACACAAGGATTACAGCTTAGCCTGTCCTTGGCTGGCTCTCTGTCATTCCTTCCTCTTGAAGGATACCCTGTTGTGTGCCCCCGTGGCCACCAGTGGGCCCACTCTGAGAGGCCCAGCACCGTGGCTTTTCTCTACCAGGGTGCCCGTACCAAGTGACATCAAGAAGAGAAGAAAAGGGTTTGGGGGGAATTACACTACATCATGGTGCTTACCGGAGTTAGGCGAGGCTTAGTAGGATGTATGGTGGTGTAGCCCAAACATCCCTGGGATCCCAGCTCGCAGACACAGGCTCCCCACAACAGAACCAGAGAACACTGTTTCACCCTAAGCGTTACTTTAGTGAAACTTTATCTCAGTCTGTCTCTCACAGCCTAGGATGAGGGCTGTCTGGGGAACTTGAAACTTGGAGACTTGTTCCTGAAGGGAACATGGAGAGCTAGAAGTATTTTTACTAGGATGAGAGTCGGGGGTCCTGTCCTTGGGTTTCCATGTGAGGGAGGGACCTTGTAACATCAGCACCCGAATTGGGACGCAGGGGCCATCTTCAGCTGTCCCAGCACGTGCCCAGATTCCTCCTGTACTAACCCCCCAGTCCAGCCTCTGCAGTTAACTCCTTTTGTGTTTCTCCATTGTACTTTTTTTTTTTTAAAGAGAAAAAAAATGTATACTTGGAGATGGCCAGAGTGTCCATTTGTGGGGCTACTTACATCCCATCTGAAACTTGTTCCCAGCCTTGGTAGGGGGCCTGTGGAGAACCGGAGCACAGACCCCTGCTCACGGAAATAGCTCAAAGGCTTTTCCTGGATATGCAGATATTAAGGAATCCCTTCAAACTGTGACCCGATTATGAGAACCACAGTCCAAATGATCCTCTTTCCTCTCAAACCTAGACGGCCATTGGGAAATTTTGTGGCCTTGAAATCAACATAAGCATTGCCTCTACTTCCCTGCCCACTGGTCTCTCAGGTCCCTGGAGAGCCACCAGAGAGCTTCTTTGGATCCTCGATCAAAACTCAAGTTTCAACAGCAGAATATCAGTTTATCTATCACAGCAGCCAAATTGCCGGTGTTTCACAGTGACATGCAGGCCAGGGCTGCTTCAGTGCAGACTTAGGAAATAATCTGGGATGGGAGGCGGGACAGCGCAGGTTTCCTTTTTGGTAACTCTAGGCTTCCAGTAGAGTCAGCCAAGGCGTGCATGGGTTGCATTTTCCGGGACTTCGTTAGGCTTGTGTCTTGAATGGTCAGTAGCCACTGGCTGCCTGCTGTCCACCAGGCTGAATGGACTCTGTCCCTCTTGCCTTCTGAACTTTCCACTTTCTTTCTCAGAATGAAAGAGAAAGGTATTTAATCTTGAAAGAGAAGGTATTTAATTTTGGTTTTCCCACTTACATCTCTTCCCATTAGCAGTTTTGAAGGATTCTGAAAGGACTCTATAAGGATAAGTTGGTTTAGAGGAGATGATTGAGGCCTTTTTATAGTTTGATTTTTCATGGCTATCTTGAGGCCTTTTGTGTGTATTCTAGTAAAAGGAGCTCTTTCTTTCTTTCTTTCTTTCTTTCTTTCTTTCTTTCTTTCTTTCTTTATCTATTTATTTATTTTTTAAAGATTCTTGACCTCTGTTTTAATTAGAATATTAAAAACTGGGCAGCATGCAGTTTTCTCAGAACAGGCTCCTCTGATGTTGTAGTCCCAAATTTTATCCAAAATTGTCATACAATTTGGTCCTTCCCAGAGTCATTTTCTAGGCTGGCGTGTGATAGCAACCATCTCTAATTCTTCCCTATCTTATTCTTACCTGTTTTTTTTTTTTTTTAAGATTTATTAGTTTTTATTTTATGTCTACCTGTGAGTACCTGCACATGGGTTTGCAAACCACATGTGTGAGAGACTGCACGTGTGCATGTATACCACATGTATGCCTGCTGCCTGCGGGCACCAGGTCTCCCAAAAATAGAGATAAGTGATTCCGAGCCACATGATGTGGGTGCTGGGAACTGAACCCCGGTCCTCTGGAAGAGCGTTACACATTCTTATCCTCTGAGTCACCTCCCTAGCCCCACAACCTTCTTCACATAAGGACAGATTGGGTGAAGGCCCATCCTGAAGTCTTCACGGTAACTTCATCACTTATGGGAAAACCTCCTCTCAAAGTAAAGGCAGGTTTTGAGGTCGTGGTGGTTAGGGCTTGAGCTTAGGCATGAGGGGAGAGTACAGTTTGTCTGGCTTTGAGGTCGGCTGCCACTTGGTAAAGCTTTTCTGCTGCTATTCAAGAGAGTAGAGGGAAAAGCCAAGGGAGGGTGGCAGGGACCCTCACCACAGCCTCTCACAGAGCTGGGGCTCCTCCCAGGCCCTCCCCAGCTTCCCACCGTCAGCACAGTGGCAATATGCAGCCTGGCGTCAGAACAGTGGAGAAAGTTACTTGGCGAGGACGAGACCAAGCTGAAAGCTTTAAGCAGCAGGTCAGATCTTGGCTCTCCAAGCATGTCTCATGAATCTTCTTCCACCTGTCCTGATGGGGCCCTCTCAAGCCTTCTTTCTGGCCCCCCCAGAGGATAGCCAGCCCCACCCGAGAGTGTTCTGATCCCTGTGCGATGAGGATGAGTACGGTTGGCACCTGCCCACACATGCTTTGAAAGAGTGTACACTGGATTCAGGCTAGAGTTTGATGGCCCTGGTTTCCTTGCCTCCACCAGCCCCCCCGCCCCGCCTTGCCACATTCTGTGCCTGTTAATAGAATTCTATGTGTTATAAATAGGCTGGATTTCCATCCAAAGGAATTTAGTGGCTGAGAACTTAAGTCCCCCTCCCTTTTTAAAAAATATTAAATACAGTATTGAGTGATTGATTGGTGGGGTGTGTGGAGGTCAGAGGACAATGTGTCTGAGTTAGTTTTCCTGTTTCCTCATCTAGGTTCCTGGAATCAAGTTCAGGTCATCAGGAGTGGCAGCAAATGCCTTCCCCCAAGCAAGCCATTTCTCTGGCCCTTTTCTTGGATTTTATCCTTTTGTGTCATATCCTCTAGAAGGAAGGAAATTAAAATCTGAGGCTGAGAGAGAGTCTTAGAAGGCCAGACAGGAGCCTAGGAATTAGCAAATCTGAGGAAGGGTATAAATTGGATACAGGAAGGAAGATTAAAAAGTGAAAAAGAAAAAAAAATGAAGAAGAAACACAAAAGGAAAAAAGACTGTAACCTATGTATTTTTTATTGAGATGCAATTGGAGCATGACGTACATATATGGAGCATGGCATGGTAATTCTATGCCCACATGCAGCACATAAAGGTGGAATGTGGGCTTTCAGTATTTCTGTGCCCTGCAGACATGGGTCATTTCTTTGTGTTGGGAACTTTCAGACTCTTCTGTTCATCTTGAAACACATCTCTCCTTGCTGCGGACAGTTGTCACCCACTGTCCTATAGCAGGCCAGAGCTAGTTCCCCTGTTCTCACAGTGTCTGGCCGGCCCACATCTTGGCCTTCTACACCCACCACTGTCCTCTCCTGCTCCACTGTGACACGAAGGCAGGGGGTGATGTCTGCCTTTTTGTACTATTCTCACATAAAAACCCAAGGCCGGAAAGCTGTGGCCCAAGTCTAGAGCTCAAGCTCTTTTGTCCTGCAAACCCTGGCGCGCTGTCTTCTAGATGGCCATACTGCTTTGGAGTCTGGGGAATCAGCCAGGAAGGAGAAAAGTAGCTTGGGTATTCCTCGTTGGGAAAGAGGCAAACACTGAATAGATAGGGGATGTTGGTTACCAGTGGCATGGAGACTAATGGCAAATTATTCTAGATACAGGGCTCAGAAAAGGCCTGTAGTGGGAGGTGACAGTAGGGCTGCCTGGAAAGGGAGGATGCTGCCCAGGGGCTCAGTAAATGCAGGCAAGGTTGACTGGAAGAACAGGAAAGCAGGCAGAGGCTGGAAAGCAGGGAGTGACCTAGGGAATGTGGCAGAGCATTGGGTCCCAGGCAGGGCATGGGAGTGAGGCTGTGTTGACTGAATTCACTCCAGTCAAGAAGTGAACTCACCAGAAAGCCAAGCAATTACCCCTGTTGAAGTTAGAGTGTAAATGTGGTCAGTATGCCTCAGTCAGCTCGGGTGTGAGTTATGGCCCTCCTTTCCCCTCTCACCCTGAAGTCCTCCATTAAAAGGAGCTTCTTTAGACAGGGTTAGGACAGATGCCATCAAGTGCCTCATCTCCTGGAACCTGGAAAATGGGGTAGCTGCAAGGAGAAGGGTCCTCGTGTCAGCTCTGAACAGCGAGGAGTCCACACACATGTCCATCGGGGACCAGAACAGATCTGTGGGGTTCTCTGCTTCAGGCCAGAGCTTGGCTATACTCCCCCAACCCCCCAAATACAGAATCCTTACTGGGCTCCCCACTGCCTAAGCATGAAGCATGAGGAAGTCTTCTGTCTCAGCCTTGAAGATGAGTCACCTGCCACCGTGCAAACAGAGGTCCCGACAAATCAGGACAGCACTTGGCTGCCCTATGCTCAGCCTCTGCCAGCCACCAGCTGCCCGCAGTCGTGGCATACAGGACATCTTGGGATCTGAAGCATCACCTGTGTTTCCAGGGCAGGATTTCATGTCTAAAACCCCGAGGGAGCCAGAGTTCTAACACTCTGCCCTCTTAGTGTGCCCAGGGCTGTGTGACCAGAGGTCATGATCACATCTGGGTGCCTGATAACCTACCTCTGACTTCCATGCCGAGCCCCGCCAGGCAGGGCTGATATTAGTCTGCAGCCGTTTCATTCCTTGGTGGCCACGTGCCCAGACCCCAGGCAGATCTGAGGACTTCCTCAGAACACATAAGACCGGAGAGATTTGTGCCCTAGCCTACTGTTTTGTCTGGCTTCTTCCCTCATCAAGAATGCAGACTGGGATTTTGGAGGTCTAGATTTTTGGGTTTTCTGAGGGGATCTATGTCTTCTAGTCACTTGCTTAAGGGTCTTTTTGCGAAGATCCTGGGAGAGAAGGATGCTGGCATCCATCCTGGACGTCTGGAAAGAATGCTTCCACCACACCTGTCTGCCGTGTGTGAGGACAAATTTAATTTGTTTCAAAAATGTAGCCCCAGGCAGCCCTTTTTTTTCTGTTTGTTTCTTTATGGGGAGGGGGAAAAGAATTGAGAAGCAGCAGCAAGCTTGTGGTCTGACCAGCCAGCAGAAGGGAGATTATCTCTAAAGGATATGAAAGGTTTAATCATTTTAATTTTGTTTTTATTAAAGTTCATCATAACTCTTTCCCTTCCCCCAACATGCCCTGGTAGAACAAAAGGAGGTAATATAAATACACAGAAACCCCCAAGTATTTGGCTAAGGAAAGAAAAAAAAAGCTCCTTTGAGTGATGCCCTGAGGAGTTGGAAGTGACTTCATGGCTGGGGGGTGGCAGGCTGACCAGGGCAGGCCGTGACAACCCCAGCCCGTGCCCAGCGCCTCACCATGTGTCCAGCCCACCTCCAGCAGGGTAGCATGGTCTGCGCTTCTGTTTTGTGGGAGCAAGAAATTCCAGGTACTGGCTCATCCTATCTTGAGATATATGTGTGTGTGTGTGTGTGTGTGTGTGTGTGTGTGTGTGTGTGTGTGTAAATAAGCCCAGCTCCTCAAAACAGTTGTTGCTGAAGAAGTTAAAGTTTACCAAGAGCCAGAAAATCTGCTTGCATGAGCTCCTAGAACCTCTGTTGTTCCGGTGAGATATTTAAACCCAGATCCTTTGAGGACATCCCTCAGACAGTCTTCAGTTTCCACATACAGAAACTCTGGTGTGTTTTCCTGTTGTGAAAGGGGGAGAAAATAAATAAATAAACAGATAGATAGGTAGGGTAGGTAGATAAGCAAGCGGTTTTCGAAGTGTCTTCACATGCAGATGAACTGGTCACATTGGTTCTAAGAGGTGTCCCTTCCACACCGTGGCTCTGGAACCCATATGCAGCCCATCTCCTCGCCCGAGAACAGTAGAATTGTCTTGAACATTCTGCTGTACCACGTCGGGAAACTTGGGACATTTTAGATAACGTAATAAGCATCGGGTTGACGCACCATCATCTGGCTTTGACTGACCCGAGCTGGCGGTGCCGCCAACCCTCCTCCATATCTGCATCAGGACCACTTTGTACATCCTCACTGTTACGGCCAGCCACCCGCCCATCAGAGGGCAAGCAGCCTTTCTAATGGCTGCTCCCATTCAAGCCCAACAAACCACATCAAGGCTTTTACCTATAATAAGCAACCTGGACCCTGGCAGGCTATGTGGACGGTCGCATACTCTGTCACGGTTTCTGTCAGCCTTTCCATGGGGCCCCTCCCACCAAGCCTGTTGCTCCTGCCACGATCTTAAGGTTGCCGCTCCACTGAGTTCCAGGGAAGAGGGAATGGCAAAGTACTATCCTCCATCTGGGCTTGAATCTTTAAAACATTCTACCGGAACCCTGTCCTCTCCCTTGCCTAGCGATCCACTGGGCATTTGGGCTGTGAATCTGTTGTCCCTTTGCAGGGCTCAGGCAAACCATTTCTCCCTGCTGAGAAAGGGACTGGAGCCTCGGGTGTGCGTGCACCTGGCTGGCTGTGTGAGCCTGGGGTGCGAGTGAGCCTGGCAGGCCCAACAGCATGGGCGTCTATGAAATTGATCTGGGCCGGCTATGGCCAAGTTTGTCTTTGCCCCAGAGTTGGAAGAACACCAAAAACAAGCAGGTAGGCCCAGCTCATTTTCTGCAGGATTCCCAATGGGAGTCCATGAGCCTTGGGTGAAGAAGAGGTGGTCCCCACAGCAGCCTTGTTCAGGACTCAGGGTGTCTCTGCAGAATTTGACTGAACGCCTGTAAAAATCCTGGTGTGCCTGAGTCCTTGGGACCTTAGTTTTGAAACTGTGTGGGATGAGTAGGGACCAGCACTGTTTCCTGTCCCCAGGCCTTCATCTGTGGACTGCAGAGACACCCTGAGTGGTGTGCTTAAGGTGGGAGTTTAACTTCTTATACAGCTTGGGAGGAGGTCAGTCAGACACCGAGGGGAGGCTTCGGCAGGCACTGGCACGGGGTTTCGGTCAGCCTTTCCCTGGAGCCCCTCCCACCAAGCCTGTTGCTCCTGCCATTATCTAAAGATTGCCGTTCCACCGAGTTCCAGGAAAGAGGGAATGGCAAAGGACCACTATGCTCCATCTGGGCTTGAATCTTTAAAACACTCTCCCGGAACCTCCTCTCCCTTGCTCGCTTATTGGCTGACGCTGGGTGATATGACTGCCATTGGACGTCCATCTCGACACAGTTCTTCACCGCAGGAACTGTGCCCTGATTAAGGCCAGTGTTCAGATGGCAAACAGCAGTTATTAGGGAGGCAATTATAGCCCCAGCCATGCGTCTTCTGGAAGATAAGGAGAGGATTACGTAAACTGTGTCCCGATTAGGTGATGGGAAATCTAGGTAGCCATTAGAAGCAGTGTTGTAGATTAATATTTAAGGATATGGTAGACAGCTCTGTAGGCAGAGGAAGACATGAAACCATGTGTAATTGTCTTCATTTCCTTTCAAATGTATATAAATATACTGCAATATTACAACTGATTGTGGTCGGATTTTATTTCCTTCAGCAATCCACTCCCCCCACCCTCCCCACACATTTTCAAGATGACTCAACAATAGGCACTTACTCATTTTATGATGGGGGTGGGGGGGCAAACTTTTAAGCAAAAGAAATTGAGACTCTGGTGATTACTACCTTATATGAAATATACTTGATGGAAAAAAAAATAAAACGAGTAATAAAGGGGAAAATCCATAAGCATGCAGCGATAATGGAATGGTGGTGGGTAGCTGGAGAGCTTCGGGTTCATCAAGAACAAACCCCATCACACTAATGAGGCGAAATGAGTTAACGTCCATGGGTCCCCCTTGAAGAGAGCTGTCGTACACATGCAGATTGTGTGCACTGGGGATACTGTAGGGGCACCAGCGGGACCCCTTTTGCAGGCGTGGTATGCCGAGCCCTGCAGCTGTGTATCAAGCCCCTGCTGGTTGCTGTGAAGGATGTAACACGGAAGAAGTGGACCCGTCTGCGCCCCCTTTCTGAGCAGGGCAAATAACCTTATCTTTCGTGGGCGTGAGGAAGTTTGGGTCTGGGTAGCAAGGAAGTGCCGAGGAGAGGGTCAGCCTGTGTCTGGATTGATGAATAGGGGCAGGCAAAAGAAGACCTGGGTTGTGTTTGAGACCTCAGGAGCTTGGTCAAATCCCACCGAGCAGGGTATTTCAGCTAAAGAAAGGATTATGAACAAAGACCCCAAATTATCCCCTTTTCTTTGGTCCTCTATTTTCCCTTCTGCCATTTGGAAGAGACAAACTTATTCAAAATAAGTTCTCCTGAACATATCCAGGATCCCGAAGGATTTTTTTTCTCATGTGTATAAACCCCTACCAGAAGAAGGACTGAGCTGTGGACAGCATGCTTGGATCTCTGGGCTCCCGTGGCGGGGCCTGCAGGGGCTTCCCAAAACACTATCTCACGTGGAAGCAACAGTGAGTGAAATTTGTGTGAAATCTAGAATGTGTAATGCACATAATGCAAATTTGTGACTAGAGACAAACGTATAGTCGATCTAGAGATGCCAAGAGCCCCGTTTTCCGTCTGTGACTTCTTGGAACAGTGGTAACGTTGAGAGAATCTCCCTCACAGAAAAGTGATGCCAAGTAAAGGAATGTCACCCAGAGGTCCCACAGATGGAAGCCTTCCCCACCGCCATTGCGCTTTCTCCCTCGTACAGTCTCTGGCACCCTGAGCACACACCTAGGGGATGTTCCATGTGTACAGAGCATCCATGTATGCTCTCGGATAAATACACTTACTGTTTTAAAAGTATTTCAGAGTAAATTTTCGGCACAGCGCTCCTAGCTAATGTCCATTTCCTAAAGGCAGGATTGTGTTGTTTCACATAGCCAGAGACGAATTACCCAAATCAGAGAGCACCGATACAAAGCCATTAGTAATCTGAAAGATCTCAGGTGCGGGCTGTTCTTATGTGTTGCAGCTCTTTAATCCCTGCAGTGGTGCCTCAGCCCTGGCCCCGGTTGTTTGGATGCTTTCCTTTGGATTTAGGTTTGTCTGGCGTTTCCTTCTGGTCAGGCACAGTTTGGTGGGTGTTCTAGAAAAGATGGTTTTGCTGTCCTTCCGGGCCAGGCTGTCAGGAGGCGCATGGCCCTGACCTGTGTCCTCATCAACAGCTTTGGCTTGTGTCGCCAAGCTTTTTGATTCCTTCTAGAACACTCCATCCCTGTGTCTGCTTCTCATTTGCTGAGGATCCGGTGCGGAGATACTTGGAGACTGTTTGATGTCTGAGTGGGACTGTTTGGAGAAGGTAGACGTTAGTGAAAAATCGATAGATAGTTGACAAATGAACATAGTCACGAAGGTTGTTCTTCGCTGGCAGTCCATCGGTCACTTTTTCTAGGAGTCTAGTAAAAGGAATGATGTTCTAAGGTGATTTGAGTCACTGAGAGTGCACGTGAGAAATGGTGAATTTGGATGCCCTAATAAACCATTATGGACAGTAGTGTGCTTGACAGAAGAGCACGAAACCCCAGGTTGGATCCCCTACACCCAGACACACTGTGGGTGTGGTGGTGTGAGTCTGGAACTCCTGGGCTGGGAAACAGAGCCAGGTGCATCTGTCTGGCTGGGATGGTGAGCTCTATAGTCACTGAGAGACCCTGTCTCAAAACAACAAACAAACAAACAAACAGTGAAAGCCTAGAGAGATGGTTCAGTAGCTAAAAAGGCTACTAAAGGTGTGCCTTTGATCCCAGCACTCAGAGGCAGAGGCAGACAGCTCTCTTAGTTCGAGGCCAACCTGGTTTACCGAGCTAGCTCCAGGATGGCCAGGGCTACACAGAGAAACCCTGCCTTAGGAAAGAGTGGGCTGGGAGCTCTTGCTGCTCTTCCAGAGTACAGGAGTTTGGTTGCCAGTACCCACCAACCACCTGTACTCTAGCTGCAAGGGATCCGACGCCCTGTTCTGACCTTTGTGGGCACTCACTCACATAGGCATGCACATGTAATGCTTTACAGGCTCAGCAGTCAACAGTGTGTATCACTCCTCCAGAGGACCTGCGTCTCACTCCTGTCAGGTGGCTCACAACCCCAAGAGGTTTGACACCTCAGGTATCTGATTAAAAATAAAAATTAAAGAACAGTAAGGTGGAACATAATAAAGGGAAATGCCAACATTGACTGCTGGCTTCCTAAGCATGCACATATGCACGAGGGAGCTTTCTTGCAGAAACATCTCTCTCTCACACACACATACACACACTCCCTCACTCACAAACCCCCCCCCCCAAAAAAAAAAAAAAAAAAAAAGGCCAGGGCTCAATTAGCCTGGTCTTAGGAATATGAATGTTGCCATAGTAATAAGTTAAGGAAAGGAAACACACAGGCTGACATTGGTGTGCTGTGGATTCAGTGAGCCAGTGGCTCTGGTGGATACAGGGCCGGTCCCCGTGGGGAGCAGGTAGCCGTGTTGAGCAATATAGGAGGAAAGTGGGGTTTTGGAAGCCAGGCCTACATTGAGCATTTCTAGTTCCCCTCAATCTCCCAGGGTCTTTCAATGAATTTGGTGAACTCTCCATTAAGCCTTAAACACACACACACACACACACACACACACACACACACACACACACACA
>NW_026596034.1:24934315-24938930 GCF_907164565.1 Psammomys obesus
CACACACACACACACACACACACACACACACACACACACACACACACTAAAAAAGCCACAGTCCTGTTTTAGTATCTCCTCTGGTGAACAGGTAGAGCCAGAGCTTTGTTTTGGGATGGCTCTAACAGCAAGGCCTCACTTCAATTCTTTTTCCTTTGTTTTGTTTGTTTGTTCTCATTTGGAAACAGCCTTCTGATTTTCCTCCCGATTCATAGTAATCCTCCCCCACCCCCTCGGTCAGGTGGCTTCTCTCTTGCCCTCTGGAGGCAGTTAGTAGGGCCACTAAATCAGGGCAGCACTTCCAGCTTCTTACTTGGACAGAGGCGCATTGCCCCTGAGTCTGGCAAACTGGTCATGGTAGGTGAGCCAGAGATGAAGGCAAGGCAACCAGGTGTCTGCCTGAGGACGACTGTCTTGAAGGGATAGATGCCCAAAGACTCACTGGAGTGAATTCTAAAAACTGCCAAATTCTGTGGCCAAAGAAGAGAGGGTGGGCAGGTGGAGGGGACAGAAGTGCCAAGGAATACCCGTAAAGGACCACGTTTTCTTTGAGAAGGAGACCATGGGTTCCCCTCCTGAGGGAGTCAGGAGTCATGTGATAGTCATAGCAAAATCTCATGATCTGCCCTATAAGGAGATGATGCTTGCTCCCAGCCAACGATGGAAGGATTTGAAGGTGAAGCTCCTGTGGTGTGCTAACTGAGGAGGAAGCATTTGGGGCAGGAGGATACACTCAGTGGCATTGAGGCAGCTTCTCTGGGCACAAAGCAGATAAGGGCAGCTGTGAGGGCTGGGCTCTGGGGCTGAGGGAGGTGCCAGTTCCGGAAGTGGGGGCAGAACAGACAGGGAGCCCAATACAGTCCAAGAGGGAGGAGGAAGAGGCTGCTATCAAAGCCAGACCCACTCCCCACACTCCCCACACTCCCCACTTTTCTAAATGAATATAGCACTTAATCTGTAGCGCAGTGTCACACGAGTGATTATAATTACGTACTGTTTGTTTATCTCGTTCCTAAAAGGTTTGACAGCCTTGTTTGGCTGATTATTTAATATCTGCTTACTGCTCATCCCTAAAAGTGTAACCCTCTGCAGGGCAGGGGAGCCTGTGTTCTGCCGCTCAACAGTTCCTCCGCCGGAGTCCCCATCTTCTTCGGGCATCATCTTGGTGTGGGCATGCCCCATCCCGCACATGCAGGGCGGTTCTCCATGGCTCTTGGTGTATCTCCCCCCACACACATACACACAAATATCCCTTTTCAGTGATCAGTAATAATTAGCCAAACAAACCAACTGAACAGGTTTGTCACAGTGTAAACCCCCCGCCACACACACACACTTTCTTTTATTCCTGTTAAGACTGGACTATCCCTGGATCTACTGTGTGAGATTTGACCCTAAAAAATGAGCAAAAACAGATGATCCAACCAAGACAGGTGTGTACAGCATGGCCAACAGTGTGTGAACAAAGAGTGTAACTCCTGCTTGGCTCCAGAGGGCACTAGCTCAGTGGCGGACGGTGTCGTTCCGTGCAGCTCCTGAGTGAGGGTGTGTTTTCCTGTCATTCCATCTTCCAGATAGAGGGAGAGCCCACTTAAGACAGCCCTTGCCTTCTGCCACTCACTTCTGCCTGAAAGCTCACACACTTGCAGTGTTCCCTTAGCTGGGTGATAACGTTCTGGACCCCTCCTGACCGGTTTTTCTAAAATTCCCGGGTCTGCTCCCAGCATCCCTGTGATAGTCTACGCTGCCATTATCAGCCCTCTGTGGCGCAGAATCCAAGCCGAGCCTCTCCGGATGGGTGGCTCATGGTCGGCAAGGTTTTGATGCCCTGGGCCTGAAGCTAAGGATTCTGACCACAGAGTTTCAGGCTGTGTTAATGAGGCAGGAAGCTACCTTGCCAGTTTTGCCATGCCCACGATAGGAAATGTTGATGGCAACAAGGCGTGGTCTGAACTGCAGCCGAAGCAGTCTACAACCCAAAGTAAGATTCAGTGTGCACTTCCTATTCTACTTCCCCAATTGTTGTGTGGGGCACTAGGTAGAGGTTGGCCATAAGAATGAGGAACCCCCTCTCCCTAAAGAATGTAACTATTCCTCTTTTCTAGCACTAGAGGGTTTTCTCCTTTGGAAGACTGATTGAGAGAGTCTGGGAGTTGAGTTCTTACTTTTTATCCTGCAGTTGCCTGTCGTTTTGTGGCTTGTGCTATGTGGAGCCGTGGACTGAGCTGTTGCCTGTGTGCTTGAGAGAGACCAGTTCCACTGCTGTGCGCTGAGCATGTTCAGAGACACTCGATGGCTCTGAAAGCCGCCTGGGAGGGAGCGAACGGGCCCTGCGGATGTCCTCTGACATTTTCTGTGACCTGGCACCCATCTCATGTCTGTCCACCTGTCCTCATCTCTGAAGAACCTCTTTGGTGGTCCTTTGCCTCTTGGTCAAGCACCAGACACGGAATGGCTTTTGGGTCAGACGCAGCCATGAAGTCACTCAGGAGCTGGGATTCTGGCCTCTCCGAGCCCAGTGGCCTCAGCCTCATGCTGTAACCAGAGGCTTCTTGAACATTTCACATAATCCAGTGAAAGAACAGTGCACAAGTTCACACAGAATCCCCCCCTCCCCAAGCCTCTTTCCAGAACCTCAGTCCTTTCACCTGTGAAAGTGGGCAGACTCTTGGAGGTCTTCCTCATTAATGCTCACGTTGATGAGAGCATTAATTACACTGAGGAGCCGCACACTCAGCATGGAGCCATGGGGTCTTCTTCTTCCTGACTCCATAATTCCCTGTTCCCACTCTCCATCTTTGTCTGCCAAGGAAGTTAAAATCCCCCTCCCTGCCTTTCTGGATCATCTGACAGGACAGAGCCTGGTGTGCAATCACTTTATCTGCCTGGCGATTTCTTTGCTTCACCCCCACCCCCTGTACTTTTGTGCTCGGTGGCCACGTTGAGTTATCTTTCTGCTGTCTCCAGCCTCACTTCCTCCAGCCAGATACTTTCTCTGCCTGTAAGTGCAAATGAAGCCTTCTTCCACATTCCACGTCTCAGAGACGCCCAAGTGGCGTAACCTGTCCTTGGCTCGCTGGGCAGCTAGAGGACAAGCAGGTATAAGCCTTGGTCAGCGGAACCGAGAAGAGCCATCCCCAGTAGTGTTAGCTGTGGTCTGTCATGGGCTGGAGGGTTCCCTGAACAACCGCAGCCGCAACTTGCCTCCTTGGCCACCGATGGCTGACGGGCGGGCTGGCCCTCTCCGTCTTAGAAACAGGGTTTTCCTCTTCCTGTTTCCTGCACCCGCCCCATCTCTTGACTCCTGCCCTGGGATTGGCACTCTGTGTAGGTTTGAGGGCTGGGTTTCTTCCCGGAAGCTCCCTTGTAAGCAAGCAGAGCGCTTACGCTAACTATGATGAGTCTCGAGCCCCTGCGCCCAGCGTAGCGCAGCACAGGAGAACGCTGGCAGCAGTCCTCACAAGCAAACGGGGGCTGGCTGGGCTTGTTTGTACTAGCGCTAATGCAGGCACACCTAGGGCATGTTGGTGGGCTGTCACTGTGGGGGACACCCTAGAGAAACAGTCCCTGAGATGAGTCGGTTATTTTGCCTGGTGGTTTTGGAGGTTTTAGGTCACAGCTGGCTCACTCCTTTGGCTTTGGACATGGGATTATGTGATGGTGGCAGGAACGGAGGCGGAGGAGGCTCTTCAGTTTACAGTATCCGGAAGTGGCAGGCGGGGTGGGGAGAGAGCACACTGGCAGCCGAGGACAAGATGCACCCTCACTTCAATGACTCCAACCAGGCCCTGCCTCCCAATAGCACATTCAGCTAGGAATTTATCAATGGATCGATCCCTTGTTGAGCTTAGGGTCCTCATGATCCTCAGACCCACTGACCACTGCCGAGGGACCAAGTTTCAGCACATGGATCTTTAGGGGGCATTTCACATCCAAGCCATAGGACCTAAGTTACTGAGAGGGGAACTCAGGAATCTCCGCTCTGAGCTCCTCCCATTGACCATATCTCCTTTCTTTGTGGTTCACCATGTTCTCAGCAGGGTGTTTGATTCCAGCTCTGCCTGGGCATATGGCCGTCACCCACAGACGCATTATGGGTAGAATTTCCCAAGATGCAAGCTCATGAGTGAACATTTTCTGTTGGGGTTCTTGGGTGAATGTTTCATCTTCTGTTTATTAAAGTGGTTCCATCTGGTCCTGTCTAGCCCAAGGGCCAGAAGGGGATGCCAAGGTTACTTTTTAAGATCCTCTCAGAAGAGCTGGAGATACGTGGCTAAGCTCTCATTTAGCATGTGTGACACCCTGGGTTCAGTACCCAGAGACATGCAGAGACAGACTCAAATGGGTTGGCACATGCTCACCCTGCCTGGCACTGGCCTGCGTCTCTCTGCATCCTGCAGGATTCTGGGAGTGCCTGTCACTTCCAGTTGGCAGTCTCCCGATGTGCAAATTGCATACCGTTCACCTCCATGCCTTAGGCTCCATCTTCAAAACTATAGCATCTGGTTGTTTCCAGACCAGCCTGTCATGTGGGTGATTGATGGGTTTCATCCACATATATATAGGATACACACACACACACACACACACACACACACACACACACACACACACA
>NW_026596034.1:24938940-24960986 GCF_907164565.1 Psammomys obesus
ACACACACACACACACACACACACACACACACACACACACACACACATACATTTTTGAGAAAGGGTCTTTTTCTTTTAACCCAGGCTAACCTTAAACTCTCAGTCCCCCTACCTCATCCGAGTACCGTGATTGCAATCATCTGCCACCATGCCCGGCATGGCTTTTATTCTTGGGTCAAGGTTGATAGCTGTTGGAACCGAGTTGGTGGCCCCACTGTCACTGTGACGTCACCCACGTGATTCAGTGATACTTGAAGCCATGAGCTGAATGTGGCCGAAAGGGCCGTGGGCTGCCTGTGGTAGAGCTGCTGCTTCTAAGCTTCATTCAGAAGTTTCTAGAAAAGCTTCTAAGCTTTACAGGTGTCTTTAAAAAACTACCTTTTACAAAGTATTATTTAATGTGGTGAGCGTGGGTGTTGACACTCGGCCTTTGGTGTTGGGGTCAGAGGATGACTCGGTGGAGGTTAACTCTTCTCCACGGAGTGGGCTCTGGGTCCAAACTCCAGTCACCAGGCTTGACAGCAGGTGCCGCCACCCAAGCCTCTTCTCCTTCACGGCAGTCTGTTGTCAGGATATAGTGCCTGACCCCTGCCAGTGTCTCGGGAGTCCAAACGTCCTCCTGAGATGCGGGGTGAGAGCAGCTCCTCAAAATGTCGTGCAAACAGATGCTGGCCAGGGCGGTGCTCCTGCTCCTGCCCCTGCTAAGTGGTTGGTGTGGTCTTGTTTGTACATGCACCTGTCTGTTTTCTAGTGTGTATTTAAGGAAGCGGCTTCATGTGCCAGGCGGCATCAGAGCCCGAGGGCCACGGTGGTAAATGTGGGTGGCCTGGCCCGTCTCTCAGAGTTTTCCTTCCAGAAAAGCTCGTGGGGAGAAAACAAAGAGAAAAAGCATAACTTCGGGGCAAGGAATTAAAATCAAATGACAAGAAGAGAAAGCGTGTTAGGCAAAGGATTGACGTTAGGCAAAGATGGGTTGCCCTAGTGGCTGGCTCCTGAGGTAGGAAGTGCCTTTGGTTTTCGTCCAAAAGCTTCTTGTGTTCGAAGAAAATGTCAAGCGCGCACACATAAGTTGAGAGCAGGCTTTGGCAGCTAGGTGTGGGGAGACACCCCTGAACTCCCAGAATTCAGGAGGCAGAGACAAGAGACTATGAGTTTGAGGTTAGTCAGCCTGGCTGGGCCTACGTAGTGGGACTCTGTCTCAGGAGCCTCCAGACACTACCACCACCCACCACCACCAATGAAAGTCACACGGCAGACCCCAGGAACCCGCCCTTCCTCCTTAGCAGGCGACAGCTCGAGTGGCCAATCTTGTTTTACCCATGTGTTCCACCCAGGTCTCCCTTTTCAATTATTTTGGGGCAAGGGAGCTCATATTATCTATAAATATTTCAGTCGGTTGTATGTTTTTTAACATGACTGCAACATCATTGTCAAGCTCATTGTAAACAGAGCTGACTTTGGTTAAATCCAGATGCAGAGCTGGGAACACGGCTCCTTGGGTAAAATGCTTACTGTGTAAGCATGAGGATCCAGCCTCAAAGCCCCAGAGCCCACCTCAAGCCGGCTGAGGTAGCATGTGTCTGTAATCCTGTGTTCCTGTGGCAAGAACAGGGAAAATGGAGACCGTCTTGTAGGATGCCCAAGGCTTGTGAGACAGCTAGCCTGACGTAGGCAGTCAGGAACAGCAAGAGACCCTGTCTCAAACAAGGTGGAAGGAGAGTTCCCCCACTCACGCCCATACATTCATTTTATGTATGCACATGTGTGCATTTGTACATACACACGAGATTAATGGATCCAAATGCAAGTGTAGCTGTCATACTGTCATTGACTGATATGTCTCTGAAACCTCCATTTACTTGTAGGTCTCTCTTCTCACCTGCTCCCCACCCCCCTGAAGTTTCTGTGGAAGCTGGAAGTTTCTCTTTCAGCATTTTTTTGTTTGTTTGTTGTTTGTTTGTTTTGGCAGTTTGACTTGTGATGAGAGCACCTGTTGGTGCTGTCTTCCACACTGTTCTATTCCCTGTATCTCCCGTGGTCTGATGAGTACATCTGGAATGGACCCGAGTTACAGCCAGTGGGACTTTTTCTCCAAGGCCACTGCACATTTGGCCGTCTCTTCCTCAGTAATGTGCCACTGCCCTCAGGATGTTCAGAGACCGCTGATGACCGTTGCCCACACCTCCCGTTGAATTTAGTGTTGACATTCTGTCACTCTTCATTTGGCGCCCTGGCTACCTCTCTCAAGCTCATAGTGCTCATTGGTCTCCTTGGATGTTGCAGAGGCATGCTCAGTGTCCCCCCGCCTCTAGGGCAGTGACACTTAGGCTAAGACCCGATCTAGTCTCGTGAAGAAGGAGAGGGCCACTGCAGGCTGAGGTTCCAGCTGCGGCTGAAGCTCAAGGGCGGAGGTGTGGGCTGGGCAGCTGGCATGGACCCAGCAGGGCACAGCAGGTGGCACAGGCCATAAGTTCTACCTTCAGAACCATGTCCTGAGGTTGGGGTCTGAATGCTATGGGCGACCCCTGGAGGGGTTCAGAAGTAGCCTGGCATGGCCAGACTTGCCTTTAGGTCATGGTCACCCATTTTTGTACCCAGCTCCCCTCCTCATGGCACTCACAGCCGTAGGACAGAGGACAGCAAGGATGCGTGCAGCAGGGAAGAGGCCCCTACGGCTCTCATAGGGGGAGTTTTAATGTTGTGCGGACTTTACTCTTGGGCTTACTTTCACTTCTTGCATCATGGTAAGTCTGCCAATTCTACTTGAATTAATCCCCCCCCCCCCAGTACATTATCTCCTTGCAGACTCTGGCTTCCGGGGAGGCATCTGGGCTAATAAGAGTTAGGACGGTCTGAAGATGCTGGAGTCACCGTGTGGGTGCCTTGACTCTGTAGAATGCTAATGTGGATGTGAGCACCACTCCTTTTGCAGGCCTCTGTTTGCTTGAGACAGAGTCTGGTGCGATCAGGCTGGCCACGAACTTGGTCTGTAGGTGAAACTTCCCTTGAATCACTGAGCCTCCTGGTCCTCTTCCCTCTGCCTCCTTTGTGCTGGGATTGCAGGCATGAACCACCAAGCATGGTGTCTATAGTTTTTCGGGGTTGGCTAGCCAGCCCCACTGTAAGGCTCTGCCACCTGTCTGGGCGTACGTATGTCAGAGGTCATCTGTCTGTCAGAGCTTGGCTTCCCGCAGAGGCATGGCCTATCTGCTTTTGCCCGGGTTTAGTCACTTTCCTTTGTGACTACCCTGAGTCACCACCAAAATGCTCAGAGGTTCAAATGAATATCCCTTCATCTTTCCCAACATCATCCTCCACACAGAGCTTTAGAAACACAGAAGGAGGGCCGGGGAGATGGCTCAGTGGATAAAGTACCTGTGAGGACCCGAGTTTGGGCCTGCAGGTGCCAGGTGGAGGGAGTCTGATGAGGAAGTGAGCACCTGCCACCCCACCCAGCAGGGCTGTGAGTAGTCAAGAGGTGGAAACCGAAGAGTCCGCAGAAGCTCGCCAGCTCGCCGGCTCGCCTGCCCAGTGCAGTGGTGAGCAGCAAGAAGGTAGGAAAGGAGGTCTGACAGTCAGGGTTGTCTTCTGACCTCCACATGCACCCCTCCCGTCTCTCCACCCTCTCAACCCCCACACATACACCCGTGAACACATACAGAAGGGAGAGAAGAGATGCTGTGTGGAAGTGTGTACCGAGACAGCCCTGCCTCTGCAAGGAAAAGTAGTGGGTACGGAGCCTTTCAGAATTACAGTGTGGGCATGCGCAGTCCAGAGCACGCAGGAGTCTGCCAGCTGGATGGTGGGTTAGTGAGTCTCCTGAAGGGGACAAGTATAAGGCAGAATCAGTCAGTCAATCAACCATGAGTTGACTAGTGACAGTTAGCCAGCTAGGGAGGACAGTGAGAAAGGGTGGTAGCCAGTGGCGTGTATAACCTGGGAGAACCCAGGAAGGCCACAAGGACAACATTGTGTTCTCCTCTGTTCCCAACAAGTTCAGTTTGTAGTTGTTAGGTGGGAGTGACTTTCTGAGAGAGGCCGAGGAAGCTCCCAGATACTTGCGAGGCCCAGAAGGGAAGACTGAGATCACGTTGAGCTCAAGCCTGCCTTGAGCAGCCACTCGGTGGGTGGGTGGGGGGGGGGGAGGAGCACCGCAGTGTAACAGCTGCAGAGATGGCCCAGATGTTTGTGACTTGGTGGCTGAGGCAGGTTGCCACAGGTTCAAGGATGTATTTTAGAACATACACACACGCACACACATCCACACACACACACACACATACACACATACACACGTGATGGGGGAGTGAGCCCACTTAATGGCCATCAGGTCTGCAGATTGTCAACTTTCCAGATCAAGGAAAGGCATGTAGATCAGCATCTACAGAATAGGAAGGGGGGTCATGTGACATCATCCCAGGGCAAGTAGCTAGCGTGGACCCTGGGCTCCTTCAGGTCAAGATAGAAAAATATGTTTTTCTGGATGGGACTCTGGAAGCATTTTTACACACACACACACACACACACACACACACACACACACACAAACACGACAAGATCAGTATTACTTAAGTGTGAGACACAGGATGGGAAGACCAGGCTTAGAGAGAGATCGGAGAAGCATTGTTGGGGGAATCTTCTGTGATGTTCCTAGCATTCATGTGAGGAATGGCAAACATCCCTCACACGGAAGGCCTGTGGAGAAATTCCAGCCCCCCTCTGAGACTCCCACGTGGGCTCTTCTCCTGGTTTATTTAGTATTTATCACCCACGCCTGTGCTGCGGCTCTGTGTCTCCCCTGTACCCCAGGGCCCAGCACCTGGCAGCCGCGCCTCTGGAGGTAACTTCTCGCATTGTCTCCTGCCCTCAGAAATGGGAGTAAGTGCCCAGAGCCCGTCCTTACGTCTAGGACCAGAAGTAGCTCTGTCTCCTCTAAGCTGTGTCCTACTCCATTCCCAGCTGGCCGGGAAAGCCTGGGTGTAGCCTGAGGGAAGGTCTCAGTCGCTCCTACCTTGAATGTCCCCTGTATCCAATGGAGGCCAGCACCCCCATCACCCATGGCTCCTTCTGTGGAGATTTATAGGAAGTTAAAGCTAGATTAAAACCTCTACAGAGTTTCTGTGACAAGGAAAAGAGGGGCCTTGTATGTAGACTACCAGGCTTTGGCAGACACTGTTGCCGCAGCTATAGGAGACGGAAGTGGGAGAAGAAAGTGGGGTAGAGATGGGGGAGTGGCTGGGGGTTTGTCCTGTCCCATGCGGCCGCCACAATGCCACAATGGTTGTCATAGAAATCCAAACCACCCACGGACTGCCCCTTGCCCCATCTTTGCCTACTAAGAGAGGGATCCAGGGAACTCTCCTGCCTTTTAGGCATGAGCAGAATGGCTGACTTGCTAAGGGGAAAATAAAGAGAGCCGGCCCAAGTTGGTTTCCCCAGGTTGGGTATTTCTGGAGAGTGTAAGCAAGACAGTGTCTTCTCCCTAGAGATGCCTTTCTCTGGGTCCCTACAGGGAAGAAGAAACAACTCAGGAAGGTGAAAGTTTGGCTGTCTTTTGGGGAGAAACCCAGGGAACATGGGGAGGGCTCTTGGGGTGGGAGGTGTCATAGGATCTACGGAGAAGCCCGGGAATGCCCACAGTGGCCAGCACAGTTGTCCACAAGCACAGGGGGGCTCAGGAGCTGACCAGAAGAGAGCACAGCTCTCCAGCCGGCCGGCCTGCAGCCTCCCTGTTTAGACTGGCTTCCAAGTGCACAGGAGGCCTGGCAGGCTCTTCTTTCCAGGGGGGAAGGCCGGGCCGAGCCTCTGCGTGTGTCACCCAGGTTGCAGCAACTCATGCATAAACTGGGAGGCCAGGTCCAAGAGTCTCATTCTCTCTGCACAAATTGGACACGACTAACCTTGCCATATTTAGTGCAGTGCTCACGGCTGCTCGCCTCCGAGGGGTAATCATGCAGGCACAAATTCGGGAAGTTGCTAAGCTATGAGCAGTCTTATGAGCATTAAAAGTGTCCTCTTAGCCAGAAAGGTCATTCATAACTTGGCTACCCTGCTGATGTACAGTCAGCGATATTGATTGATTAATGTATAAAAGCCCCAGATCCATTTGCTTGTATGAAAAAGAATAAAGTGCAGTAGGCTCTCTCTTTATTTTCACCTCATCCCTTTGTTTGAAGGACACTTTCCCCCTTCTTTATGTTTTGCCGGCTGTGTTTAAGGGGGCTTCAGAAAGCCAGTTTCTGCCAAGTAATGTGTCCACAAAAGGAGCATTGACTCGAATCAGTGTCGCTCCAGCTACCTTTAAAGGTCTGCCGGGGAGTTGCTCTCATATTAACCTCCTGTCCATGGAGGAAGGGAGAATAAATAAGTCATAAAGTCAGCCTTGTTGATTTGAATTTGAGTCCCGGGCTTATCTGAAATAATTTCTCCCATGTCTAAGCCTGGTGAGAAGCGTTGACCAGAAGCGCTGTAGCAAAGTTGAGGAGTGGGAAGCCCTACGTGAGGTCACCTGCCCCCCACTCCCCACCCCCACCACATAAACATCCTTCTCGGGCATCATACTCCAGAGAGGTTGGTAGTCGAATTTACCTGTGCCTTTGCTAACCTCCAAAGAAGGTTGTTTTGTTTTGTTTGTTTGTTTGTTTTAACTCCTATTATCCAGGTAACCTGAGGCATTTCCAGTTCAGGAAAAGTCAAAATGGAGTTGGTAGTCCTTAAAGGCCTAAAATGTCATTGGGTTAGCCTTGTGTTTTGGCAGCTGAGGAACAGTTAGCTAAGGGGCTTTTGTTTTGTTTTGTTTTTTGCTTTGTCAGAAATACCTAAGAAGATACCCTAATGCAGGTTGTGCATATAAGGCCATTTAGCCAGTATTAGCTGGCCCGCTTCTTCAGCTTTTGACCCAGTGACAGTGTTTCCAGCAGGCTGGGAAGTCTGGGTGGAGAGGGGGGTACCAACAGCTCCTGAGGAGGTGCAGTCTGCGTCTTGGCCTGCAGGTGTCAGTGTGGAGTCCTCCCTTCTGGCAGGCCCAGCGGGGAAAAGCAGGTGATTGGATTTCTTTCTGATAGGCCACAGGGAATGAAAGCCAGTCAGTCTGCCCGAGTGTTTCTGCGAGCCAAGCGTACATCACAAGGGATGGAGTTGGCCCCCGCTGTCTACTTAGTGCAGCCCCACAGAAAGTGGCCGGAGGAGGACCCGGGTGCACGTGGGCTCCCAGCTCCTCGAGTATTCTGAGTGTTCGTGCCACGGTAGAGCTGCCCCTGAGCTTGGGAAGCTTAGACATTGGCATCTTCCTAGGACGCTGAACCTGACCTCCCCCTGGATGTGTGGGCAGCTCCATTCCTCCTGGCCTGGAAGCATCGGGGTGGGGTGTGCCCTCCTCCTCCTCACCCCTGCTGGCAATTTAGACATCTGTAGGGATGTTCACTCCCTGCTAAAGGATGCTGTGGCGTCATCCAGCTGCACTGGGCCCCGGGTGTTAACGCAGGCGTGCTTCTCTGGAAGCTGCTCGTCACCCCCGCCCCCAGGCCTCCTGCGCTTGGCAGGACCCACTGAATAATCCCTCCTGCTCACCCATGAACCGTGCCAGGCTTGCCCACTCTCTCCTCTGCTGAGGAGCGCAGCAGGGGCACCACCGGCGCGTACAGCACCTGGAGTGACGCACCCACATGCCGCGTCTTCAGTTTCTTTGCCGTCACAACAGCCAGCACCCTTAAGCTTGGTGACGTGCTAGCCGGTACAGGGAGCCAAAGCAACCTGATGCAATTGTTTAATTGAAACCCTGGCATTCTAACTGCCATCTTGAACGTGTCGACTTTTGCTCTGATGTGCATTTCTTTTCTGTGGGCTTCGTCCCCCACCCCCGTTTAGATTTTTCCTTTCAACATGAAAAAAAGCAATGTCTTAAGCACACACATGTACTCCCAGCAATTGGGAGGTATAGGCAGGAGAATCTGGAGTCCACGGAGCCTCAGCTGCACATTGGGTTCTAGGCTAGCCTGGGCTACAGAAGACAGCCTCCGAAACCATAAATGAAGTGTTAGGCTCCTACCGTGGGGAAGGTGGCGAGTGGCATTTCTGACCATGGCGGGGAGATGTGCCATCCTTTCTCTAGTCCAAGGTCAGCATTGTCTGGGCTGTGGTTGCCCTCCTGGTTTCCCGTCACAATGAGCCAAATCTGTGAGCCCTCTCTGTGCTTGCTGGAGTAATCCGAAAGCCAGAGAGTGCCACCCCCCAACCCTCACACACACACACACACACACACACACACACACACACACACACACACCAGTTTCTCTGGCCTGAGCACTAGTTTCCACATTCCTTTTGCAAGAACTGAAATATGTTTAAATGCTTGCTCTTTCAAAGGGAAGCCTTCCCTTGGTTTCCAGATGAGCCCTGGAACCTGTTATTCCCCGTCCTTCCGCTGAGGTGATAGCAGGGAGCTTAGAGGACAGACCAAGAATGAATCCATTTTCTTTTCCCCCCTCTCTCTGCAGAATAAATTAGAATTTGCCTGATTTAATAAAATGGCTTCATCTCCCTGCCGTCTTCCCCATCTCCAGAGCATTTCTTCCTCAGCGGCCTGCTCTTCTCTCTCTAATGGACCTCAGCCTCATGCCTCCTTATTACAGGCCGGCGGCCGCACATGTAATGCGCTTACCGGAGCTCTCACGCACACACACCATTTCGCACGCACGCATGCACTCCAGTGTTGGGGGGTGCTGAAGGTGTGGAAATCTGTCACCCGATCTCATTCTCTCCATTGTCAGATGTGATGGTTATAATTGATGCTGAGGTTGGAGCATTTTGCCATCCATCTGCCATTAACCCAGCCTCCTGGAGTGGAGCTGACCACAGCACAGAATATATTTGGGGGGAAGGGGAGAGGTTGAAGATGGAGAATTGCAGCATAAATCTCTCCCTGTGGCCCAGCCCTTTCTCTGTATAATTGGAACCCATTTATCTGGGCAGACCAGGGAGAATTTTGCATTCTCCCCGTTGCCCTCAGAGGGACCAATGGGTATTTGTTGCTTAGATTTGGAATGTGTTTTTTTTTTTTTTTTTCCCATTTGAACTTCCCCCTCCCTCCTAAATTTGTGTTTTAATTTCTATTTCCTAGGCTGATTCCTCCCCCCCCCTTCCATTCTGACACTAATTATGCCAGCCGCATTGGGAGCTTTGACTGCTGGGAGGTACCCAGCTAAGTGTTAAGAAGGGTTTTAAAAACAGGCTGAACTCTTTCTTAATGAGGCTCAATCGGGTTCTCCTCCGGGTGGTTTTGTTTTGCTGATCTGTCAGTTTTTCAAGGATTTAATTGCACTTTTTCCCCCCCGTATTAGTCTTCGAGATTGGCCTATACAATCTCGCTATAAAATACTTTCTTTAAAGAGGCAAAAGTTAATAGTTTTTATCCATCACCCCCTTTTATTTTATTCTTCGCCCTGATCACTCCAAGCCCTCTTCTGAGCATCACTCTGGGAGAGTCGCTGCCGTGAAGTGTTCCTAGTGGGAGTGGCCCATGGGCTCATGGAGATGCTGGTTGGGTTTGTGGGCCTACAGGCCATCCCCCATCCCTCCTGTCTCTGTGTAGGCGATGACAACTTGGCAGCAGCCTGCTCTTCCGGGGTCGTCGTCAGTCAGAGGCAGGGTGAGACTGGGGCCAGAATGCTGCTTCTTCAGCTATGGAAGCCATTGGCTCCAGCAGGTGGTGGCAGCCCAGCCAGCTAACATCTTGAGTCCTCCAACATGGCAGCCAAGAAAGAATCCCAGAGACAGAAGGCAGAAGTTGTCAAACAGAGGAAGGGAGACGCAGCAAGGCCAAATCCCTCATGCTATTATCTTTATGGCACAGGGGAAAAAAAAAAAAAAAAAACATGCTTGAAGCAATCAGCATGAAATTCTTAATTGCCTCGCTTACTTGTGCTCTCCTCGTGGGACAGATTGTGCAAAGGCAGGAGCTGCCAGGCCCCTCATGTTAGCACACTGTCCCCGCCGCACACACTATTTTTAACTGGCACTTTGTTTCGCAAAGATACACAAAGCTTTTTCTTTATTTCTTTGTGATTTTTTTCCCCCTCTCCCTCTACCCAAGGATGCTAAGAAACAGCAGAGGCAGTGAAGAGCAGCCGCGGCCTGCCAGGCTGGCAGCTGCTAAACTTCCTGAAGCCTGGGCACCCAGCTCTGCCCACAGCACTGCCTTCTGCCTCTTCGCTTCGGCTGTTAGCCCCTGCTGTCCAGCATGAGTTTTCGTTTCTTGTTTTGGGCATCTGAAGTTTTCCTCCAACCAGCCCAATTCCCTCTCTCCCTCTCCCCATCTCGTCTCCACCCCACGAGAGGTCTTGCATCCCCTCTGCTCTGTTCCCAACATGGATCCTCCGCTTGAAGGTTTTCAATCCCCTCTCAGGAGGATAGGAAAAATCCAAGAACCAGATCTCGAGATTTCAAAATAAAATAAAAGTAAACTCTGCTTAAAAAAACACTTTAGCAGGAAAGCCAGGCTAATTGTAAATCAATGGGTCTTAAAATGCAGCATCGATCTCCCGTTAGAAGTTTGAAGGGGAAAAGCAGTAATTACTGCTCCAGAAAGGTACTTTCCCTTCTTAGTAAGTTCTGGGCAGAAAGGAGGCTCATTAGGGCAGCACTTCGGAATCTGAGTAATTAGTTTAAAAAGTACTTTTGTGGTGTTATTCCCTTAGCTGGAAATTATTGGAGTCTTCACAGATTTATAGCTCAATTCTGATAGGGTTTGATTTATTATCGTGTTTGGTATGGACGAGCCTTGATGGAGAATGACCCAGGTTGTAGACTCAGGGAAGCACGGATCAGCCTCAGTGAAGTGATCTGTTAAAGCAGGTGGGTCCTGATTCTTTCATGATTTCTCCCGCCAATTGATAATGTCAAATGGAGCTAACTTGGAGCCCTTGCGTAGCAGCTCTGAGGCCAGTAGCCAGCTGAGATCCATAGAAAGCATTTGTTTTTTTCTTCTTGTCCTCACACCTCCTGGCACACTGATTGGGTTTCACACAGCCATGTGATGCCACCCACAGCGGATCTACAGCGAGGATAGGTTCCACGGAGAAAGGAATATATCACCCTTGCCCATTTGGATCCTCAACAGCCAGAATCTAGTAGGCCTGAGCCAAGATACATCCAACTCTGATTAGTGAATGAACCAGCGGGCAGACAGCCGACTCCTGTTTTGTTTTCTTAGATGTCTTTGAGAAAACCACCACAGAAACTTTCTGGCTAGATTGCCGAAGTCGGGAAAACAGCTGCTCTGAGGGGGCCCCATTTCAGGGACTTAATTTGGTTTCCGTGGAAAGCTGTACATAGAGGGATCTCTCTCTGTGTCCTCAGTCTTGACTGAAAAATAACACATAGCATATGACAGTGCTTTGAAGCCCGTCATCACCCCTGCCCCTGTGCAGCCTTATGATGGTTCATTATTTCTTTGCCTGCTCCACGTAGGAGTCATAGTCAGTTAAGTGCATGAAAGAGTGGTTGGTTGGCTCAGAGCTAGGATGGTTGTTGCTGTCATTGTCATTTTATTTTAAATCCATTTTGAGAATGCCATTCATTATTTTCTGCCCCAACTCCCTCTCAAAGTTATGACCACTTACTATTGCATTGTTTAATGTACACACATGTATGCATACAGATACACACACACATAAACACAACTTGATGAGTCCATTTACTATCGTGTGTATGTGTTTAAGGCTGAACCACTGGGGAAGAATGATATATTCTCTCTCTCTCTCTCTCTCTCTCTCTCTCTCTCTCTCTCTCTCCCTCCCCCCCCTCTCTCCACTGATTGCCTGTAGCTCTTCACTCAGAGGTGGGAAGATTTCTCTCTATCTGCTGGGTCAGCCTGGTGATGTCCTTAAGCAGGTGGCATTCTCTAGCAACAGCTATCCTGCTCTCCCGGGTCCTAGAACCTCCCTGCCTCCTATTGCACTTGTCCCCGGGGCCTTAGGTGTGAGGATTGCATGGTGAGGGCATTAGCTGAGCTTGTGTCCCTCAGGCTCAGCTCTCTTCTATTTTGACCAGTTGTGGATTTCTCTCCCCTTACCCACCGTCTTCTTCTAGAACCCTTTACTTTATTTGATGTGTGTGAGTGGTCTGCCTGCACATGAGTGTCTGCAAACTCGGTGCCCACTGGAGCTGGAAGAGGGTGGCAGATCCCCTGGACAGGCTTGTGATCCTGTGTGGGTGCTGGAAACTGAATGCAGGTACTCTGCAAGAGTAACAAGTGCTTTTAACTCGTCTCTCCAGCTCCCCTCCCCCCACCCCCAGCTGAGGACTTCTGTAATGGTCTCTGGGTTAATTTTATTTTATTTCCTTTTAAATTATTTTTTATTATTAAAACAATTTTAAGTTTATATATATATATATATATATATATATATATATGAGATCATATTTTTTTCCTCCCCAAGCCCTTCCAGATACTTTCCCTAGTCCCTACCCACCCAACTTTTAAGTTCTTTCTTAAAGCAAACAAAAACCTAACACAACAACAAAAACTCCTGAAGCCAAGAAAACAAAATAAAAACAACCCTCCCCCCTGGGGGAGGGCACACGTAAGGTTGTAAGGTTGATCAACTACTCCTGAACATGATGCCTTCCCTAGAGTAGCTGTTACACCCAGTGTCATTCCACTGGAGAAAAGTTCATTTTCACTCATCCAGCAGTTCAATTGTTGACAATTCAATTGTCAACAGTTGAATGACAGTTCAATTGTTAACTTACCCTAATGGCTAGGTTTTCTTTCTTTCTTTCTTTCTCTTTCTTTCTTTCTTTCTTTCTTTCTTTCTTTCTTTCTTTCTTCTTTTCTTTTCTTTTCTTTCTTCAAAAGTAAATATAGTGAGATTAAAAAAAAAAAAAAACCCATCACATCGTACCTGGAGGATTTTAAATGTGTGGTAGGGACCTTCCATGTCTTCATGCTGTGTCTTCAGGGAGGCCCTCCAGAGAGTACACTCCAGACTGAGAGTGTGGTCTATGTATCAGATGGTATAGAACTTTATAAACTTTGTTAATTTAGAGTTCTTAAAAAAAAAAATTTATTTCCACGTTTTTATGTGGTGTATTTATGTTTGTTCATGTGCGTGTGTCACATGTATGCAAGTACCTGTGGGGCCCAGAAGAGGGAGTCAGATCTGTCGGGGCTGAAGTCACAGGCAGTTTTGAGATCCTCGGTGTGGGGTCTGGGTACTGACCTCTGGTCTCTGGGAGAGCAGAAAGCATTCTTAACTTCTAGGACAATCGTCAAGCCCAACAGGGTAGAGTTATCTAAAAGCAAAAGTCAGGCCTGGAGAGGTGACCCAAGTAGTTAAGACCACCTGGCCGTTCTTGCAGAAGACCTGGGTTGGATTCCCAGCATGCACTTGGGAGCTCACAACCATCTTTAAACTCCAGCGCCAGGGGATCCATTGCCTTCTTCCGACCCCTGCAGACACCAGGCATGTACACATGGTTCACATACATACATTCATTCAATCTAAACACCCGTGCTCGTAAAATCATATTTTAATTAAGGGAAATAAAAATCTTAATTGTAATCCAATACCTAAACACTCTTATTTTAAAAAAAAAAATCTCCATTAGAACTATGAGTTCATATTTGTAACATTTACTCAGGTCAGAAAATGAGAACAAAACTGGCAATCCGCAGGGATCTGAATGGAGTTTCAGAAGGTAGTTAAGCCCTCTCATCGAAGCTTCGGCCTCAAGTGTGTGTCATTGTCTCATCCCCTTATTACGTAAATTGTGTTCACACAGAAGCACTTCCAAATGGCAGTGGCTTTAAGTATCTGAGCTTCCAATCTCCAGAGACCGTCCTTAAGCAAAGTTCCTAACAAAACTAGTTACCTTGGCCCCAAGGCCCCGTAAATGACCTCCAGCGAATTCAAGTTTGGCACATCCAAGTGTGCTTTGTTATTACAGCGCTTAAGATGAAGTTAGAATGAAGGAACCCCACAGAACTCCTGGAGTGTTTGGGGGCACCCGGAGAGCGCTCCAGATGCCACTTATTCTTTGAGGTGCATTGGGATTTTTGCCCTTGGAAGGACCCATGACTGCTGTCGTTGGGAAAGAGACCACGGCATTAAGTGGCTGATGAAAGGCTCTTGTTGGAGCGGCTCCCATACCACCCCCAGCTGGCATGGTGCCACTGTACCAGCCTTTGGAGGCCTCTTGCTCACTTCTGTCTGGTGCCTGGGAGGGTGACACCTGCCTAGGGCATTGTCCTGCTTCAGGACTGGCCTCTCCCCAGTCCTGAGACTATCGGAGTGCTGATGTTCCACTTGGAAAAAAAAAAATGTCACTTTCTATTTATAAACGAGAGGAAACATTTCCACTGTTTATCCAAGAAGCCCCAAGCTATGCTTTCAAACGCTAAAAATTATGTCCCTCGCCATGGCCCCAGTCAGCTCCTGGGTTCTGTCACTGCCCAGGAAAAAGGCTGCTCTCTTGCTCCATGACATCTTCTTGTCACTGGCTTTTGTCGCTTGTGCAAACTCTCCTTCAACCTAATGCTGGTGTTAGCAAAGTTTACAAATAGCATTAGCACCATGGGGTGGAACAGTCGTTTCTTCCCTGGCTCTAATTTAATTTTTTTCCCTCCTAAAATATGTTTAAATTGTAGAAACAGGCCTGGAATAATATTTCAAGCACTAGTTTTGTGTGTGGGGTGGGGGGTGAACTCCGGTTTAGTTCCTTGAAGAACCTGTCAGGAGCTAGGCAGTCTCCAGGTTTTCTCTCCACGCTGAAGGCTTTGGTTACCCCCTCTGCCATCATGATAATTCTCTGGCATCTGTAGTCACTGGACATCACTTGGGCCCAGCTCTAACCATGCACATCCTGTGTCTGCAGTGTCCCAACCCCTTTTTAAAACAACCCACCTAAACATGCACCATCACCTGAGGTCACTTCCCTAATTATGGCGGCAGTAACACAGATGTGGCTGAACCGGTTTATTCTATGTATTTTGAAGCAGCAGAGCTCTGCTTAAGCATGGGGGGGATTTGCTGGTCACGTGATCCTGATGAGCGGTGGCTGTTCCTGATGTGGCAAGTCTGTGTCTCTACCAGAGCTCAGGCCTGCTGTTGCTGGAAATCGACGTGTATGGACAGCAGTGCAGCAGGTATGACTGGCTTGAAGAGGCCAGCACCTTGAGACCGTGCCCTGGGGTGGCCCAAGAGCTGATGGCTGGACTGGAGTTGGTGCTTTCACGCTGTCCCCAAGGTTGCCAAGAGTGTGGCCAGGCTCCAGCCTGGGGATCAAGCCATTCTGTCATCCCCTTATCTAGACACATCTGAACCTCCAAGCCTCCTGTTCCCCCTAGCAGTCAGTCCCTCCTCACTTCCCTTCCAGCTTATGTCCCCTGACACAACAGAACACTTCCGTCATCCCTAGAATGTAGAAGATGGTTTTCAAATGCAAGAGCAGGACACTTTTTGTTGTTGTTAGATGAACCATGAGTAGCACCCAGACCAGCTGGGCTTTAGTAAACAGCTGGGGACCTCAAGAACAGGCATGCTGGACATGGCTCTGTCTCCTTTCCCTGGACAACTAGGAAACCGAATGGCAGCCGCTGGCCAGGAATTGATTGCATTAATTGATATGCCAATAAGAGAGCTTGTTACATCCGCCATTGGTTAGGAGGCCAGCTAACAAGTCTACTGATCAATGGCACCAATAAAGATTTCATCCATTAATGAGCAACATGGTAATTAATGTTATCCATAAACCAATTAGCCCAGCCAGCTAGCACGCAGAGATTAGCCCAATGAGTGGCATCCCCGAAAGTGGGCAGGGAACTACTGGCCTGGCATGGTTTGGGTCTTCAGGAAGCTTCATGGAGGAGATCCTGACACTTCTGGAAAGACTGGTTCAGGATGGAGAAAGTAAGCATGGCATTCAGAGGCCCTGGCAGAGATGAGGCTGGCAGCTTGCTGAGCCCGGACACTGGAGTGCAGCAGAGCCGCACACCTGTGGAGAGGGGCTTTGATATGAGTCTTGCTTCTAACCCTTTGGCTGAACAGCCTCCCCACAGGAGTCTCCAAAGGGCTGTTAGGGGTGTAATGGAATGACTGAGTCCCCAGGTCGTTCTGGTCCTCAGCTGGGCATGCTCTTCCCCGGGGACACCCCATCTGCAGCTCACAGGCATTGCCCTGCACTCCTGGAGGGCGGGCCACAGCCTCTTCTGGGAACCATGAGCAAGGTTGGTAAAGTTAATTAGCCTCCCCCCTCCCAACCCCCATGTTTCATTAGGAAGAAAAAAAAAATTTGCTAGAAGAAAGAAAGGAGAAACAGATGATTTGAGGCCGGGCCCTTTCCCTTCCTCTGGTTCTCTGAAATGACATCAGTGGGGTGTTTGCCAAGCATAACCTGGCAGCCTGGCGGCTCTGCCTGACTGCCTGTGATTTCTGGGGACCGTGCAGCTCGCCAGCTCCAGCCGTGGCAGCATGCCAAGGTGACGTTCCGTGACTAAGCAGAAACAAGGGAAGGGGAGAGAGGGAGGAAGAAGGTATGTGTGGTTGGGGAACTGGGGGAGAGAGTGGTCTGGGCAGGGTGTGGCTTGGGGTGCTGGGGAGAATAGGAGGCATGTCGGGGTCATCAACTCAGGATGGTGGATGCCAGGGGAGCTTCCTGGCAGGCCACGAAGGGTTTCTTTGGCACTGCCTGGGGGGAGGGGGTGGCACAGGGCAGAAGCCACGGATCCAGCCTGGGAGACTGGCAGAATGAAGGGGTCCCGACTTCGGAGGGAACCAAATGAGCCAAGCGACAGCGACGGCCCAGAGGGCCTGGCACTGGAGGAGGTGGCTCAGGGAAGCTTTTAGCAACATCAGGCCCAATTCTCTGCAGCGGAGAGTTTCCTTTGCATTGTTAGGTATTGACCCTCAGAGACCCCTTGTGGATTCCCTAATTGAAAATTAATACCAGATCAATGCCATGAGCAATTTGCATATTGATCATAAACAACTTTGAAGGCACCGAGTGTGCAGTGGATCAATAGGGCTCCTGACTAGGCTTCGGAGGGAGCACCTCCCAGTGCAATGCACTCTGAGAAAGGTTAATGATTGGGGAAGTTCCTAACTGCTCAGTGTGGGGATCAGCCCCCACACCGCCCAGCATCCGAGAGAGCAATTAGGGCCAGACCTAAGCAGTCCATCACCCCTTGGCCTCTCCTGCTCCCCATCTCCGAAGCCCAGAGGGGAGGATGATTGTGTTGGTGTAACACAGACGCTGGGCTTGTAAGGGTTTTTAGCAGTTGCCTTTTTTGGAGATGGGTGAAGTCTTGGGGTAGTTTATTCTGGGAAATGTACTGTAAAAGGAAGGAGCCAAGTTAAGGCTCCAATAATTGTTCTGGCCCCTTCCCCAAACACAGTTTTGGTGAAATGAAATGGAGGTGGGGGGTTGGAGCCCGATTTTGGCCAGCCTCCTCCTCTGGCTTTTGTTCAGTGAGGAAACCCACATTGGCCTTCCCTTTAAGCTGGGATAGACTTGGCCCCAGCTTGCTTCCTGCTCATTCAGCTTTCACTTTCTGGCCTCTACCCCCATGCCCATCACTTACTCTCCCCTGAAGCACGCCTTCCTGCTGCTGCTCCTGCTCCAGCCACCATCCTCGCCTCTCTGCCCTTGCTATAGCCCTGGCAGGCCTGGAAGGGGCTCCCAGAGGCGGTCACTTTTACCCACCTCCTGCTTCCCCCAGCCTGGCCCCGATCCAGTTCCACCCCTGTGCTGGCTAGAGAAACAGCAAGTTGGCCAGCTCTGGGCAGAGCCACACACAGCCCGAAGATAGTGAGGGCAGACGTGCCTTTTTACCAAACCTGTCTGCCCAGCCATAGTCCTGACACATGGAAGATGGAGGCCCATGGAGCTGGCCATAGAGAGCACTGTGGGTCCCAAGGAGGGGAGGCACCTCTTCTGTGCAGTGAGCTGGGCCGACTTATATCCTCAACAGCCAATCTGAGGAAACACGGTCCCTCGTCCCAGCTTTGAATTTATGTTGTATGTCCCGAGGTCAGTAAGGGCTAAGTTTACGGCCTCTGCTGAGGCCCCTGTTACATCACAGGCAGCATGGCTCTAGAGAAAGGTTGCACGGAAGGATCTGTCGTTGTGGCTGACTTTTCTCTGCGCCATCAGCCTTCTGGCTCCCCTGCTGCAATCCTGAGTTCCTCCTTCCATTCCTGGTGTCACCCCCTCAGCTGCTCCGGTGCACGCTTTGGAGCCTGGTGTTCACGTGACGGATTCTGGCTTACTGGGTGCCAAGACCACTGTCCCAGTGATACTACACAGCCTATGGCAAGGGGTGGGTGGGTGGTATCCCCCCACCCCCATGCTTTTCCTCACCTCAGAGCCAACTTTGTCAGACACACATGTGTTTGTAGGCATATAGCATATGCCTTTCTGTGGGAAACCCCTATCCAGGCCACCACGTGAAACTGTGCAGAATGATCCCCCCGCCCCCACACGAACAGTTCTCTGCTGTGTAGGGCAAGAGAGGACTACAACCAAGGCCAGATGCTGTAGTAGCTAGGCCCAAGGTCGTATGTGCCCACAGGGAGGTGTACCAAGAAGGAGGAGCATGCTGTGGTAGCCAGAGACTCTAGCCCTGCAGGGGCCAACAAAACCGTGCAGGACTTGGCCTTCAGGACCTCTGCTGCCCATGTCACCACTCCAGTGGGCTGGCTTGCCCTTCTAGGACCTCCGTGCTTCCTGCATGGCGCTGCAGCTCACACCATCACTCCGCAGGTTCGGACAGGCCTGCCACCCTCCCAGAGCCACTCATACTGAGTACTCCTTGGGTGCCCTTTGTCGGCCACTCCCTCCCTTTATCATCCCCCCATCTTCACTCTGCTTCTTTGCTTAGCCGCCTCACTCTCCCGCCCTTCTCCCTGTCACCCGCCTCCCCTCCCCGGCACAGCCACTGTCTTCGTCTTTCCACACCTAGAGTAGGTGCCTCGGGCACACGGACAACCAGTGGGCAGACGGATGGGTAGGCAGCACAGGAGCCTGCTCTCCTGGGAAACTGGCAGCAGTAGCCCTAACCATTAGAAACTTGAGCCTCGCCATCAGCCCTGTCGGCCCCCCGGCCTGTGACCTTCACCGGCCCTTCTGCCTCACTCAGCCTCTGTTTCCTCACCTGTGGAACAGGACTGCTGATTGCATGACTTCGGCAAGAGGGTGTTGTGTTACTATCATTTCCCTTGTCAGGTACAAGTGTGGGCACCCTTGCAGGGCGCAGGCACGGTTTCCATGAGGTGGTAGAGGATGGCACAGGCAGGAGAAAAGGAGAGCACCACAGTGGTTCTTATCACCCCCTACATGGCCCGTTGTCTGTTCTCACTTTGCGATTAGATCAGAGAAGGGGGCCACAGGAGCACAAGGCTCCATGGTCAGAACTTGGTGAAGAGCCCTTGCGGCTTGGCTTGGCTTGGCTGGGATGGGCATGGCTTGGCCTGGCTGGGCGTGGCTTGGCTCAGCTGGGTGTGGCTGTAGCCCTGCCAGCCCAGCAGACATCTCTGTGCGTGTGATTACTTCATTGTGGACCCTTTCAGTGACTTGGCTTGCACCATGCTGATGAACTGAGACTAGGGACAAGAGCTCGTAATTGAGGGACACAAATTCCCATCACAGGCTCGTCTGCAGCCAGGAGTGAGGACACACAGCGTGGCTGTGTGCATGGCACACATTGGAATGTGGTCTCAGGTGGTTTTGTGGGTACAAATACAAACCCTTTTTACCCCTCCCCTTTCCGGCTTGTGCAGACGTTGGGTACGGTGGTTAGAAGGGTCCTGCCTATGTCTCCCATTTGATGCTCTGTTTCCAGAAGGAAGCCTCATGTGTTTGCACATTGCCCTCTTTCATGTGCTTCCCGGGCAGCCATCTGCCACGGCCTCCCTCCTGGTTCCGAACACCCGTGTTCTCTGTCACTGTCCTCCATTGCTCTGTGTGCTCACAACTTCAGCTCTGGGCCTTTTAGGTCTCAGTCTCTGTCTCTCTGTTTCCTTCTCCACTGCCCTGCTTAGTGGAACTTGTGTTCTGAAGTGAGGCAGGGAGCGAGCAGGGCAGTTTTCTCAGTCACTCATCCGACTGGGGGGGACTGAGTAAAAAGCAAGGCCCTGAGGCACATACCTGTATTCCTGGTACCAGGGAGGCAGAGGCAGGCACAGGAAGATCTCCGGGGCCGAGAGTGAGCTCCAGGGTCAGTGAGAAGTTACGTCTTGAAAACCAAGGTGGAAGAGCAGTTGAGGAAGACACCAGACAGTGAGCTTGGCTTCCATGTGTAACCACGCAGACGTACCCTCACTGCGTCCCACAATGTCAGACATGCAGAAGAACTGAGGAAGGAGAATCTTTTTTGTAAAACTAAACCAAAAATCCCACAGGTAGCCACCCATTTTAACAACCTTGGCCATCGTCCTACTACCCTTTGTTCCCTAAAATCAGTAGCCTAGGCTGGTTTCCGAGGTTGGTCATTCGGAATCAGCTGTTCGGTTTCCAGCAAAGAGGTTTCCCTCCAGTGCTGTCTGGGCCCTGAGAGACACTTCCTGGAACGCACAGCCCATGCGCTGCCCACATAATGGCCAGGCCGGGGAGGAAAGTTGCCTCAGTTACAAAGAAGCACGGGTAGCATGCAAGCAGAGCAGAAAAGAAAGGGAGAGCCCTCACTTGACACCCTCTGACCCCAGCCGGGGGAGCTGAATGCTGGAGAGGCAGGGCTGAAATTGCAGTCACTTTAGATTATTTGGAGTGAGGAGAGGCAGGGAAAAAAGGGTCTGTTGACTACAGGAAGCTGAATTCTTCCCCCGCTGAAAAGCTTATTAGTGGAAGGGGAAAAGCAATTACTCGGCTTTTGCTAGCTCTCCGCGGCTGGGACTCAGGCCTGTGACAGCAACCCTGTCACCAACGCCCTGGACTTAACCCGGATCTGGAATGCTTCTCGGATCCACCCTTCCAGAAAAGAGCACAGGAGACGTGAAAAAGAGAAAGGGGGAGGGAGGTCCAGGGAGAGGAAGTGCAAGCATTGTCCTTTGTCCTGCCTTTAAGCCGGATGGCTGAAATGATATCAGGGATGTCGTTTTTTTTTTGTTTTTTGTTTTTTTGTTTTTTTTTTTCTACCATTGGGCAGAAAGTGAGCAGTCTACCGTTTGCCTAGAAATATGAATATCCTGGGTATTAGGGGCCGGTTCTGTTTTTGAGTGTGGGCTTTTGATTTTTATCTCTGGTAAGCTTGGTTCTCATTCTCACCTGACTTTTCAGCTCAAAATGTCAGAGGAGAGTTGGATACTGCCCAGCCAGCAGCTGGAGACTCCCCATCTCCACGTGGCAGCCTTTGAGGAGGGAGGAGCGTGCCAGGTCCCTTCCTTGGTCACGTGACCTTTGCCTGGCTCCTCCTGTGGCTCCCTCACCAGCACATCCATCTCTTAGCCTATAAAAAAAAAAAAACCAAGGCCCCGGTAGTCCCTTTCTCCAAACAGATTCCTTCACACAAGTGAAGAGTCCTCGGGTGACCAGGCTTCTGCAAACAGCCCTTTCTCCTTCATTATATCTTATGTTTGTATAGCACGTTGTCTCCTTGTTCAGACGGCCCTACTTATTTATCCATTTGAATTTTCTAAATGTGAAAGAAATCTCTGATTTTTGCCCCCACCCTAAATTTGGCTACCTCAGCTTTACACAGAGAGACCTTTAGTACAGCAACTCTCTTCATCTTCGCAGCTGTCTCTGCGTCCTTCCCTCCCTCCGTCTTTTCAAAGGTGCAGTGTGTCTTCTCTCAGGGTATTTCCTGTTTCTGACTCTTCCCCGTAGTTCTTTAGTAGCTGAGCCAGTTCGTAGATGAGTACCTTTAGGAGAGAAATGAGTGTGTTTTCTATATTGTAGCGTATACTTAATTGGAAAAAAAAAATACTTTGTCTTTATACTTGTATGAGTGGGTGCATGCATGTGCAGTTTCCATTTGGGTTTGCTGTTTCTTCTTGTGTGTCTTCAGTGTGTGTGTGTGTGTGTGTGTGTGTGTGTGTGTGTGTGTGTGTGTG
>NW_026596034.1:24960996-24988654 GCF_907164565.1 Psammomys obesus
GTGTGTGTGTGTGTGTGTGTGTGTGTGTGTGTGTGTGTGTGTGTGTGTGTGTGTGCCATGAGCATACAGAGCCCGTGGAAGCCAGAAGAGGGCATTGGATCCCTGGAACTGGGGTTACTCGCAGTTCTTAGCCACCATGTGGATGCTAGGAACCAAATCTCAGTCCTCCCTCGGTTAGAGCAGCAGGTGTCTCGACAGCTGGGCCATCTCTCTGAGCCCATATGTTTAATTTTAAGGTATGCTATATTCCGTTTTTTCCTTCACTGAATATTACCCAAATCCCTACCCACTCCTTTCTACTGAGAGGTGGTGCTTGGTAAGAGTAGGTGAGAATAACTTACTTGCTTCACTGGGTGCTGTCATCACTGACATTGCACCAAACCTCAGCTGTTTTTGTTTTCTTGCTTCCTACAAGTCCATGCCAGACAGCGAACGAAGCAAAAGCTTTGCTTGGTCTGCGGTCTCTTTGCCTTACTCTGTTTGTGCCAGGGGTCCATCTTTCACTTGGAAAAAAGTGGGGATGATCCCATGTAGAGGATTTCCCTGTTGGCAGAGTTCTAGAACATGTACCAGTTTCAGGGTATACACCGAAGGACCTCAGCACCTCACTCAGCACCCCAGATTAGTTATCCAAATGGAATTTTGTGCTACAAACCTCCATAGATCAGTCATACATGTGTTAAGTACTGTTTTGTTTGTTTGTTTTTTGTCACAGAACTGTACTTTTCCTACCAAATCATTTCTCATCTCATGGCCCTGGCTGTTTGTTTGGTTTGGTTTTGAGACAAGGTTTCTCTGTGTAGCCGTGGCTGTCCTAGACTCACTTTGTAGACCAGACTGGCCAAGAACTAACAAAGATCTGCCTGCCTCTGCCCCCCTGAGTGCTGGGATTCCAGGCGTGTGCCACCGCTGCAGGCTTTCCTGGCCATGTTTTATCTTTGGTGTGAACCATTCAGTCTTCCAGTGTCCCCACCATGGAGGCTTATGGGTGCAAAGCTAACGTTTGCTGTAGCCCTTGCCTTGATTAAGGATCACTGCACTGTACAGCTAGCTGTGCTTTGAGATGGAGTGCTGTGTAGACCGCAGAGAGAATGGGATCTGTCGCTTTTCAAGGATGCCAAGCCTGCCCTTTGACCCCATAAACTCCTAACAGGAGGAAAAGCTGAGTATATGGGCTAGAATCTCAAGGCTTGATTTAAAACACAGTCGCCTGGGGAGGCTGCTGTGGGTCACATCTCAGTGGAAGGGATGTGGGTTGGCATTTTGTTAGACCCTAGAAAATGACTGTTGAGCTGCATAGGATCCAAGTTAACAAAGCAAAACAGACAGAGACATTGCATGGGACTACTGGCATGGCCTTCCTCCACAGGAAGAGGAGCACCAAGACTGTTTTTTCTCCCTTCAGTGCAGAAGAACTCCACAAGGTGCCATATCAATGACAATTTAGCCATCCTGCCTGCTTGTCCCCACCATTAGTGCAGAAAAGCCCTCGAGCCAGAAAACATTTGGCTTCTCCCCTGCACCCCTGTTTCCTGCCTCACTTTAGCTTTCTTAGTCTTGGCAACCAAGACCTGTTGCTCCCACTACTTGTCTGTTTGAGAATAGAGACCTGATGGCTTAGGAGAATGGGCCTAGGTTTTGACTTTATGCCCGGCAGTGTGTTTTCAAATGTCAGGTGTGACCGTAAGATTTCTTTCTGCCTCTTTGCTCTCACCAAGCAGTGTGTTGTGATATGTTAAGATTGTCTGAGTTCTTGGAGATGGAAGAGTCTGTTGTAAGCTATTTCCAGGGTCTGCGCATGTACCTGGCATTGCATTCAGACGCATGCAGTGCCTTGCAAACGCATTGGACCTCCTTTGCACACACTTGGGTCTGCCCAAGGAAGGGCATTGAGTTTGGCCAGTGTTTCTCTGGGTAAAATGCCACTTGAGTTGGCCCGGTTTGTGTGTTTGTGTTCTGTCAGATTTGATTTGGCAAGTGCAAGGCTTTGTTTGTGCTTTGTTTTTCCCTTTTTATGAATCAGCTTGTTTTGCCAGCTGTGCATACAAGTGGCTTACGATCCGGCAGAAGCAGCTCATTGACAGTTAGTCCTCTCGCTGCTCTGCTATCTGCCGGCGGAAGTAAAAAAATATTTCTGTCTCACTTCTGCGTTCCATGGGGGCTGACGCTGCGTTCTGAATGGTTCCGCTCCTCAGACAGGATAGACTTAAGAGGGAAGTGACAACCAAGCTGGGAATCCAGGTCTGTCACCTATGTGCCCTGTACTCAGGCCTCTGCAGTCAGGGGTCTATTTCTCTCCGTTAGTGCTGTGTGTTTCCACGGTCAGAAACAAAACGCTACCTGTTTCTTTTTTTAATTTGCTTAATTTTTTCTGTTTAAAAATCCACAATGTACCTTAGCATTGTTGAATTGCATCCTCCTCCCGTCCCCCCCACCCCATCTCGTAAACACTGGGGTCTGCGTGGCAGCTCCACCGCCCTCCACCGCCCTCCCCTGCCCTCCCCTCCCCATGCGCTGGTTCCTGTCCGTGTTGCATCCATCACCGCCGCTGTTCCCGTCATGAGAGCCATCCCTCAAGGTTTCTGCGTAGGCCCATTAGGTTCTAATCACCTTCCTTTAATATCATTTCTGGTACAGCCTGCTCACTTCCCATACACCTTCATTTGCACACAGATGCCCGAGTGTGCTCTCGGCCCTCCCTAACCCCCACGCCGCCTTGCATCAAGCCTAAGATCTCCAGTGAGTCAGTTTTGACTCTGAAGGCCACACCAGTCTTGTATAATGGAAAACACTATGGGGGGGGGGCGTGCATGCGTGCGTTCTTTTGTGCCAGTGTGCCAGTGTGTGTGTGTGTGTGTGTCTTTTAATTTACTCCATCACTCATGTGTGTTTATCTACCTTGTCTTCTCCCCTTCAACTGGGGAGGCTCAGCAGTGTTTATTTGAAGCAGGGTATTGTTGAAACACAGACACTGTAGGGACCACTCGGGCCGCACACCTGGAATGTTAAAAAGCTTTCAGAAGGCTCTCTCCTGTTGAAAAATGTCCCTTTCTGCCAAGTGGGGCAGGCAGGCCTCCTCTCCAAGAGGTTCCAACGTCTCTGTGTACCTCATGCGGTCAGAATACCCGAATTCTGACTACAGGTCCCCACCCCCCCAGATGTTTTTATGGTGAGTGTGTGGAGTCCCTCTTCTCAGCTTCTCCACCCAGAGCTTCCTCTCCCCCTCAGCTCCAGGGACCCTTACCTCTCAGTTGGTGTGTCCTGCACACTTGCAAGTCCCTGCCTCTACCCTCTCCTCCCAAGTAGCACTCTGAGGTGGAATCAGTATTTTCCTCCCAAAGGACTCTGCTTTTAACTGGCCGGAGAGGGGCACTGCTCTTGGTATCAAGGACCTTGTTTTGCATGTCCCTACTTTCCAGAATATTCCAGTTCGGTGTGAGGTCAAACTGAGCAAAATGCTATTTAAAAAAAAAGGAGAGCAAGAGAAAGGTACGTGTCAAGACGCATTTGTTAGATCACACTTTAAATGAAGTACAATTCAATGTAGGGGTTTTTTTTTGGGGGGGGGAATTTTTTTTTTTTTTTTTTTTTTTGGTTGGAAGAAAGGAAAAAAACCCTGCAAATCCACTGAGCTCCCAGAGAGCACGCCTCCTTTGTCGCAGCACTGACATTGAAGTGTAATTTTTCATGGTTATTTGGACTGGAAAATGGAGGGGGGGGAGAAACGGAGAGATGGGTCTGCGATTATTTCCCATAAATGACAACACAATCACATCACGCTCCAATACAAACATGCTCAGGGAATTTGCCTTTTTTTTTTTTTTTTTTTAACTTTTCATGTGTGAAAGTAGCAGCCGCCGCCAGAGCTGTGTAGAAAGCCCAGAAGCCCAGGGAGCAAATCTCTCTGCTGAGCTCAGTTTCCTCCAGAGTTCTGCGCTCCTTACTTGGTGTGTGTTCTGAAACCATTTCAGAGCTGGGTTTGTGTTTTGCAAACTGGAACTCACACCTCTCAGTTTTATTTTATTTTATTTTATTGAAGCCTTCCCGTGAACAGCCACCAGGCGAGTCCGCAAGCGTCCGTTCCGTTGTGCTTTGTCGCTGCACATCCGCTTTTATCCTTTCTGGGATTCTGCAGGGGGCAGCCCAGGTGCGTCAGCTGAGCACACAGATAAATGGGACCCGGTGCAGTGCGGGCTCGAGGCGTTTCCTCCCTTTTTCTCCTCTCCTGACCCCCACCCACCCCCTTAATTCCAGTGTGGTTTTGACAAACTGTTCAAATGACCAAGTGGCCTTGCCTGGGAGAGGAAAAATGGCAGGGCTCATCCTGACCGCACAATGGCAGCATTCTTAACTCCCTCCAGTGTCGCTCCCACAGGGGGGGACAGCTGAGAGAGGGGAGTTTTCTCTTCAGGGCCACACAGGCTCTGTCCAGGGGCTGCTCCAGTCTGAAATGAAGTCAGTAAGATGGCGAGGAGGAGAGGAGCCTTCCCAGCCTGCTCCTTGCTGCAGGGTTCCCATTCTTCTTGCTTCTGTAAACAGCGGCAGGATCTTCAGATACACAAAAGCGTAAATGGTCTCTGTCCCCCAATTAGTCACTTTTTAAATAGCACCCAGAGCTGCCTTCTGCGCTTCTGCGTGTTGATTCTTCCAGCCCAGTTCCAAAAGGCAGGTTGTGTGTGTGTGTGTGTGTGGGGGGGGGGGGGGTGGAAAGGAAGTCAGGGCGGTGGCGGGGAGGCCGGATCCCTTCACTCTGTCTACCTTCTGCAGAGCATTTCTGAGAGGCTCCTCTGTGGTAGCCCCATGCCTAGACCTCTCAAGTGGCACCCTGAAACTAACCCCGCTGCGGCCCCCCCTTCCCCAGGTGTCTCGGCTGAAGGAGCATCTCACAGAGCAGAGAATTCCTAAGTCAAACCCCACCTCAAAGACCCACTCTCACTGGAGGGCGGGCACACGTCTGACCCCGCAGTGTTCTCCCGGCCCTTTTCCTTGTCCACGTCCGCCCGGTTCCTGGTGGGCTGGGATGTTTCTATAGACATCCTCTCTGAGAAGGTGCTTTTGTACACACAATAATATGTCATGGGTTTGACTCATTTCTCTTCCCCCCAACCACCACCAAGATGAGAAAATGACATACAGGAACACTAGGCCTAACAGCTCTCCCAGCCGGTAGAAGGGAGTCGGTGGCAAACCTAGCGGAGCTTAGCTCAGTGAAATATTGTGAAGAATGGTCAAGGCAAGGGCAGCCCTGGAGAGGGAGCAGCCTCTCTCTGCCCTGCACCACGCTAAGCTTCCTCCCCTGGACTGCAGTGGTTCTCGGTCAAGGCGCACCCCGCCCCCGCCCCCCCACCCACATGCTGGTATTTTCCTTGATGAAGCTATAAGAAGCATAATATGGAACAGAGTTGTCCAGCAGGTTAAAAATTGAAAGTTCAGCTAACTACTGGTCAGGCAGACGTGTGACTTCCTGCTCTTCGTGTGTGGGTGAGGATATGTACTCCCAAGCTGAGGACAAGAGATGTTAAGATGGCAGTTTATATTTGTGGTGGACAAGCCACCTGATCCCAGGGAGCATTCCTGGGGTTGAGGAATTGTCACCCAGAATAGCCGATTGCTCCAAGTTGCCCCTCAGGCAGGCAGCTTCCAACCAGGAAGTCTGTGGGTAACCGGTTAAGAGGTCGTGTTTGGAACTGTTGCTAGACAGCCTCATTCAGGCCCAGAGTGTGACTGCACAGTACAGGCACAGCCCAGGGGTCTCAGAGCCACCTACCCGGAATGTCTTTGGTCACCTTTCTTTCAGGGAAGGTCCCAGGAGAGTCGAGGTGGGATGGGTTGGGGGTGGGGAGAATGCCCCACCCTTATGGTTATAGCTAGCTGGGAGCAGAACAGTTGTCTGTCCGTCAGCATGGCGCACCGCAACCCACTAGCACCGAGTTTCTGATGCATCAGAATTTTATCACAGGGTTTCACAGGAAGCATGTGGCCCAGACCTCTCTTATGCTGTGGGATTTGACCTCTTCTGCAACATAAAGCATGTGCACTCTGCATAGTGTCTGTGCCCAGTCGAGGTTTCCCATTGATAAGAAAGTGCCAAGAGGATTGGACACACCAGCCTGTCCCCCCCCCCCTCCGCCTCACCCTCGTCATGCCAACCGAGGCTGAGAGAGCAGAAGTGATTGGCTGGGGCGTTATAGCGCATAGCACGTGCGTCCTGGACTCCGGGGCCTCCACCCCGAGGAAGAGGGACAAGAAGACAAAGCAATAGCCAGAGTCCCCTGCCCCCCTGCTAACCACCATGAGACACCGGCCAACTGCACTTGAAGCTGGCCCCCTCCCTGCCACCCCCACTGGCCAGAGTGTGTGGCACTCCCCACCCGACTAGGTAGTCAGTCCTTAGGTTAATTAGGTTGCAACCGGGAGAAAGACAAAAGCTTTAACCCTGTCTTCAAAGTAAGCAGATTGGTTATTTTGTTTTTCAAAGAAGAGGTCCCATATACAATTAAAACTTGTTTCTGGTAAACCTCATTCCAGGAAGGATGGGCTTTTAACAAAGGCTTTTGACAGCTGCAGGCTATTTCATTTTTTTTAATGCCGAATGAAAAATCAATACATTTTTCTGGGTTATACATATTCAGAACAGGCCTGATATTTCCATTATAATGGAAAGCGGGCGTCTGCATACCTCGCCTGTCAGAGCTGCGCCATCGCATTTTCCAAGCCACTGCTAAATATTTCAAACCTGATTTGATTGTGGTTCATGACAGCTAATGTTTCTCAGCTCTTGAGCCCGCCGCCCGACAGGCAAACTGTATCCCCCCCCACCCCCCACGCACCGGCCCCCCCCCCCCACCCTCAGCCTCCTCCCACCCCTGCCAGCCCCCGGAAAAGAGAATGAACAGTTTCATTCTTTGGGGATCACAGATTGGCTGGTGTGTTATTTAACTAACACACTCGTGTGTGTGAGCCTTGGGTACAGACACCCTCCTGGTCCTTCGGAGAATTTCCAAATTTCTATCATATCAAGGCGGGGTGGGGGCTTTGTCAGGTCTGAATTAATCTACATTATCCTGTTAAGAGTTGGGAACAGAGGGACTAGTCTTACTCATTGATTGACTCCCCTCTCCTTCAAGCCCGGAAGCTATTTGTGAAATACCCCCAATGGACACATTACTCCGCCTGTTGTTGGGGGGACTGGGGAGAAACGGTACTTTTTTTCTTTTAACCGGAATGCTTTCGTGGGTGACATTTGGGGAGCACGTGCTGGGGGCCGAACGCTGACTTTGTAATGATGCTCTTTCCCCGGGTTTGGCTTCTGCCTCGCACACACCAATTCCCAGGCTGCTCCCAGAACTCTTAGGAACCCCTGTGGGGCTGCCAGCTGACACACTTGCCTCCTCCTTCACGGGGAGAATCAGGGTAGGAGACTCTTGTAGTCACCTCGATCAGGAGGCCCAGTGTCAGCCAGGAGCAGGGAGAGAGCCATTCGAATTTGTGGGGAGCAAAAGCTGCTTGGATGGGGTGTTCCTCTACGTCTGTGGTCCCAACCTCCCAACCTCCAAAACCGCTTCTTCTACGATCTGTCTGTATTTGCAGGGGCTTTTGTGCCCACCTGAGGGCTCTGTCCCTCACCTCACCAGGAGTTGAGAGTGCAAAGAGCAGGCTGGAAAGGCTCAGCCCTAATGAGGGTGGCCTGGAGTTGTTTAATGGGGGGTCAGGGGGAAGAGGTAGTAAGGAGGTATGTTTCTAGATCTCTCACAGGTCCTAGGCTGTGTTTGATGTGGCAGTGAAAGCCAGAGGGTACCACTGGAAGGCCATGCTGGTTTTCATGAGTTCCTTACGTTTCTGGGCCTCGATGGGACCCGTGTTGGCAGAGTGCTTCCCTAGCAGGCAGGAAGCCCTCAGTTGCATCCCCAGTGACGCCTACGCCTGGAGTGGGGGCATTTCTTTGTAATCCCAGCACTCAGGAGGCAGAGGCAGGAGACTGTACCAATCAATAACCAGGCCAGCCTGAGACTCAGGTCGAAAAATAAAGCTTCCCCCTCTCAGTTTCGCCTGAAAGTGCGGACAGAAGGGAGGGATTACCCTAACTTGAGGGCTGGGGTGGGGCATGACCTGCAGGGTTTTAGGGGTCCCTCCTGTGGTACCCTTAACAAATACTCAGTTGTCCCTGGTGCCTTGGGCTTGGCTGCCTCCAGCTGAGAGCTGGGGCTGCGGTAGAGGTGACCTCCTTGTCCAGTCCTGCCATACACCTTTGAGAAAGCATCCCAGTTTTGCTCAGGCTGGGATGTGAAGTGTCATTTCTTCAACGCTCAGAGGGGAAACTGGTTGCGGTGTGCGCCTGAGCTTGGAGTGTGAGGTGTGTCAGTTAGAGGAAAGCAACCTATCCATCCAAGCAAAGGATGGAGGTTTTTAGACAAAACCCATCACCAGCCCACTCCCTCAGTGGTTTCCACCATCTGTCGGCAGTTGATACTGCAGAAAGAAAAACAAAAACACAGCTTCTGTGATGACCCCGGCCAGTTACCGCTACACAGGGCCAGAATGTGCTGTACATGGCCTGTGAGGAGAACCGCCCCTCCATCCCTCGAGGTCAGAACGCGTGTATCCGATGCGCAGTCTGGAAGAGAGCAAAGTGTAGCGAGCTGCCCTGGCTCAGTGGGCAGGCTCTGGTCTGGAGCCAGATGCTGTTGTACCCCTGGCCACAGCTGCCTGTCCAGGGCCAGGATGCCAACACGTCCCTGTGGGTGCCGAAGCCAGGCCTTTTGGTGAGAGTGTGACATTTCTGGACCCAGTAAAGACACACCCTGTCTGCAAAGCCTCACAAGTCCGGGCTGTCCAGACAGACTTGCAGTTCATATCCGAGGTTTTTTTTTTTTTTTTTTTTTTAATCATTCTCTACCTTTATTGGTATTCAAGCTTACAGTTTTCCGGTTACTGTCAGCCTGGGCTTTCATCCATTTTAAAGAGCTTTTACCCCCTCTCGCTGTTGATGATGACGGTATAAAGACAGATGGTGTAACTGCTTATGAATGTTCTATTTTATTTCCCCAGGACTAGACTGTTCGCGTGGAGACGTATATTATTTCCACATGCTCAGGTTCGGCAGCCCAGACTTGCCTGCCTCCTAGCCAGCTGCCCTCCCAGGCCTTGCCATGCAGAGGGCGACACCTGTAGGTCACAGGTGGAACTGCAGGGACTCTAGTATCTGCCTAAATGGGACCTGGTTTTTGTTTTTGTTTGTTTTGTCTGGTTTCTATAACTAGGGGTGAGGACACTGATCCCCTATAAAAAGGAGCTGGTCTGTCCAAAAGTTTCTTAATCATTCTTCATAGAGCATGTATATCGCATTCTCTTAGTGTATAAATCACGGACGATAAAGCCTAGAAACTCAAGAAGAAGGCGTTTACACGTCTTGAAGAGAAGTCAAATTTAATAATAATAATAGTAACAGTAATCTTGTGGTGAAGTAAAGTAACCTCTCTTAATTTTAGTTTGCATCCCTACCCCCACCTTCTTGAAACGTAGCTGCCTTTGTTTTCTGTTTGCACGGAGCAAGAAAGGAAGAAAGCCAAGGAAGGCTCGGGCAGGCTCAGAGTGAGGGTTCTAGGAAACAGTCACACAGCCCCTTCTTGTATCTCCCTCATGTGCTCTTGCGTCCACAATCTGCTCACAGTCTCTGCCTCCTAAGTGGAACTGCTTGGAAAGCTTCAGCTCCCTGGCATCAGTCCCGGGTGGGTGATGGTTTTGAACTCTGCCCTCACAGCTGCAGGCGCGGGCCCTGGCTTGGGTGGCCCAGTAGGCATTTGCTTCCTCTGCTGAGAGACACCTCAGCACACCGCTCATCACCCAGGGAGCTGTCTCCTATAAGAGCCAGGCCATTTCAGTCTAAGGTGATCGTGGGGGTCCCTGCCAGAGAGATGCGCCCATTGAGCCATCTCTGTGCCGAAGCCCACTTAACTACTTTACCAACACTGCAAATGACTTGTGCCATGGAGCATATTTAGAATGCCTAGCTAGTGTGCATATGCTCAATTTAATACTGATTAACTTACTGCTGGTGTTGCTCTTGAAGATGAATTCTATAGGTGTCTCGTCAAAAGCCTAAAATGTGCACCTTACCTGGACATAAGATGGCGCATGTATCTTTCCGTACAACGCACTTTTCCTGCTCAGCCATTTTTCCCCCTTCTACAAGTCTGTGTATGCTGTTAATACTGAGCTGTATATCTAAAGAATGTTAAGCCACAAATGCCTGATTTTTGTCTGTTCAAACAAAGGGTTGGGTCAGGAGACCCATTGTGAACTTTGGGGTGCAGTGAGCCAACAAAGGCACACAGGGAAACATACAGAGAGCCCTGAGGTCACCTTGAAGAAGCAGCTGCCAGGGGATTGCCTCTGGGGCTCTCTGCTGTTGGTAAGGAAGAGAGACCATCCTTTATTGTTAGAGAGTCCCTTTTTCCTGGCCATTGATGCTCTATCATCTTTCTAGAAGAATTAGAACACAACTCTAGAATGATCCTTTTTGGCCTTGAGTGTTTTGGAAGCCTCTACAGATCAGTTCACTGTGACTGTTTTTAGTCCTTTTGCTGGATAGAATTTAGAGGCTATTTTGAGGGGAGGTCGGAGGGCATAACATCTGAATTAATTTAAATATAGGGCTGAGGCCAGCCTGGGCCACAGTGTGAGGCCTTGTCCCACAAACAAACAAACAAACAAACAAACAAACAAAAGTGGGCTTGCAGTTGGATATTCTGAAGGTGGTGTTGGCTAGAACCCCAGTCCACAGTTCTAGATTGTATCCTGGTCTTGGTTCCTGTCGAGGTCAATCTGGGATTCCTGTGATAGGCATAGGAGTGTGTGTTCTCAGGCTCCTGAACCCGGAGAGGTGTGCTCTTCAGTTTCCTCATCACTTTAAGTGATTTTGACCTTGGTTTTGTTTGCTTCATTCTTTAGAAAATTAGTATCGTGTGTGTCTAATGTACCTGTGCGGGCACCTGTGCCACAGCACTTGTATGGAGGTTGGGCTAACCCTGTGGGGCCAGTTTTCTCCTCCTGCCTTTACGAAGAATCTGGGGCTTGAACTTAGGAGTTTCTCACTGAGCCATCCTACCCACCCTTGCTCTTCCTCTTAACTGCCTCTTAGTAATCGTGTGCTCTGGTTAATGATCCAGCTGGCCAGAAGAACAGAGAGAACCATGCCCCACCCCAGCACCACAGGCTCTTTCCTTCTCAACTCGAGGAGACAACATTCCGCCTGATAGTAGGCCTACTTTGGGGCGTGGTGGTTCCGCCATGCGTTTTCATTCAGCCCCTTTGCCTCTCCCATCTGCCTTCTAGAGCTCCTTAAGACAACAAATCCTATCACAGATGTTCTGTGACTCTCCAGGACGTAAGTGACTCCAAGAACCCTGTCGTCATCTGGCTTGTGCATGAACACTGCTGGCCCAGTGATGGCTCAGAGACTGGGTCCGGTGTGGTCTTCAGGGACGAGTGACTCGCTCCACTTGGAGAGAGCTGAGGGAGGCCCTCAGAACCTATCTAGAAGTACCCGATGGTCACACATCTAGCAGCCTTCACGGCCCCATGGCAGCTCTCCCTGGGATGAAGTATGCCCTTAACACGGCTGGCCTCACTGGGGCCACTAAGAAGACAAGGACAGGGTCGCTGATGTCTGGGTTTTGTGGTTGGTCCTTCTTGGGCACAGGGGCCTAGGAGCTCTCCAACACCTTCCCAGCTTTCATTGTTGACATCTTTGTTTTCCCCATATTTCAGAAGAAGCCGTCGAAGATGCAGAAGGGCCTGGCGAAGCGTCTGCTGACCCGGAGGAGCTGCCCAAAGACCAGGGGAGCAGCGGCGAAGAAGGGCAGAGCAAGCGGCCAGGTAGTGTGCATGGCTGTCTTCGGCCCTTGGGACTTCTCCCTGGGAAAAATGAGGCTGGCAGCAGGAAGCAGACCTACCCTTCCTCTCTCTTAGATGTATACTGGCTTTGGGCTTGCTACAGAGGGAGTGTTTGTTTGTTTGTTTGTTTTGAAACAGAGTCTTACCATATATCTCTGGCTGGCCTGAAACTCACTATATAGAGACCAAGCTAGCCTTGAACTCACAAAGATCCACCTGCCTCTGCCTCTGCCTCCTCTGCCTCTACCCCTGGCAGGGGTAAAGGCAAGCATCGTCCTGCTCTGTTTTTCTTTCTCTTTCTTGTGTTCTTATTTAGGTACCCTTTTTTATTGAGCACCAGGTGTCTGGAGTTTTGAGGTACCTTTGCTTGGGCAGCTGTGCAACGTTGTTATCGTGTCCTTTTCTTGCCCTTCTTGTTCTGTTGAAGGCCTGGCAGAGACATTTGTCACACAGGCCTTGGTTGAGATCACCCCTGATTCTCAGCCTCAAGGTTACCAGAGGCAGGAGGCGCGGTGGGTCTTGCTCTGTGTCTGGGGACCTGAGCCAGGGGGCCTGTGTACTCTTCTGTCCATGCCCCTTCCCCGGGGCCAGCGTCCACAGGGAGGATAGCAGTGCAGTCCCGGGCAGGGGGGACATTTTAGCAAAAGCAGAACAAATTGTAGAAGCCAGGGCAGGAAGTGCTATTTCTGGAAAAGCCAGTGCCGAGAGAGAAGAACGGCCATTTTTCAAGATGACAGGATCTCTGTGCTGAGGAGAGAAGAGCTGAGACAGAGAAAAGCCCAGGGTTCAGAGGAGGAGCTGAGTCATTTCTTCAAGGATTTACTGGGTAGATAAGTCTCACAGACACTACCACAACGCTAGCAGGAAATGCTGTGACAAGCATCAAAACCGATCCCGTTTGGACAACCGGACTCTCGCCACCATTCTCACTCACTGTTATAATTCTTTGCTTTCTTTCTTCCTTTCTGTTAAAGAAAATATTTACCTTTTAGAGTCTGTATTGGTTGGGCCTTTGTTACTTTTATAGGCAAGGCTGTTCTTAAATCATATTGAGGGTTGGGGGTTGGCCTTCATTATTTAAACAAGATACAGAATCTTGGAGAGAGGCCAGAGGAAAGCAATGAAAATGACTGAAGGCTGAGAAATCCTGCCTCTGTGAAGAGGCTGCAGGAATCAGGGCTGTGTGGCCCAGAGAAGTCAAGTTTGGGAGGTTTCTGGATAGCAAGAAGGACAGGCTCCGGGAGGGGACATGCCGAGAGGTTCAGTGTTTTCCTGAGGGCGAAGGATGGGGCCACTGACCGAACAGAGGGGTGCACCAGGTGGTGTACACCATCCCTGTGGCTCTTTTGAAGTAGGGCTTTGTGGAGTTTCCAGCTTGCTCTTGATACAGCACGGAGGGGCAGGGGCAGATGCCCTGGGGGGTACTTAGGAGGGAGAGACAGGGAGGAAAGGACCGTTACCTGTGATGGAGGTCCCCTTAGATGCAGGGAGGGGTGTGTCCCACCTGTGTCATCTTGCAAGTGCCGAGACCCCAGTTTTTACTAACCTGTTAAGGTGAGATGTAAATAGACATTGTAGCCCACAGCCAAACATCCTGTGCCCCAAGGGGAGAGCATTTGGCTAACATACTCTGAAGGCCGTGACCCTGTGACCTTCTAGGTCATCTGTTTGTTGTCATGATCTGGGTGCTTGCTTTCTAACCACGACCCTCCCATTTGCTGGGTGACAATACTTAGTTTCTCAACCCTTCTGTGCCTTCCTGTTAAATGACAGATTAAGAATAGAGATTAAGAATAGTGCCTTGCCTCAGTATTATCTTAATTCGGGACACTTAGAACAAGGCCCAGCATATAGTAAGCTTAGTGTATGGAGTTTGTCAAGAAGCATACAGAAAACCAGTAGCAATCTCTCTTAGCCTTCTCCATTTGTATGTGAGACGAAAACGCCCAGCCACCATGGCTTCTAGGAGTTTTAAAGAGTTAGCAGGAGTGACATACAGGGGTTTAGCCGGGTCTGCCCACTGGCATTTGGTGTGTCAGGTTTCCAGCATCCCATGTGGGTGCCAGGGACATTATTAAAGAACCGTTGCTCACAAAGCCCCTACTGTGTGCAAGGCCCTGCGCTGCCAGCTTGGTGCATGCTTTTCACACCCATGCAACCAGTACGGGGCGGGCTTGGTTGAGGGCACTTCAATTAAAACTTGTTCGGTGCCTGTGACCCAGAGTACAGCCTTCCATCTTAGCACCAGTGGACATGCCCACCAGCCAGGAGGCCACCAAGAGGCTTAAAAAATCTGAGAACCGTAGAACACATGTCCATAATAAGGCTCCCCTCCTGGACGCATTCATCCACGCAACAGGCCTCTCTTTACCTCCAGAAGACAGGGAGAAACAGAGGCTGAGGGGCCGCACCCTGCCAGGCGCACAGAGATAAAGGAAGAAGTCGGCCTTCCTTGCTGACCCCTTCAGACCATCCTCCCGTGACCCGAAGCATAATTTTTTGTCTGTGGATTCGGAGTATGTAATGACAGGCTTAATGAAGCTCTTGGGCCGGTTTGATCTTGGAATGGAACCCGGCGCCAGCAATCTTTCTGAGCCTTCATTTTGGATCCTTGGTATTTTGTAAAAGAATAATAATAGGAAAAAAAGGGGGGGTGACTATGTTTCTTTCATTTGTTCCCTAAATTAAGCTGTTCCTTTCTGATTAAGCGTGATGGGGACTGCTTCCTCCCCGCAAACAAGTAAATAGCGATTTCACAATTTGTTGTGTTGATTAGTGGCTGCTGCTGATGCAGATTAATAATATTTCAAATGGGTCTGGATAATTGGCATTTTTCTCAGCTATTGATTATGTAGTTTGGGGGCTCGTGCAGGAACGGATAATCTTGAAGATTTTAGTTACTTGTCTTTCGTCTCTTCTTATTGGAGTAGGACTTGCAATCTCCTTTGTAGCTGCCCCTCTTCAGGGTTCTCAGCGATAGAGTGAGGATGTTGCCTTGAGGGATCCTGAGACAACCGTATAGTGAGCTGAAAGGGGGGACCCATGGCAGAGTCCCTCACTCCATGCGAGACACTAGGCAGAGTACTAAGGGTCACGAGTTTCGAGAGGCTTTTGTCTGCAGGGTGTGAGACACCGTCCTGGGCCTTCCAGGGTACCCGCCATCGAAAGGACAATGCAGGAACTTGTGCACTGACCAGAACGTCCAACATCTAAATCACGCTCAGAGGAAGTGACATTTAAGTCTTGTTTCATCTTAATGAATATAAATTCAGGTAGCCATATGTGCCTCGGAAGGACTAACCCTGAAAGAATCCATCACGGGCATGCTGACTCTGTGTGACTGGCTAAATTGGAGGCTTCCCGTCTGTCTGACCTTCCCATCAGCAGACACAAACAGGTGCCAGGGCACAGCTTCCCAGCCGGGTGAGTGGGGCTCCTCACGACAGCACCGGTCACAGCTGCTGCGGCTTTACCCGGGTCGCCATTGTTTTCCCTGCGAGCCACGACTGCTTTCCAGGCGTGAGCATACCTGACTCTCACCCCTGCCCTGTGGAGTTGTTGATAAACAGCTGCCTTCCCACTTCTGCTGTCTCACAAGCTAGGAAGCTTAGCCTGGCCTGGCTCAGGCAGGGTGAGAAAGTACACAGGCAGATTTGAGAACCACATCCCGTTTTCCTAGGAACTTAGGACAAGGTACCTACCCTTAACAGCACGCTCGGCCAACACCCTCCCCCACCCCACTCCCATTCCCCCGGGAATGGGCTCCTTATTTCCAGGTTGACCTCTCTGACCCATGAATGAGGAGCAGATCCCAAAGTTTTATAATGAAAATGGTGACATAGCACCAGTGTGCTCAAAATGACCTGGATTGTCTCCTGGAAGCGTGCCAGGTAGTGGGCCAGCGAGACGGCTGAGGGTGAAAGCACTTGCCAAAGCAAGTCTGATCACCTGGATTCTATCCTGGACCACCACCACCACCACCACCACCACCACCACCAGTGGAAGAAAACCTTTTCGGCACATCCTCGAGCTCAGGACACATACACCGAATAAAACTAACTGGGATGAAAGCAGGTCGTTGCCATGGAAAGGGCTCTAGGTGTGCAGTTAGGAAGGCCACTAGCTAGTGAGCAGCATCAGTTGGGGGACTGAGTTATGGATACCATGAGTGTGAAACATGGTGAAATAGCACCCACGAGCCCCAGCCACCTGTGGGCCCCATGGTGGAGGAGTGGCAGATATACAAGCCATTGGAGAGCAGGGTCTCACGTTCAGTCAGCACAAGCAGGAAGCTTTCCTTCAGGCCAGTGGGGGTGGGGCGAGGCAGAGCATCACGGGAAGGTTCTAAGAGGCAGAGCCCTCGCTAATGCACTGTCATTTCCACCATCCAACTCTGTGGTTTTTCTCCTTTGAAACTTGAACGTGACCCCCTTGTTGTCATTTGCCAGAGTGGATTTGAGTATGAGCGTTTTGAGATGGAAGAGCCCCCAGCGTCCCCCACTGAACAGTGATTAACGCTGTGATTAGCCAAGTCAATCATTAATTGCTATAAATTAAGTGATATCCAATTAATGCAGCACTTTATCGCCAATAATTAGGGGACAAGATTGAACTGTTGGCAAAGAACCATAGTGAGATGGTTATTGAAAGGCCAAGGCCACCAAGGTCTCTAGCCACAGAGCGCCAGAGCCTGGCTACGGGGGACTTGAGGCAGGATGACCAGGAGGCACTGGTGCTTGGTAAAGATGGGCATACCACTAGCCTAGCCAAAAACAGAGGCCTGGCGATGCTCTGAAAAATCCCTAACTGCTGCGCCCTGTGTGTGTTCTTGTTAAATTTTTCTGTCAGAATTGCAGTTTGACTGCGTTCTCTGCTCTGGAGAAAGGGCCCGAAGGGATTGGACTCATTTTTTTTAAAATCCGTGATGCTCACCTAGCGCCGAGCAATTAGTGCAGTGGAGCGTCCATGATTCGAATCTATGGGAGCCTGCTATCAGAGGAGGCATTAACAGGCGGCCGCGAGGGTGAACGCGTGGTTGTGGACTGTGGTGCTGGCGGGCATGATTTCAATCGGGTTTGACGTGTTTAACATAAATGTAGAGTTCACGGCTCTGGCCGCATATGAATAATTCCTGTGGAGCCACCGCCCTTCTAATTATTGAGTTTGGGGGGGGGGGGTCAGGTCAGGCACATCCTGGTGGCAATCTGTGCCAGCCTGCCGGTCCTGCCCCTCCGTTGTTTACAGCTCTGTATAAATAGAGATACTGTTGTGTAAGGGACTTGGTGCCCGTCACAGAATGGAAGGGGCTGCTGCCTCCTCCGCCTCCTCTACCCTCCTTTCATCCCTCCCTTCCTCCCTCCCTCACCTCCATTTATTTATTTGTTTGTCTGTTTGTTTGTTTTTGCTTTAGTCAGATGCGTAGAGACAAGCTGTGTGGTGAGAGGGAGAGCACTGGGCCAGTAGGGTCAGAAGCCGTGGCTCTTGGTTTTTCTCCATGACCGCAGGTCTTTGGCCTTCAGTTTCCAAACCTGTAAGATAGCAGGTTGGACCGAATTCCAGAACTTAAAATTCTGGATCTGGAACTGTTTAAATCGGAGGAGGGGTTGCTGAAAGGGCAGTATAAACCTCAGAGAATATTAGTTACTAAAGTCAGAGCTTTATAACTTTCCTCAAAGATCTTGCTGACGTGCGGGACTGTAATATAGCACGAGCCTGGGAAGAGGGGTTCAAACAGGCTTTCTCCGTGGGGGACAGACAGCACCAGGCCCGTGGTCCTCGGCGGGATCTCCAAGACTGCAGGTCATCACCCGGTCCCGTGTTGTCCTAACAGTGTGGTAAGGGTACCAACAGACGCGACCTTCGAACGCTCATTTGCAGCAACCCCTGTGGCCAGAAACCGACTCCTTCACCCTCACTTCCTCCTCTTCGGAAGTAGCCCGGTTCTACTTCACACCGGCTCTTGCTTCCTTCTCTGCCTCACCCCCAAAGCGAGTTTGTCTTTGCGGCCTAGTGTGAGCGAAGGGAATGCTGGGAGCCGTGTTCACACGGCCTCTTGGTGGTCCCCTGCCCTTGCCAGCGGAAACTGCTGCCGGGTTTTCTCCTTCACGCGGCTAGAAATTGTGTAGCTGTCAGCTTTTCCGGGGTCCACTTGTACCCCCACCCCCTTTGCCATTTTCAGGCTGCTTTTAGCAGAACTTGGCGGCTCACGGTCATTGCAGGCAGAATTCTGTCTCAGGACTGAAAAGAAAGCATCAACTATTTTTATGTTGATAAGCAAAAATAGATCCACGGTGTGGTACATCGGCAGACTTGCCTGAATTCCCGTAATTCAAAGCTTGGCTCTGAGGATTTATATCGTTAAGTTGTAAGTGGTAAGAGCTAAGACCCCTATGGGGGGGAGCAAAGGAGAGAGAGAGAGAGAGAGAGAGAGAATGTGGAGATGCAAAAAGCGTAAGGAACTTTGTAGAAGAAGTGTCACGCATAATCAGATAATTATGGCACAATGTAATGAGAATTAGTCTTAAGATATAGATTAGGGGCATGGAATGTCAATGAAGGAGTATGGAATGCAAATGAGGAAGTACATCATCGCCCTAGAAAACACTTTACAGCGGGTAGCTTAGCCACAAAGTGCTTGCCTACCTGAGTTGGAACCTCAGAGCCCATGTTTTAAAAACATGGCGGCTGTGGGGCATGTAGCTGTAACCCTGGCTCCAGGAAGGTGGAGGCGGCTGGAATCCCGGGACTTTCTGGCCAGCTAGCTAGCCTTGCAGGCCAGAGAAAGCTAACACCACAGGAATGACACCCGTGGTTATCCTTTGGCCACCACATTCATATACACACCCACACGAGCGCCCCCACACGAGCAGACACCTAGTAGATGTGCTCTCCTGATTCTCAGGCTGTAGCCCTGCCTTGTCTGAGCTGCAGCTTTCGTGAAGGTTTTCTGCTATAAGAATCGTAGTGGGATTCTTTGAAACACACCCCGGTGCATTATGGGACATCACTTTCCTTAGGCACAGTCATTTTCCGTGGGTCCCCTGTCGGCTTAATTTTTGGCTAGAGAGCCGTGCCCCATAGATTAGGAACTCCTGGGTGTCAGAGCTATGGTCAGCTTTCTCCACGACCCACCATCAGGCTCAGACATCCAGCCCCTACCTTCCAAGCTGAAGACCATACAACCCAGCCACTTTCTCTTATTGTATGAAGAGTAGAGAAGACCTGGCAAATCCTGTGCTTTTTAAGGTATCACATAGGGCTGGAGAAATGGCTCAGCTGTTAAAGGCTAGGCTCACAACCATAAATGTAAGAGTTCGGTTCCCAGCACCCACGGCTGTCTCTCCAGCCACCTTGTAAGGTGTCACATAACTGTCAGCTGTGTGTGACAGGTGGTGACTGTGTCTGCTGAGTCTTGGAAGGGCTGCTCAGCACTGCTCAGAAGTGTCCTAAGAGCCTGTTAATTAAATAGCATGGCATGAGTGCTTTGAGATCTAAATTACTTTATTCTCTGTTCGGGGCATTCAGCCCTTGGGGTAGATGGACTGTTTTACGTTGCTGAATAGAAAAGGTAAACTTAGGAAGATTCCGCTTGCCCTAAACTAGAGGTGCTTTCTCTCTCTCTGGCTGTCTCTCTCTGTCTGTCTGTCTCTCTCTATCTCTGATAATTGTTTCACATCCCCACGTGGGCCCTAGATACTTCTAAAAATGAAGCCGCTGCAACAAGTATCCAAGACTTTCCAGGGCACTGGGCCCTGTGGTACGTCTCATCTTCTTCTAGGCTCCCGGAAGCCCAGCCCTGTGAGCGGAGGAGGCTGCAAGTTTATCGTAGTTGAGAAAACACTGGTGGTCCCCCAGCGGGGATCTGACCAGGGTGTGGGCAACCCCTGCCAGCTACTGTGCCTTTCTCCATGGCAGCGAGGACCAGTCAAGAGTTCCCCCTCAAGGGAACTCTGCCCGGCAGGTGGGAGGGGGGAGCACATGGGAAAGCATCAGTTCCTGACCTTTCCCCAAAGTGCTTGGGAACCCCACCCCACCCCAGAGAGCAGGTCACTTAGCTTCAGCTGTGGGAGTGCCGTGAGCAAACCAGACACGGAGACTCTAGAAATTCAGAGGCGTCTGTGTGCACCTGGCCCTCTCCCCAGTGCTGGAAAAGGCAAGTCGCTCCAGGACTGAGGAGATAGCTGCTGTTTGTAAGGCTAAGGCGAAGTTTTGTTTGGTGGTCCTTTGTGTCATGGTCACACCCCAAGCTGCTGTGGTTCCACTAATATAATTTAGTCAAAACCCTGGGACATTAGGTTTGAACTAGGAAAACACTGGAAGAATGATTATATTTCTATCTTTGGTACCTCGGCTGGCTTGGAGCCCACAGAGCTAGTGACCCTAAAGGACATTTGAGCCCATGAGGACCTTTGGTCTGGTCCTGTAACTTGTGTTTCCACTGAATTTTTGTCGTTTTGTTCTAGGTTTTTTGAAGCAGGGTCTTACGGCTGGGAACTTGTGATTCTCCTGCCTCGGCCTCCCAAATGCTCAGATTGCTAGCAGGCACCAATGATGGCTGTCCTGCAGGGCCCCACCTCTGGTTGCTCCTCAGTCCGAGGTCGTTACAGTCACGTCATAAAGCCAGGAGTCTAGGGGTAGGGGGGAGCATGATGAATACAGAGCTGACTGTGCCCTCTGCCTGTGGCCACAGCAGCAAGCAGTGTGTATAAAGCCAGGGAGGAGACAGGATGAGGAGGCCACAGGTGGGGGCAGAATCAGGGATACTTCTCAGGCTCCCAAGGCCTGGCATGAGCTAGCCTCGTGGTGGCAAGCAGAACATTAAATAGACAGACAAGGCAGACAGACACACAGACACAGTGTGCTGGTCTAAATGAGGTGGTAGCTGTTTTGACTGGTGGTTCATTCACAAGTCTGACAGGGAAGGGAGGAAGATGCCTTGCAAGCGGAAATGCAGGATGTCCTTTTGGGAGCTCCAATCAGTGTAGTTAAGCAGACTTATGCATATTTCAACAAGGAATTAGGGCAGCAGATTGATGCCTCTGATGTAGACGTAGTTGTTTTCTCCCCCAAGATACAAAGCGAGCTGCCCCAGCGGCAACAGCCGCAGTTAACGCGCGGGCCCAGCGTTCCACCACGAGGCTTCTTGTCCAGAGGGGCAGCTTCCTGGTAAGACAGTGACCTCACGGCTCAGGACACTGCCAGATCGCCACCACCAGAGACAAGCTTGTGCAAATAGAACCTAATACGGATCTGTTCATCATCCTGGGGTCGAAGTTTAGGGGGCTGTGGCCAAGTCTGGCTCGTACGTACATGGAGCAGGGAGGTCAGCGCTGCCCCTTTGGGCAAAGTAGGAGGAGCCCACAGGCTCTTGCCTGGTTTTCCTTGAGGTTCTCCAGGGCCTACGGCAAGAAAGGGTTCTCAAGCCAAGGCAGCCCATCATTCTGGATTACGCAGCAAACAGAACAAATGCATGGAGGTGATGCTTTCTAGAACCCTGGCTTTAAAAATGTGTCTGTATTTGTTTTTAGAGCGAGCAGTTTCCCCGAGGGAAAACTGTGTATTCCTTCAGCTTCGGCCAGAGACATCGTGCCTTGAGACCAGGCCTGTCTCTCTCCCTCCCAAGGGAAGCTGAAAGTTTCAAGTCATTGGAGAGTAGACCGGCAGGTCTGCCCATGCTTGTGAGACCTTTAGCTTAATTCAAGTTATAACAGAGCATGTTGTGACTTCTCCCAGTGACAAGCGCCAACTGGGTAGCTCTTGTCCAAGTGTGGTCCCTGGAACGCCTGCCTCATGGGGAACTTACTGGAAATACATCCGCTGACTCAGACTGGCAGAATCAGAGCCTCTGTGGGTAGGGCCTGCAGAGAGTATTCAGTGTGCCCTGCAAAGAATTCGGACACCCTCTGGAGTTCCAGGACCTGAGTGCTGCAACCCCAGAGATGGAAGCAAGGGCTGTTTTCATTTATTTGTATGCCAAGCCCTGAGCCCCTTCTAGACCAGAGAGCTGAGCTTGACTAAAGACAGGGTTGTACCTACAAGAGGCGAAAATATTTGCTAGGCACTGGCCTGCATTGTTTGTAGCAGAGAAAAATTAGTCTCCTTAAGTAACAGCTGTGTCCATCCATAACGAGCTCACGATTTCTTTGGGAAAGTCTGTGGAAACGAAAAGTCCACGTTGTTGAGTATTCAATGGCTTACTGGGCCAACATGGACTTTGTCTTCAGCTCTGGGGCGGATGGTCTCGTGAGCATGCTTTCTAGAGCAGCACAACTTGAGTCCCCAGGAGACGCCTCACTAGGCCGGACTCAGGCACATTGGAGAAGCTCCAGTCCTCACAGGAGTGTGTAGATGCTCCCCTGCCAGTGTGCTCACAGGCCCGAGTCTGTGCACTCGGGTCTCTCCAGAAACCTCTCCGAAGCCTCTCTTAAGTGCCTGGCTGGAGGCGGAATGAGGCCGCGCACGCCTAAAGACGGTTGGAACTGTCTCTAAAGGAACACCGTCCTCTGTATTAGCGGAGGAAGAGAACGTAGCCAGACCTCTGGCCACTTCTCAAGTGCAGTAGCTCTGCAAGAGCCGAGTCAGAAAGCCCAGCCTGTCCCGTCCCCCCCCCCCCCGGGAAGGAGCTGTGAGCAGCCGCCAAGATTAGCCCCGCTCGCAAGGGTGGTAGGGAGATCACAAAGTGCTCTCGGAAGCACTGTGCTCGGCTGCCGAGAGGGAGTCGGAGGCCCGCAAAGAGGCCGAGAGGGAGAACACACCTCACCTTCCCCTTAACGAGGAAGCTTGAGCTCAACGGCCATGTTCAGATCTAGGGAAACATCCGTGCACAGTGCACCGGGGTGGCCATCCCAACTTGAACACTTTAACGTGAAGTTGTGTGACGAAGAAGAAGAAAAATAAAGATTCCCACCTAGTCAATGGAGATAGATAAAAGATGGCTGTAAATGTCTGGGGCCAGTGGCAGGCTGGCTTACGGAACTCGAGGCGATGAGAACCTCTGGCTTACGGAAAGCAGCATGAATTAATAATCATTTAATTGGCTCCTCCATTACGTCGCTGGTTCGGGAGATGGAGGGGCTGTCAGGGGTGCTTCAGCTAAGAGTAGGCCGTTGAGAAGTGGGGCGGGGGACGAGTAGCGGATGTCAGGCAGTGTCCCAAGCCCTCAGCGGGCTCACCCCAGGACCCCGCAAAGGAAGAAACTCAGCACATGGGTAGATACCACCTTCGAGTGACTTAGTGCCAACTAAGTCACATGGGCAGTGGAAAAGGAACTTCCAAGTCACGTGGACAGCTCAGGGGCTCCCCAAGGTAGTATCTCTGGCCAAAGGGAAGCTGGTCCACCAGTATGGTGTCCGCCCTGCCAGCAGCCGCGCCACCAGCTAACGTGACGGGAACATGATTTTTGCACGGGAACACAGAAATTCATCCTACTGGTACTTTAGTCTTCTTAGTTGTAAGTAGGTTTCTGATGTCTAGAGGAAGCCGGAAACAGTGACCTTAAGGCTCCTTTTACTCTGTTTCTCACAAGGCAGCAGGCCCTCGCCTTCCCCAGCTTCAGCACTGCGCAGCCCATGGCACACGCGCTGGAGTCCAAAGCCCAGCGGGGCTGTACCTACAACTCTTCCTTTTCTTTCAAATTTCAGTGTCTCCGGGAAGAATTGGTTCTAGGAAGAATGGTTTTTCCCCGTGAGTCACGGAGACTGCCCCTTTTTAGATGCCGTGTTTCTATCCTACTCCACACCCCAGAAGCCTGCCAGTGAACACTGTCCCTAACAGATGTGCTTAAACCTCACAAAACCTTCTCCTTGACAGCTACAGTTGCTGGGTGCGGTGGTGCATGCTTTTAATCCCTGCGCTTGGGAAGCAGAGGCAGGTGGATCTCTGAGTTCAAGGATAGCTCAGTCTACATAGAGAGACCCTGTCTCGGAAGGGAGGGAGGGAGGGAAGGAAGGAAGGAAGGAAGGAAGGAAGGAAGGAAGGAAGGAAGGAAGGAAGGAAGGAAGGAAGGAAGGAAGGAAGGAAACTCCAAGCAAATTTGCATGACTTCAAATGAGCTTTCTTCTCTTTCCTGTTCCTTCTGAAGAATGAAAGAGGAACAGCTTACTACTAATTATTAATCAAACTTACCAGTAATTATTATTAGAAGTTAGATTCTTGCTGGACAAATGTGATAAGGTCCAGGTGTATGTAAAGGTTGATGTCCATGTTCATGGATGGTTTTACCCCACCGAAGAAGGCACGCGTGGATGACCATGTTTTCCCTTCGAACGTAGAGAAATCTCATGGCATCAGGCAGAGGAGCAAGTGTCGGGTCCACCACCTTTCGGTATCTGTCCCTGTCATTTTTAGCAGCCCCGTCCACCACAATTTAGGAGGCTGTGACAGATCAACCCCACCCCCACCCCCAGGAAGCCGAGCTCCGCAAACTCTTCTGAACTCCGTCGCAGGGAAGTGCCAGTCTTTGCTGAGTAACCCCCAGCTGCAGAATCTATCCACATGTCCTGTTAGGGCTTAGTGGGGATCCTGCCGGAGCCTTTCACTGCCCATAGCATCTCATTCGGCTTGCCTGACTTAGAAAGCTTGCTTATGGTTTACGTGCCCGTAACAGGGTAAAATGTGCGTTTCTTCTTTTCTGATTTTTCGTGGCTGTCACTTTAATGTCTGTAATGTCCAAAGGAATGCCTATACAGTCACTTACTGTGCCATGCCCTCGTGTTTATTACCCAGTTTTTGCTTGCTTGTTTCCTCAACCCTACCCTGAGTATTGGGGACAGAGCTCAGCATCTGGCACCTGTTAGGCAGGTACTCCACCCCTGAGCTAGTCCCCTGTGCTTATTTTTAACAAGGTCTAGCTAAGTTTCCCAGGCTAGCCCAGAACCTGCATAGTCCTCCTGCTTCGGCCTTTTCTAGTAGCTGAGTCTCCATGCCTAGCTAGATTGTTTCCACATTGTTGAATTATTATAAAAGCGGCTTCAGGTAGTTTTTGTTGTTGCTGTCAGTTTAATACAGAGATTCCAGGCCCTGATAATTTAAGTCATGTTTCTGTGGTGCTATGTCTGTTTCCTCTTTGCTGTCATGACATCATAGAAGATTTATAATGACCAGTAATTGATTTTTTTTTAAACTGTTGTTTTCTGTACTGTAATACTCCTCTTCTAGAGTTTAAGATAGAGTTGAGAGAAGTTTGGAAGGCTGAAAGCCTCAGTACTTTCTCATGGGGTCCATCCCACCGCATTTCCTTATGCCGGCTGTGTGTACCAGCGGCAGGAGGGGGATAGAAATGGATCTTGAAATTCTGGCTCTTACGAGGTCATTCAGAGAAAAGCCTGCGTCCCCATGGCTTTTGATAAACTATTAACGCAGCTTGCTGATGGAGAACTGTGTTTGCTGGCGTGCAGGAATTATACAAAGGATCCTTACCCAGCCTTGCTAGGAACTGATTTTAATGTCTGCAGTCAGAGAGAGGCAGGGGCTAGGGCCAGATGGACTTCATCTAACCTAGGAACAGTCTCCCCACACCTTCCAGGGCACTGCTGGAGACCGAGCAACTGTTTAAAATGCTTTAAAAAATAATAATAAAGGAATTGACGGGCTGTGCGGGATCTAATGTCCACTGCTGAGCAAATTTTACTTAAGAACAATGTTACGTTTTCTTGGTAGAGAGGAGATGAACCCGGAAGTTTGTGTTCCAGTGGCTATAATGTTTCATATACAGCTGGCTGTTGTGTTTGTGGAAAGAAAGAGGAATGAGTGAACCAGAGTGTGGATTTTTTTTTTCTTTGACTGTTACTTTTTAAACACTTTATGATGACTCCTTAGCTCACAGTGACAAAAGAAGCTTTAGAATCCAAAAGCACTTGGAGTTTGGGGAGAGGGCTGGTGGGAGAAAGGCAATAAAGATTTCCCCTCCCGAGGCCAGGGCAAAGAATAGCAGCCCTAGATGCCAGAATTCTCAGCCACCTTGCCACGCTTCCTGTGCTCCGCTTGAAGGAAGAGGATGGTTCCCGTCCTTCGAGTGAACTGATGCTTCACCGCTGTGTTTGACTCGGCTCCGAGACTGAGATGGCTTGGGTGGTCTCAGCCTCACACTGCTGAGCAGCCGGCCAACTGTCCCTTTTCTCGCAGAGAGGTGGCAGGTAATGGAGGCCTTCAGTAGGCAGAGCTGTTGTCCCATAGCGAACACAGGACTGGGTAGGACAGGCACCCAGGGCAGAATGGACACCCGGGGCAGAACCTGCAGACTGGTTGCCTCTGCCGGAAGGAAGTTCGGGTGGCTGTCCTCTTTTCTACCGTAAGCGCTGAGCCTAACCCGCTGCCTGTGGCTTGGAAATAGGGGAGCAGAGAGGGTGAGTTGGAACACTCAGCTTTAAAAATATTTCTATTAATCCTTTGAGAATTCCACACACTGTGTTTGGATGATATACAGCCCCCACCCCCAACTCTTTCCCTCAGTTCCTCCAAGGTCTACCCCATCTTCCCATCCCCCTACACCTTTAAGGGTGTGGAAAGTCAGCCCACACAGAAAGTAAGCTTGGAAAGAGAGTATCATTGGCGGCTTCCACTCACCCCCATCTTTTTTGTTGTTGTTGTTGTTGTTTTAATTTTTTTTCTTCACAATTTATTCATTATATATCCCGAGTGAAGCCCCCTCTTCCAACTCCCCCTAACCCAACCTTCCCTCTCTCTTCCCCGAATTCCCTTCTCCTAGTCCACTGAAAGGGGGAGTTCTCCACCATTGCTATCTGCCCATAGCCTGTCAGGTCTCGTCACCCCCATCTTTAGCCTTTCCTTGAAGAAACAGTATGTGGGAAAGAAGGAACACGCTCCGGCAGAAGGAAGAGTTGCAGCTATGGAAGTGCTCACGCACTGGGGCCGTGACACTCCAGGGTCCTGAGGCTCGGGGTTATGTGATCACTTCTGATGGGGGCCGGGAGACGGGAAATGGGCCATGGGGGAGCTGGTCTCAAATGTTACAGCACCTAGTTAATCAGCAGCCAGTCCATCACATTAAAGATCCAGCCATCACGTATTACCTTTCAAGTGAAAATGAATAACTCCCATTAAGGGCAAAATGGGCTTGAAGTCGATCCGAGACAGATTAAAATACTGTTATGAATCTGTGTTGAGAGGAGGAGGGGGTCTGTGTGGAATATGCCTGCCCTTGTACTTTTTAAATAATAGATGCCCTACAAACTAAAGGAGACCAGGTTACCAAGATACCAGGGTTAGAGGTCACAGAGTGTACATTCTGGGAAGAGCATCAACTTCCTGGAATATTTCTTGTATTTGGCAATTCAAAAAAAAAAAAATGTATGGCCTTGTGATTTCAAAGTTTATTTTTCGAATAATTTGATATTAAAGCACACAGTTTAGTGGGTAAAGTCACTTGCCGCCAAACCTCACAACCCAAGTTCCAAACCCAGGCCCCACGTGCTAGGAGGTGAGAACCAGCTACAGCAAATTGTCCTCTGATCGTCACGTATGTGTGTGTGCGTGAATGCAAACATGCATATCACACACACACACCCTTAGTGAAGAAAATGTAATATAGTAAAAACTTTCAAGAAAGTACACATCTATAATGACAGCACCTTGGGATCCACAGCAGAACCAATTTCAAAGTCGTGTACAAACTGAAAATACTTGTCAGATGACAGAATGAGACAGCAACCTGATTTACCACAGAGGGAAACTTGGGCTTTCTGAAACAGCGACTCAATTCTGTGATAAATTAACAGCGGTGATAAATTTTTTCAGGTTTTTTTTT
>NW_026596034.1:24988664-25047957 GCF_907164565.1 Psammomys obesus
CCCCCCCCCACCCAAATGCTGAAGAAGAGGTGTGGGTAGATGCGTGTTGCTTCTGGAAGCCACAGACATTTCCTTAGGCCAAGTTCTGCAGGAGGCCACTTCTTTGGTTTTGACAGTTTTACTCCAGTGTCACCACAGTTAACTCGCAGACGCCGATGATAAAAAAAAATGTCAATCTGGCTCTAGAAGCAACAGATGATTAAGGCTTAGAAGTATAGAAGTATGTCACTGCCCTACTTTGCCTTTGAGGCTTGCTGGAGACAGGCGCTTTGTCCCACAAACCTGGAGGTTCATGTCTGTTGATTCACTCAGATTAACTCGAAGGTGAATTCACTCACGCACATGTTTAGAATCACGAAACGCCTGACACACTTGTATGCCTCATAGAGCCCTAAGATTTTTCTTTAAAAAGCCAGTTTTTGTTGACGCTGTATGTGAATGGCTCTAGGGTTTTTAAGCACTCATGACACCCTTCTTGATGGCTGTTTGGAGGAAGAAATGAGATAGGAAAAGTTCCTAGCTAGTAAGGTATTTAATAAGTTGCTGAGGTTTTAGTAATGTTTTGATGCTGGAGAAGAATCCTACGCAGCAGCTACAACTGACTCCTACGAGAACACTCCCTCACTCCCTTGCTCTAACGCACCACTGTGCACAGCATTTGTTCCTTCCCCTCATTCAGTCCCGTTCTCTCGCTTCATCCTTCATCCCCTTCGTCCATCCTCAGCGTAAATGAGGACTATACATGTACCCTCTTTAACTTGCTGGCTTTTCTTCCTGTTTCCCTTTCTCCCTCGTGTGTGTGTGTGTGTGTGTGTGTGTGTGTGTGTGTGTTGTAAAATTTCACTAGCAATGACTTCACTATAAATGTCCTTCCTTACAAGACACTTAGAATACTAGACCTCTTTCCTTCTTCTGGGCTTTTCACGGTCAAAGTTCAAGCAGGTTCATCGTGCAGCTGTGGCCTATTTTTATGTTGACCTTGCTGAAATGATCTTCGGGTATAATATACCAGAACAAGATGTGCGAAGAGGAAGAACATTATTTGAAGAAAATGAAACATTTTCTGAAACCTTGCTTGATTTTTTTTTTAAGAATGGTGTTAGGTTTTAATTTAAACTTCGAGGTCCATTAGATATAAAGGCTGGCTATATTCAGACATATTAGACATTATAGAAAATGTGATTTACCAGCAAGAATTTATAAATTGTCACTTAACTAAAGCCACTACATCTAATATTGATGTAGGTAGGAGATGCAGATCAAAGCATGCCAGCAGGTTCGATTTTAGGTTTGGACTCAGTACTTTAAAGCCATATTCTTTTTCTTTTTACTGAATATCAACAAGGGATGAATCACTGTGTTCTTGGCTGGTGTAGCTGTGAATGACATCGGTGGCTTTTCTCTCTTTAGAGACAAGCAAGTTAGAAAAGCCAAGTAAGCAACCACTTTTGTAAGTAACCACTTTGATTCTTCTACTGTAACTGTGAGAAGTTATAAACCGTCTCATTCAAAAAAAAAAAAAAAAAAAAAAAGGTTATTAACCCTGGCTCTAAAATGAGATGCGGCTGATTGTAAGGCAATGTGTTCTTCAGGGTTCTGGGACAGCGGATGTCAAAAGGAATATTGAATGTGAGGGGCTCTGGCATATCCAGGACCTCCCTCTGCATTGCTGTGGTCCTCTCATACAGTAGGAAGGATGCTGCTGCTCTTTAAAAGGTCCACCAGTATGCCAAGAGGAAGGGGGTGCTACGTCTACACAGGAGCTCTGCTAACAAGGTCTCCTTCTCCTCAAATGAAAAGTCTTGAGTTCTTTCTTGGCATTGATTGACCCTGCTGTAAGAGCTTGGGAACAATGTCTTCCTTGGTTATTAGTAGCAAAATACTTTAAAGGATGCCAGATACAAGCAGAAAATGATGAGCCTAGACTGTGAGTGCCCTTCAGTTGTCTGTTGGTGCATAACTGGGCCTTTCAAAAGAGAAGAACTGTTTAGCCCCTTCCTGTCTGTGTGGCCATGAGAGCTAGCAACGGAAGCAGAGAAGGTCTATATGACATTCTGGTTTTCAGGAATGGGGGTGATAAATAATAAAGCGCCTGTGCCTGCCTTACCTCATAAGCACAGGGACCTGAGTTCAATCCTCAGAGCCTAAAATCAATACTGGTTAAGAGGTGTATGCCATGCACTTGCTAGCCTAGTTCTAAGGAGGAAGGGGTCCAAGCTCTCCTAGGACTCACTGCTCAGGTAGCCTACTCTGTAACTGAGCCAGTGGTGGGCTACAGCAGATAACACCCAAAGAACACTGTCAGAGGCTGTTCTTTGGCCTGTTGGTGGACACACATATGCACTCATGCACAAAGTCTGCAATGGCGGCCATACACAGGCACCTAGGCTGGTTTTCATGTGTGGATGGATCTGGAGCTCCGTGCTTGTGTTTTTAGGAAATCTGAATTTTTGAGGAAGTAAAATTTTGAAAAGGAGTTTTACATTTTAGGCTTGAAGTCCCAAAGGTGATATTTAGCACAAATGATGGTTCTCCAGCTGGCTATCATATTCAGATCCTTCATAGACTGGTCCTGGATATGGTCAACCTAACAATATTTAGATATTTTGATATTCTGTCTGGGAATGTTTTGTCAGCTACACACAACCCCAGTTATTTTGGAATGTGATGGAATAAACCCTAAAACATTTCTCCTGTTTATCAGGCAGAGCAAAATGACACTGTTTGCTTCAAATCTGCTTTCTTTCTTTTCTTTCTTTTTCTTTCTTTCTTTTTGACCTAACTAGCTTTCCAACCTGGGGCTGGAACTGATTGGGATTCTAAATGCTCTGTTACCGTCTGTTCTTTTCTCTAACAAGCACAATGGTTTACTCCCTTTTAAGGCAGGGGCTCTGTGTAATGAGTCAATGCTTCTGTTAACTCCAAGAACCCTTAATTATTTCCACCATTTTCTCCATGTGTTTCATCCGCCGACCGTGTGAAGTAGAGGCAGGCTGCTGGTCGTCAGGGACTGGAGAAGTCACTGGCCTTCGTCACCGGCAGGGTACCACATTCTGCAGTGTCTGGATTCATGGGTCAAGTAGCCTGTCTCAGAGTTTGCACAGTGCCTTCTGTTTTCAGTTTACTGGTGAACGGGGCACATCACAAGAACTTGGAGTGCAGCTAAAGCCAAATCAGACTTGACAGAAAATTATTAGCAGGGTACAGAGGGAAAAAGATCCCCCTTCCTTTCTGTAATCAGGTTAATATGTGCATGGAATGCTTCACTTAAAAAGGTAGTGTGTTTTGGCAAAGCTGGTTTCTTAAGTAGAATTTCAGCTCCCATTATGCGAGGCTATCCCTTGCTGCTCTGGCAGGCCCTTTGATCAGTGAACTCGGTGGGGGAGAAGGGCACAGGCATATTAATAACTCCAACATGTGGCCCTTCGGCCCAGCTGTACCCTTGTCTTGGAAATAGGCCAACTGGAAGGAGTTTTCTTAACACAACCTATGTGTGCATACTTGGGGAAAGGGGCAAGACAAGGTGAGGGTTCAAGGGAGGAAGCATTAGGGTTTGGGCAGTAGTTCTAGTTCCCTTGTTACCTACTTGAAGCATTCTGCTACTGCATATTCGGGTCCTAAGGACTCAGGCTCCACGCTCAACTTTTACTATCGTTTCTGATATCATGTTATAAAGATTAAAGATGCTGGCAGCTCAAGACAAGATTGGAGAGAAGGTGGGGGGCACCGTAAGAGTCTCTAGTGACAAGAGACTAATGAGAACCGGGTGCCTTAAATAGAAGCCCGGGGTCCATTCTGCCAGAGCTCTATCTCTTGCCCTCTCCCTCTTCTGCATTGGTATTTTGACTTGCATCTTAACGACCACAGGCGTTGGTCCTCATCACGTTACTGCGTAGTCTAGAGCCGAGCCTGCGCCTTCAGTGTGTTAGCTTGCATGACTCATTAGCTCCCTTCCACCTTTTCTTCTGTGATGTCTGAAAGAATGGCTGGGTGACTCTACATCCCGGTCCTAGAGCAGGCTGTGTTTTCATCACAAATTACAACGGTGAATTTGCAAAAAGAGATCTCTCTCTTTTTTTTAAGTCACCTTCCTGACCTCAAGAATCCATGCTTCTCCTCTGCTTCTCCATGTGCCTGATGCTGACTGCTCACAAAGCATCAGCAGGGAACGACCCCAGAGGAAGCTGGGATGTCACACCTGTGGGCTCTCCGCACGTTGGGATATAGATTTGTTAACAAAGGTCAGGGTAACAGTGGTTTAAACAAGACAGCGGTTGATGTTCATCAGGCAATGATTCAAACAGCCATGTGGAGTTGCAGAGATGGCCCAGGCACTTCGAGGACCTTGATTCCCTTTCTTGTGGACTTTCTTTTTTCCACCAGGCTGCACTTAGGATTGCCTCTTCAGCTCCTATGGCCACACTTTTCACGTGAAGCTGAAAGTGAAGGATGCTCCTTCTATTTAAATGTTGTCAAGCTGTACTTACTGCTTCTCATATCCCAGAATCTAATCACAAGAGCACACATACGTGCCAGGTCAGCCTGGGCCATGTATTCTTTAGATACTGGTTTCCTAGGCCACAAAGACTTACTTAGAATTTTATCTCACTCAACTCTAGGGATTGTGATATTGCAAAATACTCATAAAACTGAATTCACACAGTTGCTATCCTCTAGAAAAAGAATAGAATGGAAAGAATCCAATCCGATAGAGTGGAGGCTGTGTTTTCTTTTTGTTTTTGAACCAGGGTTCTCTGATCACTTTTCATTCAATAACTAAGCATGTAGGTTCTGTCCCAGGCTCTGGGCCTAGAAAAACACTTCCCAAACAGCCCCTGCTATCTTCCCACAGCCATGAGAAAGGGGTTGGACAGAAATGGAGGCGTGTGTCAGTGTGTACACTGAGAACTGTGAGACTCCGCTAGACTTTGAAAACAGAGTTTTCAGAGAAGATTAAAAAGATAGGTAAGAATGAGGTGATAAGAAAGTGTTATGTGCTAGGAAGGAGATTCACATTTATCCATTAATGTCATTAAGAAGATACCAAAGGTATATTAGCAGAAAAAAACATAGATTTTTATTTTAGTGGTATGATTTCTGCCCTCCACCCAAAAAAGATACTTGATCAATTTCACTACATGGACATGAAGGGGAAATGTCTGCTTGGCACAAATATCATGAATAAAATCAAAATATGAATGAAAAAATGAGAAAAGTATCTACACATATGGTAGCTATTGGCTTGCTTTGCCACAAGGAACTTACTTAGCATTTTGTCTCACACAACTATGGGGATTATGATAGGCTAAATTTCTCATGTACTAAAAACAACAAAGCTGAAAGATCAGGTCAGTAACACAAAAGTATCCTCAAAAAATTACTAATGACTTCCAAAAGTGGAAATTAAGCTCAGAATTGTTTAAAATCTTAAATTCATCACTTAGCCCCATACTGGTGAGGGGGCTATAGCAAACTGGTACCTAGGGCAACAAAAGGTTGGTTCAAAATAAAAGTAGTCTTTAAAATAATAAAAAAAGATATACCCCATTGTTATATGCAGTCTCTCATATAACCCCCCTCAAACTCATTTCATAGTTGTGTTGGCTAGTTTTATGTCAACTTGTCATAAGCTAGAGTTGGAGAGGAAGGAACCTGAATTGGAAAAAAAAATCCTCCATAATATTCAGCTGCAAGGCATTTTCTTAATTAGTGTCTGATGGGGATCCTCAGCCATTGTAGGTGGGGCCACCCCTTTGCCTGGTGGTCCTGGGTTCTATAAGAAAGTCAGCTGAGCAAGTCATGGGGAGCAAGTCAGTCAGCAGCAGTCCTCCACGGCCTTTGCATCAGCTCCTGCCTCTGGCTTCCTGCCCTGACTTCCTTCAGTGGTGAATAGCGATATGTAAGTGTAAGCGAAATAAACCCTTTCCTCCCCAAGATGCTTTGGTCATGGTGTTTCATCACAGCGACAGTGACCCTAAGTAGGACACTAGCATTGACATTTCTGTGTGCTCCCTTCTCCTTAGGCGAAGGAGGGACCTACTGACTCTTTTCTAGTGAAAGAATATATAACCAGAGTGTAATAGTTTCCAGACGAAGCTGTGAAAAGATTCTGATTCCTATCTTTGTCATTCTCCCACTCTTGCCTTCTCCTTTGTCATTCGGAAGAATTCCAAATGCCCCATTTTATGTGGTCAGTACACAGACTGAGAAAAAGCTGAAATCTCCAGCCAACAGCCAATGAGGACTAAAGCCTGCCAACAGCTAGGTAGTCAGGTAACTTTGAAGCCTTCAGCAGAGACTGAAGGTAACTAAAGGCTCAGCTCCATCTAACACCTCCACAGCTTTCTAAGACTGGGCCCATGGCTCCAGCCCAGCAAGGCCTTCATGAGCAAACACATAGGCTAACACATGAGTTATTTTAGCTTGGTTGTTTGCTTGCCTGCATGATGTCACTAAGCTTTGGAACAATCTGTCATGCAGCATTAGAAAAGTAATAAAGATTGGATAGCGGGAAAGGGGAGGATGTCTTGGTTTTAGACTTGGGTAGTAAACAGAGGTTGAAGGAGTTTGAATATCAGGTTACAAAAATGGACTGTTAGTAGTAATTTCAACTTGGATAATGCTGTCAATAAGTAAGTGGGCCATCTACTGCTGTAAAATGACAGAAAGGGACCCTTGTTACATAGTGGTAGAAAGCCTGAAAACATTATTGCTTCTCATGACAAGGAGAGGGGAATTAGAACCACATGGCCAGCCTGATGTTAAAAAAGGGAAGACGCTGCTGCTTACCTTGTTCTTATTCTGTACAGACTCTCATTTCCACAATTACAAGCTTCAAACATGTACAATTTTATACACACACCCACATATACACGAGGAAGGAATAGGAAAGTACATAGCATCTGAACAAAACTTGAAACAATAGAAACTGTCCTTAAGAAGGAACAGGTGCTGGGATGACAAAAGATTTTAAAATAATAGCCTTGTGGATGCTCAAAACAACTAATTAAAGATAAAAAGAAAAAAATTGTGGGATTAAAGTATACATAACAAAAATTTTATAAATCTGTTAGAGTGCTTAAAGGCAAATTTGAAAAGACAAGAGAAAGAAACAGAAAATTTGAAGAAAAGATAGATGAAATTAGAGTCTGAGAAACAGAAAGGATGGAAGAAAAGTGAACATAGCCCAAGGGACACAAGCAGATAAACTTGCATTATGGTCATCCCAAAAGAGGAAGAAAAAATAAAGGGGAAGAAAAAATAAAGGGGACAGAGAATATTTTTTTAAAAAATAGCAGCAGAAAACTACTGGAAAACATGATGCAGACAATTCAATAAGCTCAACAAACTCTCATAGGATAAAGTCAAGGAAGCCCATACAAAGCACATTATAGAATCATGCTAGCATTCCACCATAAAAAAATCTGGCACAGGGGTCTTTTCTGAGACTGATACTCCATACAAGGACCATGCATAGAGATAACCTAGAACCCCTGCACAGATGCAGCCCATGGTAGCTCAGTGTCCAAGAGGATTCCCTAGTAATGGGAACGGGGGCTGTCTCTGACATGAACTCAGTGACTGGCTCTTTGATCACCTCCCCTTGAGGACAGAGCAGTCTTACCAGGCCACAGAGGAAGACAATGCAGCCAGTCCTGATGAGACCTGATATACTAAGGTCAAATGGAAGGGGAGGAGGACCTCGCCTATCAGTGCATTGAGGGAGAGGTATAGGAGAAGGAGAAGGAGGATGGGTAGGGTTGAGAGGGGGTTGGGGAGGGGCTACAGCTGGGATACAAAGTAAATAAACTGTAATAAATATGTAAATAAATAAATATTAAAAATAAAATAAATTAAAAAAAGAATTCCAATAATTTCTAAGCAGTTTTGTAGGCCAACACGCAAGTGGGCTGGTACACCCAAAGCACTAAAATTTACAACAAAATCAGCCAAGAATCTTATACCCAGCTGAAATGTCCTTCAAATATGAAGAAGAAAGACATTTGGAGATAACTCAGAACTGAGTGACTCTGTTAGTACATAGACCTGTCCTTCAAAAATGTCCTTCAGAGGCTGAATGTGATGGCCAGTCCTTTAATCCAGGCCCTTGGGAGGCAGAGGCAAACAGATCTCTGTGAGTTAGAGGCCAGATCGTCCTACAGCAGTGGTTCTCAACCTTCCTAATGCTGCGACCCTTTAATACAGTTCCTCATGCTGTGGTGACCCCTAACCATAAAATAATTTTTTTGCTACTTCATAATTGCAATTTTGCTACTTCTATGAATCATAATGTCAATATCTGTGTTTTCCTGTGGTCTTAGGTGACCCCTGTGAAAGGGTCGTTAGACCCCCCAAAGGGGTTGGCACCCCCAGGTTGAGAGCCACCAGTCTACAGAGTGAATGTGGGGCCAGTCAGGGCAACACAGGAAGAGTCTGTCTCAACAACAGTAACAACTGTTGCCTCTTACGTTGAAATGAAAGGACACTAGAGAAACTTAAAACCATGCGAAGAAAACAAGTATCTCAACAAATAAAAGCATGAGCAATTATAAAAATTAGTTTAACTTTTGTTTGAAACTCTACCTTCTATGTGACATAATAGCCTAATAATTTTGAAGCTATTAGTTCAAAATCTAGTGTTATTATAGTTTGCTTTGCAGCTCCACTTTTGCTTTCTGTATGTTTTAAGAAACTAATTCAAAAAAAGCAATTACTAGTCTATGCCTTTGGATACACAATACATACTATTGTGACGTCAATAGCAGAAAGCAATTAGGTAAAAAGCTGAACTGAAGCAGTGCCTTTTTCTGTTTTTGTTTTTCATATAAATTCAAATTTGAGTGTTATAACTTGGAGATATTAAATGTTAATCACAAGAAAATAGTGACAGGATACATATAAAAAATAAAAAGCAATTAAAATATTTCACTATTAAAGCTATCAATATGTTATTCTAATTTCCTGTTACTGTGATAAGAATACCCAGGAAAAAAAAAAAGTAACTAAATGGAGAAAAGGTTGAGCTGTCTCACAGCCTTTCACTGTGGGAAGGCAAGGCAGCAGGAAGTTGAAGCAGCAAGTGGCATTCTATCTACAGTCAAGAGCAGAGAATGGTGAAGTAATGCATGGATGCTAGTACTCAGTCCCTCCCCCACCCTTCATTCAGCCCAAGATCCAACTCATGGCATGGTGCTGCCCATAGTCACCGTGGATCTTCCCACTTCCATTCATTCACTTAAGACAATTCCATATAGGTATGCCCACAGGTAAATGTAATCTAGACAGTTCTTCCGAGGAAGTGAGACTCCCTTCCCAGGGAGTCTAGATTTGGTCAGGACACTTGCTGCCTTTCACAAATAAGCTATGAAAAGATGAAAACGTCCATTATGCATTGGGTGACACAGCTCATTGGTAGAGCCTTTGCAAAACAGAGTATGGAGCCCTGAGTCCAATCTCTAGCACTTCTCCTGTACACTCAAAGGGAGCAGAAAAATGATATATACTATACAAACAGTAAAAACAGGAAGTAGGAGAGCTATACCAACATGACAAAATGGACTTTAAATTACAAGTGTGAGATAAGACAAATCAGAAAGTTTCAATATCGCAAGAAATAATAACAATTATTCTTATGCTTGTATTTTGTTGTCAAAATATAGGAAGCAAGTGACAGAATTGAAGATATAAATGGCTCTAAGCAAGTTCTAAATAACTGGAGACCTTAATACACCACTCTCAGTAACACACACACACACACACACACACACACACACACACATACACACACACAGAGAGAGAGAGAATGAGAGAGAACACAAGAGAAGAAATGAAATATGAACAACACACAAACCAACAAGATCTAACAGACATGTATGAATAGTCAAAAGCAGAATTCACATGGCTTTTATGTGCATGTGAGACCTTCTTTAAGATAGATCATATGTTAGCATATAAATTAAATCTCAATAAATTTGAAAAGTGATTTCACGTAAAAATACTCTCTATGATAATGATGACATTAGGAGTTGTTAGCAGAAGGCAAACCAAAAAGTTCACACATTTAGACACCATACTATTGAATGACCAACGCACCACCAGAAAAAAAAATTACAAAGGAAGTTAGGAAATACTTGAATAGCCATACAGTGAACACTTTCATTTAAAAGACAGAGAGATACAGAGGGCTATCAAGATGGATTGTGGGGAAAGTACTTGTCTTGTGAGCCTAACAACCCCTGCTCAATCCCCAGAGCCTTTGGTGGAAGGACAGAACCTACTCCCCAAAGTTATCTTCTGACTTATATACCCATGTGCCTGAAGTCAAACGCACACCATACACACACACACAACAAAAATGTTATGAAGAACAAAAACCTGTAACCAACAAACTGACTTTACCAACACAACTATAAGAACAAATTAAAAGGAAATATTTAAAAAAGAGAGATAAAAAAGAAGAGATTTAAAAAACACAACTCAACAATCAAAAATTAGTTCTTTAAACTTTAGTTACCCTCCCAAGCTTCTGGCTTCAGTGTGCATACTACCAATCATTTAAAGCATCACGAATCCATTTCCTACTTTTTACCATATTGCAAAGAGAGGGGCACTTCCTCACAGTTTGGGAGACCCACTGTCTCAACACAAACACACATACAGTAACTGCAAGGAAACTGCAGACTAATAACCCTTATGAGCCTTGACACAAGAAGTCACACTGAATTACTGCCAAACTGAACTCAGTTGTATATAGAAAGACTCCATATACCTTCTCAACCAGCTAAGACTTACTCCTAGAATGTGAAGATGGTTTAACTATGAAGACAAACTAAAGTTACACACCGTGCTGGTAGAGCAAAGAGAAAATATGACATCATCTAGATGGTTGCAGAAAGATCACGGAATAGCACCTAGTCTCCTTTCATAATTAAAGCACTCAACTGGCTAATGAATGAAAGGGAACTATCTGTTACAGTTTGGACATGAAGCACTCCTTCCAAAACTCAAGCACCAGATGATGGGTTTGAAAGAAGGGACTGGATCATAAGACACGACTCAGTCAATGAATTAACCCAGTGAAGGATTCAGAACTTGGTGACAATATTGGGAAGTTGTGGAAACCATGGATTAACCTAGCTGAAGGAAGCAGATCATTACAAGTATGCCTTTGGTGGGTTTGTCTCATTTCTGGTACCTTTTGTAAATGATTCTTTTGTTCTTTGCCTGCAAGAAGGTAAGCAGCACTCCTGCCATACAATTCCATGATAGTCAGTTTCACCTCAGACCTAAAGCTATAGATCCACCTGACCTTGGACTGAAATCATCACCATTAAATTGTGAAGAAATAAGAACTTTTTTCTCTAAGATTAAGAAGGAGGCCGAAAGAATGTCTGGGTTTGCCACCTCTATTTAAAATGCTTCGAGAAGTTCAACACAGAGTAACTATACAAGAGAATGAAATCAAAGTCACTCACATTAAAAAGAAGTAAAAATTATCTGCTCACAGAAGACATTATTTTATGTAGACAAAGTTCTCAAACTTCTGTCCTGTTAGCTGTAGAAATTTCTCCACAATAAGAGAACACCAAAATCAAAACTTCCCCCCAAATTGGTTCCATATGTTAGCAACGAACAATAATAATAATAAAGAAGAAAATTCTATTTATAATAGCATTAGAAAAAACTTATCAATTAGCCAAGGAAATAGATGACATCTATAATAAAAAATAATGAAATTTTAAAAGGATATAAACAAAAATCCCATGTTCATTGTTGAAATACTTAATTTATTAAGAATGTTACCATTATCCAAAATGTACAGAGTCAATGTAATTGCTTCCAAAATCTCTAGAATGTTTTTGCATGTATAGAAGATAACAAATCCTTAAAAACAAAACAAAACCTTACTTAATCCTAAGGAACCCCCAAATAACCAAAATGATACTAAAAAGAGAACAGTTTAAGGATTCAGATTTCTTGGCTATAGTAGTCAAAACAGTGTGAGAGGCTAGGGAGATATCTCAGTTTGTAAATTGCTTGTTGCACAAACATAAGGCCCTGGGTTCTGATCAACGAGCTGGGTATGGCTATAATCTCATGTGCCTATAATCTCAGCACCGGGGCTTGCCAGTCTATCTGAACTGATGAGCTCCAAGACCAGTGAGAAACTCTGCCTCAAAAAGGAAGGTGGAAATCAATACAGAAATATATCCAGTGTTGACTTCTGGCTTTAGATGTGTGTGCACCCCCCCCACACACACCACAGGCATGCATACATGCATACACACATGCACATATAATATGCAAACAGTGTGACGTAGGTATACAGACAGATACAAAAGCAAAATGGAAATGAATAGACAGTCGATAAATAAACTGTTAAGTATAGTTGCTATGTCCTAAACTGTGCCCTACTCCCTGCATTCACCTGTGGAAGCCTTGGCTGCTTGTATGTGCCTATTAGAGATGAGAGCTGTGAGGAGAAGAGAAGCTGAATGTTCAATGAGGGCCTTAAGCCAACAGAACTAGTTTCCTATGAGAAGAGGAAGAACTAGAAGGACCTTCTTCCCTGTGAGGACTTACCAAGACAGACACATGAATGGCAAGCTCCAATCACCCTGGCACTCTGACTTAGGACTTCAAAAGTAAATTTCTACTGTGTGGGGTGTTCTGTCAAGTCATACTATATTAACTCATTCAATGGTCAAGTGATAATTTTCCTCAAGGAAGAAAAGTCTACTTAATGGGGAAAGGACAATCTTTCCAAGAAATGGTGATGGGGAAACTAGCTATTCAAATGCAACATAGCAAAGATACACCATTATCTACTAGTATACAAAATTTGAACACCATTTGAAGACTTCCATTATAAAAGTGCTATGACATCGGATTGGCAATGACTTTTTGGATATAACACTGAAGGCACTGTCACAAGTTAAATCAGATGTTATAAAAACTTTAAACTTTAACATATAAAAGGATATTTTAACTAGAGCGACTTCTGGTATGAGAGAAAATATTTTCAAATGATTCATCCAGTGGGTTTGGGCATCTAGGACCTACAGAAAACCTCTAAAACTCAACAATAACAATAAATCATAAAAAGCAGAGGCCTTCAGTAGACATTTCTCTAAAGAACATTTACAAATAGCAAATAATGCAGATGAAAAGGTTCTTAGCCTAGTGGTTATTAAGGGACTATAAGCAGACACTAAACCAAGGCACCAGTTCATACCCACTAGGACGGCTTCTGTTAAAAAGAAAACCAGAAAGTAAGAAAGGACGATGAGAGCTCCAAGGAATCAGAACATTGTGTATTTTTTTTTTTTTTTTTTTGGTGAGTGTGTAAAATGGTACCTCTGACATTAGTATGGTGGTTCCCCCAAAATTAAAAATATAATTACAATATGATTCAGAGATTCAATTTCTGGGTATACATGTCACATAAGTGATAGAAGAGTACTGAAGAAAGACTTTTACACTCATGTTTATAACTGCATTATTCACAATCTGCCAAAAGGTAGAAACAACTTAAGTATTTATCAACAAATAAAGGACAATAATAATAAAGAAGAAAATTCTATTTATAATAGCATTAGAAAAAACTTATCAGTTAGCCAAGGAAATAGATGACATCTATAATAAAAAATAATGAAATTTTAAAAAGATATAAATAAACAAAAATCCCATATTCATTGTTGAAATACTCTCTCTCTCTCTCTCTCTCTCACTCACACACAATCACTTTTTTAAAAAAGAAATGGTGACATGCTACAGCATGGATGAACCAGCCTCCAGGAGATAACATTGTATTATTCTATTTATATGAAGTTCCTACTTTTTTTTTTTCAAAAAAAAAAAAAATTAAAGACCCATGACTTCGATAATTTAAAAATTTTTCCCAACCTCAGAGCTAGAGGAATAGTTCAGGGATTAAGAGCAGTTGCTATTCTTGCAGAGGACCTGTTCCTACAGTTCCCAGAACATGGTGGTTCGCATCTGCCTGTGACTCTCATTTCAGAGGACACAACACCCTCTTCTGACCTCCACAGGCACCAGGCATTCATGTGCTGCACACACGTGTCGGCAACTACACAGTTATGTAATAAAAATAAAATGTGAAAACTGCCAGTGTCTCCAGATTTAAAAGGTAAAATATTGAGAAATAGCATCTGAGAAAACTTTGCATTATGGCCGCTGCCTAGAGAACCTTGGCCTAAAGGCTGTGCCAAGGGGGTGATGGGAAGAGGTTTTTACAGATCAAGAATGATGAAAGACAGTACTTCAGCAGCCTGCTGAGTCACAGAGGCAGAGTGTGCTCACTCCATCAAACGGGCCTTCTGGGGAGCTTAAGAGCTCGGTCCCTTAGACTTCCAAACAGGAAGCTAAGGGGCAGAAGAGCCTGTCTAGCAGAGCTCTGTCCTGACTTCTCTGTAATTGAATCAACACTAATGAGACTCACAAGAAGCCCACAATGTCTTTGTAGAAACCCTGCCAGCTTGAACAGAAAAGGACAGGATGGAATGTACAGTCACAATTGAAACGGGCCGTGCGGGATCCCCAAATTCTACTGTCAGGAAAAGCAGGCCCAATGTAACTGTATCACTCGCTCCCTTTCTCAATAAAAGTGACTCAAGGTGAATCCAGAAGCCCAGACTGTGGAGACAAACCTTGCAGACGTGGTCCTGGGCCTTGAGAGCTAACCAAAGAACTTCCAATATCGGAGCAACTGAATTTCACAACTACAGAGTACTGGGAGTCCTTTGTGCCTTCTATTTTCCATGTTTGTAGACAAAAATATCCGGCTCTCATCTCTCTACTACAGAGTGTACCGGTAGGGAGGATTTCATAGATTGAGAAGAGCTGACAGAACCAAAGTGGCAGGCATTATGAAGACTGTATCGTTCACAGGGATGTGAGACGCAAGGTGTACTTGGCATAGGTGGAGGATGTGAATCACAGGAGGTGGGCACACAGAAGTATGCTTGGCAGCCTCTGAAATGACCTCCAATAACCCCTCATTCCCATCGCATAGTAGTATCTTCTTGCAGTCTTCACCCTTCACATGTTACAGGACCTAGCGACTTAGTATATATGAGAGGAGAGAAATGTGTGCCTGCATAAAGGCAGAGGTAAATGTTGGGTCTTGCTCCTCGGGAGCCAACCTCGTTTTTGAGCCAGGATCTCTTACTGGGACCTGGGGCTTGCTTATTAGGTTAGGCTGCCTGGTCAGTAAGCCCCAGGGATCCTCTTCTCTCAGCCTCCCCAGAGCAGGGATATAAACGCTGATCACCGTGTCTAACTCTTATGCATAGTGTCCTGGCTAGTTTGATGTCAGTTTGGCACAAGCTAAAGCCATCTGAAAGGAGGGAACATCAGTTGAGAAACTGCCTTCCCAAGATCCAGCTGTTAGGTACTTTTTCAATTAGTGATCAATGGAGGAGGGCTATCTTTCCATCCCTGGGCCAGTGATCCTGGGTTCTCTAAGAAAGCAGGCTGAGCACACCACAAGGAACAAGCCAGCAAGCAGCACCCCTTCACAGCCTCTGCACCAGCTCCTGCCTCCAGGTTCCTCCCCTGTTTGAGGTCCTGCCCTGCCTTCCTTGAATGATGAACAGTGCTGTGGAAGTGTGAGCCCAATAAACCCTTTGTTCCCCAGGTTGCTTTGGTCAGGGTGTTTCATCACAGCAATTGAAACCCTAAGACACATGGCAAACGTGTTATCAAACTGAACCATCTCCCCAGCCCCTGCTGGTGACTCTATATAAAGCAAAATGAGATGCCAGTTCCAGGTTAAATTACAAAAAGATTGTGGAGTCCATCTTTCTACTCTCTTCCTTTTTGCCCTCACTCACTCTGGATGACACCATCTGTTACACTGTAAGCTGCCCTGTAGCGAGGACAGTAACAATTTAAGGCTGGCCAGCAACCACTAGACAACCTTGGAGGCATTGCTCAACAGACAGCTGAGCCTTAAGATGACAATACCTTGATTATAGCTTTGTGAGAGATTCTCATCCAGAGAATATAACTAACTTGAACCTGGACTCAGTGCAAAATCAACCAACCAAGCAGACACCCCTCTGGAATAATAAATAACTGATATTTTATGTTAATAAGTTGGGTTAATCTGTTATATAGCAATAGAACTAATACAACTACCATGAATGTTTAACTCTTTGTGTTCATTGCCAGTATGCATGTAACATTACATATTTGTTATATATGTACACAATATATTGTCTCTTATAATATAACATCTCTGACCATTCATAAAGGCTAATTCTACATGATTAGCCTAAAAACTGTGATAAATTTCAAAGAGAACTGGTTCAGATAAAATCTTCTGATCAAATAGAGTTGGTACCCTGGCAACAGTTTCTTTTTGGTTTTTGGTTTTTTTGTTTGTTTGTTTGTTTGTTTGAGACAAGATCTCACTATGTAGCCCTGGTTGTCTTGAAACTTACTATGTAGATCATACTGGCCTTGAATTCGCCGAGATCTTCCTGCTTCTGCCTCCCGAATGCTGGGATTAAAGGTGTGTGCCACCATGCTTGGCTCTGGTGGCAACAGTCTTTTTTTTTTTTTTAAATAACTTTCTTAACAACACTAAGACAAAGAAAATCAAAACCCAAGTTATATAATTCTAAAAACTGCTACCAATAGAACCAAAATATCTGGGCACAGGGGTCTTTTCTGAGACAGATACTCCAAACAGGGATCATGCATGGAGATAACTTAGAACCCCTACACAGAAGTAGCCCATGGCAGCTCAGTCTCCAAGAGTGTTCCCCAATAATAGGACCAGGAACCATCTCTGACATGAACTCATGGGTTGGCTTTTGGATCACCTCCACCTGAGGAGTGAGCAGCCTTGCCAGGCCACAGAGAAAGACAAAGAAGCCAGTCCTGATGAGACCTGATAGACTATGGTTAGATGGAAGGGGAGGAGGACTGCCCCTATCATTGAACTGGGGGAGGGGCATAGGAGAAGAAGAGGATGGGAAGGTGGGATTGGGAGGGGGTGGGGAAGAAGGCTACATCAGGGATACAAAGTGAATAAACTGTAATCAATAAAATAAAAGTAAAAAAAACAAAAAACAAAAAAAATCATGCATTATGTCCTGTAAGATAACCACTATGCTCAGAGAAATAGAAATAATTATCTGTATTAATTTAGAAGTTACTTGTGTGAAAAGGAAAGTTTAACTTTTCAATTTGAGAAATTATATGGTACCAACAGTATGTTTAGCTGAAAAGTCTGAAAAGAGGTGGGAAATGTAAATTAATAAATGAAGAGACTAGAATGGGGAAATAACAAAATTAAGAAAAATAACACTGGCTAAGGGACTATTCTGCCCAGCTCCACATACTTGAAAGCATTATTGAAGTGTATCTGTTAAAGGATTTTAGATTTATTTATTTTATGTGCCTGGGTATTTTGTTTGCATGTGTACATTTGCACCATGTGAGTTCCAAACGCACTTCAGAGGCTGGAAGAAGGTACTGGGTCCCCTTAAACCAGAGTTAAGACAGTTACAAATCACCATTTAAGCTGGGATTAGAACTCAGTTCTTCCGCCAGGCCACGAATGCTCCCAATCAAAAGACGCTCCCAGGATGCAAATATAGTTTAAGAAACTACAAATTCAGCAGGCTGGGTATGACGCCATATGCCTGTAAACACCAACACCAACCCTGGGGTATGGGGGACGGGACTAGAGACAGGTAGGTTTCTGAAGCTTGCTGGCTGGTGAGCCAGTTCAATAATTGAGGTCCAGATTCAGTGAGAAACCCTGTATCAAAATATAAAGGCGGAGTCCAGTTGAGGAAAGACATTTAAAATCTACCACTGGCCTCCACGTGCATTATTTATGTACACCTGCGCTAATAAAGTACACAACACACACACACACACACACACACACACACACACACACAAAGATACACAAGAAGAAACAGCAAATTCAAATGAAAATTGCAAACAGAACACATTTTTTAGCACCAAAGATCTACTCTTTCTCCTCAGAATTCATCAAGCCAGGAAGTTTTTCTTTTCTTTCTTTTTTTTTTTTTTTTTTTTTTTTTTGGTTCACATTTCATCACTATCCAGCACTGTTACAGAGGGAGTAGCTGATGAAATTATGGAAAAGAAAGAAAAATGAGGTGCTAAGTCAGAAAGGAAAAGGCAACGCTTTTAGGATCTGTGGGGGCCACATGGTTAGGAGGCCTATTGAAGTTCCAGAGGGCACACATTTCACAACTAATATTGATCTGGTCCATGTGGCAGGGACACTGTCAGCTTGGAGCAGGGCCAGGGCCAGAAAAGAGCACTGTGTAGACGGCCGTGGTTCAAGGCTGCTGTGCAAATGGTCTGGCCATGTGACTCAGAGTATTCTAGTAGGCCCTATGGTGTTTGTGGTATCAGCTGTGATAAAATATGCAGCAAGTTTACGACACTTTACAGGAAGAAGCACAACATGAAACCTGGGGTCCGGGAGCAAGGCCAGAACCTCTGAAGCATGAAATTACATGACTTCTTAACAACAGTTACTGACACGGCTCTGGGAGGACCTGGTGGAGATGGAATATTTGCCTGGTGAACATCTATGTCCAGAACTGCTAAACTCACTAAGTCAGAAATTTAGTTTTCTTGCAGTCTGTTTTTACCCATAAGACAGAGATACTACAGAGAGAATAAAGATGATCTAGACCAGAGAGTACAAGTAGGCTCCACGAAGAGACCTCATATTGTCCACTATAGTTCCCCAGGACTCTTCCTAAGGACAACACGTGTGTGAACCAAACATCCTATGCGCAGCCTCCTGTGAGATGTGGATAAAGCCTGGGTGCTGAGATAATGCCCTAAATTTGAGGCAAAAAGGACAGCAGCTGCACCGCAGCCTCATCCAGAGGTGGTCTCAGGAAACAGCAAACAGAAAAATCCTCCTAGTAGACACCTGTTCAGGCAGAGGTCATCCATATTGGGTGAAAGGGAAGTAGCTTGTGACTATACATATGGATGATGAGGTACCTGCCATGCTGACTGTGATAAAGGTGATGGAAAGATAGAACCAGGAGTTGAGGGTTAGAGGCACAGGCCCACGATGAGCAGGCAGGAGGCATGAAGATGTCTGTATCATGGATGCTGACCAGGAATCTGACATGGACGGAGCATGAAGCAATCAAATGCTCTTGTGAGCTAATGTTGGCCAGTTTTCACTACAGGGCAGCCCAGCACCGTAGCCATGAATGAAGTGACCAGAGAGATAGAAAATTGTTACCCTGTCTCAGTGGCATGGGCTTTCACTAGCCAAAGATAATTTAGGTACTATTGTCTTCAACAACCCAGCTTTCCAGCAAGCAGATCCCGAAGCTGAGGCTCCAATGTAGTAACTGGCTATTAGGTGGGAGGTTAATTACATTGAGCCTGTTTTATGTAGGACTATTCAGAATGATCCAGCTGACTGTTTTTGAGACAGACTATCATGTACCTTAGGCTGCCTTTAAACTCCTGATGTAGCCAAGGATGATAAACTTTTGATCCTCCTGCTTCTACCTCTTGAGGGCTGGGATGATAGGCATGTGCCACTGTGTCCAGTTCTCATGGTGTTAAGGGTCTAACGTAGGTTTTCACTTATGTTATGAGCAAGCATTCTACCCATAGAGATATATCCTCAAATCCTTTTATTTATTTATTTTTTATCACAGTTTTTCCTTTCCTTTCCTAATGATACCAGCCTGCACTACAGCACATATAGGAGCTCAATAATTCCTGACATGTAGGCGTGGAAGTCTGGCCTGCTTTATAGTATTCTTACTAGGTGTGTGTGTGTGTGTGTGTGTGTGTGTGTGTGTGTGTGTGTGTGTGCTTCATCCTTTCATTAGGATTCAACTTCATTAGGATTCAGCATCTTTCATTAGGATTCAAACTAAGTGTCTGCCCAGATAGTTTTGTTTTCCTTCGGCCTAATCCTGAGTCCCTGAAACAGAATGAGGTATGACTGTGGTGTATTTGGATCCCTGTGCTAGGCTGGTATCAGAGACACCCCGGTGCTGTCATGAAGCTCGCTGGCAGATCTGTTCTCTTCTGATTATAAAAATGTATCTTCCTTTAACATACCCTGAGGTTACCAGAAAGTCACGGTCCCGTGTGATCACTGAGACTTTATCCCCAGCATGCTTTGATGGAGGGAGCCCCACCCCCAAGACCTGGGTTTTGAGTCTTGTGTTGTAATGGAGATTTATGCCCACTATTCATATGGAACATTTTATTCTTTATCTCAGAAGATTTAAACCTGCACAGATACTGCCTTCCTGACTTTAATCCCATGAAACAGAAGATCATCAACTTCATCTCTGCTCACCATCTTCTTCTTCTATCTATCCACAAAGATACTATTTATGAGCTTATAACTCTTAGGGTCTTGATATTTTACTGAGTGGCTAGAATGTTTTGTTGCCATAAGAAGTCGTTGTGACTGAAATTCGCCTAAAAATGGCAGTGAATGTGTGTTCACCAACCATATCATCAATAGTGAAAGGAAAAGCATAGAGTGGGAGAATGCATTTGCAGTTCATGCACCATTACAAGGCCCCCAGCCTAGAACAGTAAGATCCATAAGATAGACCAAAAAAAGAAACTTAATAAAGTCTCCCCATTTTAAGGACCAGTAAGAATCGTGGGTTTGCCAGCACTGGGAGGCTGAAGCAGAAGAATGCTAAGCTTGAGGCCAGTCTGAGATATACTGCAGGACCCTGCCTCACAAAGCAACCAACCAACAGCCAACCAACCAACCAACCAAACAAAGGCCAAAGAAAGTATGAAGGGCACTTCATAAAGTATTATCTCCGCGAGTCCAAGAAACATATGAAAAAAGGGTTACATGAAATTTGTTATCAGGGCAAAACAGATTAGCACTGCAAGAAGAAATGCTCCACTGTGGCTATCCTGTGGAGACACTGGCATGGTTTACAAAGCCTAAAATTTTAAAAAGGCGACAAGAACATAAAAAGGTAACGTCACTGCTAAAGCTAATCCCTTCAAGTAACTTTCAAAGGGCAGAGAGAGTAAGTTACCTATGCCCGTCTAAGGAAGACAGTCAACTCTTTGCTCTTTACTGTTATCTTGTTCCCCCACCATCATTCAGGTCCTACAGAAGCACACACTGCTGTACACTGCGCCTCCCAGAAGGTTCAGTGCTGTCTGCAGGTTTTAAAGCTGAATAGCTTGCCATATACTAGCTCTTGGTTGACTTTGGGGATTGAAATGTAAAGACAGCTAAGACTAAATCCTGAATCAGGATGACCACCACCATCAACCTGTTAGGTTGTTTTTCTGACTGCAGTTTCAACAAAGTGCTCTTCAAAAACATCTGCATGCAGGGAGGTGACTCCACAGTTAGGTGCTTGTCCCGTAAACCTGAGATCAGAGTTCAGATCCCAGAATCCACAGAATTGCGAGGAGGTCCTGGTGGCAGTCTGCAATTCGAGGCAAGCTGTCTAGAAAGACCAGGCACATGTGTGAGCTCTGGTTTGATTGAGAGATCCTGCTTCAGTGGATAAAGTGGAAGAGGGATCAAGTGTGATTCTAGACATACACCAATTGTGGGCTTTCACATGCATGCACACACACAGAAACACACATACACACATGCACATGAAAAAGGAAAATGTATATTAACAATGTTTAAAAACTCATTTGCTTTGTGAATGGTTCTCTTGATTGAAATCCTCAGTGTTCAAAATGTGGCTCTCACTTCCTGATTGCAATCAGGTTTCATGGCCATGGTCTTGCTTGGTATTTATTTTGTTTCTGATGCCATCTATCCATCATCTTTGAGCCCTGCTGAACTTCATGTTTGTAAATTTACTAAACCTGCTTTTTTATTATGTATTATCTCCTCTGCAATGGCTGCCTGGGATTTACTGCAGGTTTTTTTTTTTTTTCTACAGAACACGCTTTCATTTCTGTTTTTCCCCACGACAGAGCAAACCTGTATCAGAGGAATCAATGGTAAGATCTTTGTGGTTTAAACATCTGAAAGCCTCTCCAAATCCTCTTTGGGGTGATACTAAGTTGTTGCTTCCACAGTCAGTCCACAGCTGTCAGAGCATGCAGAAGCATCAAAGCTGGACAGCTATTTAGACCCTTAAGACTGCCACACTGATGAGTTAACAGACCTTGACAATACCCTATAAGAGACTATAGTAGGCATTCATTGGATGATCCATTTAAAAGCAGCAGATTAAAAGTCATGGAAGGTCAGTTTTTGTCACATAATAATACTAATCACAATCGCAGGCCCCTCACCAATTACCAGGCTCTTTCAAAAACAGTGAAACTTTTTGTACGAGAGAGAGAGAGAGGAATCAAGTTTCAATTTCATAAAAAAAGAAAAATTTAAATATTTCAAACAGTTTTCTGGAACAAAGAGAAACAAAGAAATCTCCCCAGATGTCAACCTTTTCCCCAGAGATCCAGGGCCTGGGCATGGACAGGAGTACAGCGCAGTGTTACTTCTGAGCTCTGAATCTGCAGGAGAGCTTTCTCTTGATTGATTAAAGCAGCAAAAAAAGGCTGAATTAAAGCAATCTGGCCAAATGAGGATACAGGTTGGTAAATGGCTTTTTCCTCCTCCTTCAGAACTTGCAGGACGAGTCCATACATGTGGGACTGTGTGGTCTTCAGCGCACACTTCACGTTAGACTTTGACATGGTGAAAAGTTTTTCCTCGTGAACAAGCAACAAAGTGAATGCTGTGTTCAGGTAAGTCACAAACGGTGTCAAATCTATAGCAATCGGAGCACTGTATAAATATGCACATAACAGGTGACTTTTGATCAGGGCTCAGTGCATATTTGTTACATGGCCCTACTGCTCACATTTATTTATTTATTAAAAAAAAAAAAAAGATGAGCCAGTTTCCTTGGTTCCTCTTTTCATTAAAATTGTCACACGGCCTAACTTTCTTGTGTTTCCTGTATATTGGGTTTCCTTTAGGGCTCTTCATCTCCCTCACACTCAGAATTCACTTCCAGCCTCAGGTAACTGAAAAATCTCCTACAAATGGCCTTTTTTGCAGTTTCCCAAAGATAACTTGCTCACAATTCCAACTGACAGTTTTATTAGGCTGTACTATTTCTGGTTAAAATTCTGGTGACCATGTGGCCTGCCATCCAATCAGGACATTCTAAAGAGTCCAAAACATGGTTATCAGCAATGTGTAGGTCTACCTGGAACAAAAAAGCTGCCTGTAGGCAATCAGAACATATGGCTGTCCTGTGGATCACTGTCTTCCATAGAATGCATTCTATGTACATAAAACATCCAATTAATTCAATATTTTGTTATCTACAGCTTCACACCCATAGCCCCAAGAATCTCCATCATTTCATCATTCCCAAAGGAGACCACACCCTCAGCAGTCTCTCCAGCTCCCCCACACCCCTCCATCAACCTTTTCTTTAACCATTTACCTATTTTGCCTCTATGGGTCTGCCAATTCTTGAAGTTTCTGATAAGTATAATCATTCAATAAGCAGTCTTTTATAATCGTTAAATCATGTTGTAGCATGGATTGGCACTGCGTTTCTAAATAGTGTTCCATTCTAAGGCTGTATCAAGTTACTTTCATCCATTCATCAGCTGGTAGACATTTATGTTGTTTTCTACCTTTTGGTTACCATGAGTAATGCTGCTACAAACATTTGTGTGGAAGTGTTTGTGTAGACATATGTTTGCTTTCCTTTGGGGGAGTTTACCCGCCTGTGCCCTTTCCCTTTTGCCACCCCTGTGTGACACACTTACCTTGCAAAATTCTAACAAGAGGGTTTTCACACACCAGGCAGGAAAGCAACAAGGAAGAACATTGTGTTACTGAGGCCACTGAAGTGAGCAGTTTTGTTTAAAAAATGCATCTGTGCCTTTTCTAGTGTTGACTGAAGAATGCATTAGCAGATTAGACTGGTTGAGAAAAAGATATAGGGAGGGTGGGAGGGAGGAAGGGAGAAAGAGAATCAACCTTAAGAATCAGAAGAAATTCCTGCCGGGCTACCAAGGGCTCTAGCTTCATAGTTTACAATCACTTACCTGGCACCAGATGGACTAATACAGCAAAGCTGAGCTAACACTCGCAAAAGCTCCAGGGCCTTTGCTCTTCGAGCTAATATTTACATTCTGTGTCTGGAATAAAAAGTTTTAATTTCTCCTGTTAATAGTTTACTTGGTGATGACTTCTTTAATTCGCTCTTTCTCTTTAAAATACAGGACACAGGCGAGCTATGTTTTCAGTTAAGCTATGTTAACCTTATGAAGATCTACACATACGTAATAGTCTTATGTGGGGAGATACGGCGAAAGCTAGGTGTGTTAAGGTAAAATCAATACCCACTGAAGAGAAAATAAGAAAGGGAAGTCACTAACATTTTTCTTCCTACCTTTCTTCCTCTCTCCCTCCTTCCTTCATTCTCTTTCTTTTTCTTTCTTTCTTTTTTCTTTCTTTCCTTCCTTCCTTCCTTCCTTCCTTCCTTCCTTCTCTCTCTCTCTCTCTTCTCTTCTTTTTTTCTTTCCTGTCACTAGACTGGGCAAGTTGGGAATGCTTAGGAATCATTATGTATAAAACTCTGCAGGTTTCCATTCTAATGGGTTCCAGGTTTTTCAGCTATGGAGATGAGACTAGCAGGCTTAGTAAATCCTTATTTATTTGTCCCAAAGGCCAGGCTGTACTCTCTTTTCTCCGGTGCTGGTTTCAATTCATTCACTGCCTCTTCTCGGGGTCTTTTGCTGCCCATCATTAATCTTTCAAGCTACAGCTGGGTGGGTTCAGAACAAAACTATCAGAAGAACTGAGAAATGAAATATTTACCCATACTAATGGGGGAAAAGGTCTATCAACATTAACCATTCAAATGCAATCACATTTTTTCATTCTATTCTATTCTATTCTATTCTATTCTATTCTATTCTATTCTATTCTATTCTATTCTTTCCTTTCACGATAGAAAATATGATAAATATATGTACAAATACTACCGTTTCCATATATGCACAGACATATATACATTTATTACAATCTTACTCCCATTTGTAATGAGGCATAATATATAGAGCCCCGTGAGTTACCATGGAGACAATGGTCCTGTTTCTTATCACAGAGCCACACTATCGTTTGGTGTCAGCTAAGGAGGGGTGACAAAGGCCTCCCCAAGAGCCTAGTTCTGCAATTACTGAGCAATCAGGCACCTCTTTTAATAGCGCACATTCAGGTATACACGCTCCTCGCTCAGCGCTGTCTTCTTATCTTCCCTTTTAAAGTCATACACAGTAGGTAGAATGTAGCTACCAAGTGCAGAAATCTTCTGTTGGATGGCCTGCTCATACAGGATTGCAGTGACATTCCTTGGTTTATATTACAGAGCTCATTAGCTACCATCCTCTTAAACTACCCCCCTTAAGCTTTAACAAGTCTTTTCTTCTGAGGATATACAGCGACATTCCTTTTATGTATTAGCCGTTTTATCATTTGTCATTAACTAACAAAGTGAGGTGGGTACATAAAAACCACAGTCTCTACATTTCCTCTTTGTCATGAGACTTCCCTGTTTCTCTAACCACATTGCTAAAGCAACCAACAGAAAGACAAAAGCAGAGAAGAGAAAAAAAAAAAGGATGACCGGCATTAATTGCATCTGGTGGTGCTGTCTAAACTAACAGAGCACACACAGGAGAAACCGGAGGCCTGGTTCCTCTTTAAGGACTTTTATTCTTAGGGATGACTGGCTGTTTCCAAGATTTGCCTTGGATGCGCAGGCAGACATTTTAAATTCACATGGAAATTTGGGGTGAATTAGAGGATGAATTGAGGCATTCAAATTAGTCTGATTATAGATAAGCTTCTTATACTGATCTTTGCCCTGTGCAGTGCCTGTAATTTCATAAATTACATAGTCGTCTTTGATTTAACTCTGTAGTCCTAGGATGCTGAGACACCGTCATCCCTGAGAAAAGCAGGGTGCTTAGTTTTTAAAAAATGCAATACTGTCGAGATTGTGAGATACGGAAACAGTGAGGGAAAAGTCTATGGCACAATCAGTTCTCTGAATACACCTAAAATCTAATGAGGGACACAGCTTTTAAAATCTATATATCAGTAATGATCAATATGAATCAAACAGCAAAAAGTCTACAACAATCAAAATGTTGGTGAGGGACATCATTAGCTCCAGAGTCCGTGCTATGGTTTGAATGTGTCCCTAGGGTTCTTATGTTACAAATACAAACCCCCAAAACAACAGAATTGAGAGGCGGTACTTGGAAGGAGTGGTTACATTACCATGTCAGTGAATGGAGAAAACAAAAGGCGAGTTTGACTCTGTCACATCCCTTTCTCCATCTCTTCACCTCTGGGTACCTCCTCCTCCTCCACATTACTGGAGCTTGTTCTTTTTGTATCTCGGGACAGTGCAGCATGAAGTACCTCATCAGACATAGCCATTCTACCTTGGACTTTCTGGCCTTCAGGGGGGAAAAAAAAAGAGCAAATCAACTTCAGTTTATTAAAAGTTGACTAGCCTGGTATTATTACCGAAGCACAAAGAACACTGAGACTGTTTAGCAAGAGGAGGAAGAAGTCTCGAGGAAATAAAAGGAAGGAAAAGGGAGGAGGAAAAGGCATCTCAGAAAAGGAAGACAGCAGAGGTGAACTGGCAGGGCTGGTCACGGTCTTCTCGGGGAATGGGATCATGGTGGCATCACCAAAGCAAACCACTCCTGAGTTCCACGAAAAACTGTAGACCCAGTTCAGGCGATGAGACAGTTCCTCTCCAGACAAACCCCAAAAGTGTTTCCCTTCTCATTTTACTAGACAAATAGGGGGAGAACCGGAAAGAAGAAAAAAGAAGAGGGAAGTAGAGAGAACAAATATATTCAAAATGACTCAGAAGAGAAAGGCAAGCAGTATGTGGACACATTCTGTGGCACACGACTCCCGCATGCCAGGAATGTCATTAATTAGAGAAGAGATGAATGACTGGAGATTTGCCAAGAGCAGCTCAGAAGATCAAGGGCTGTGCACTCATCTGTTTTCACCTATGTGCTGGGATCTTTGGGGGAGCCGCACAGTATGTATCAGGCTTTGACAAGGGCCTGATTAATGCTGCCTTTTTAATGGACAACTGACTCCTGGCATTTTTTGCCGCCAAAAGATGGCCTCATAAATATACAGTGTCTTGGAGCTGAACCATGGGGAAACACTTGACCAGTGCCACAGGCTGGAGGGAAACCGTATGAAAACTCAATAAGGCTGTTCAAAAGCGTCTGGGGAAGTTTTCCCTAGATGGTGAGCAGAAAGAATGAAGAACCCCATGATACCACAGCATTAAGTGCTCCAGTGAACCTCAGCTACTCCACGTGCCCAGCACCGCACTCAGCACTCACGGGCCTGGTTTTTTGTGATCTCATCAGATCTCCATACACTGGAGAAGAAACCCCAAGTTCAAGAGAAGTTGCTACCTGCCTGAACTTAAAGCGGTGTGTCCCCAGTGTAACTTAGTAACTTCATTCTAACAAAGAGAATAAGTATGCTTCAAAATGTATGGCTGTTAATGATGATTTTTTTTCAGTGGTTTCCTTCCTGTTTCCTTTGATAAGGCATCACAATAATTGGTATCTTCTCTGTAAATGTTGTCAAGAAAGGGAATGAAATTTGGAGAGAATATTTCCACGTATTTTGCTCATTTATCTATGACATTTCATTCATATAAAGTCTTATTCATTGTTATATTTTTAAGTCTTAGAGGAGTACCTGACATACAGTAAAAATCTTAGCACATTTCTGTTGCGAGAATAGCCACAATGGTATCAACCAATGTGAGTGGATACACTCTGCAGTACTTTACAATTTACGAAGTATTGACATATATTTAACAGTCAATATCTCACAGGGGCTAATATGCACAGGAACTGATATAGCAATACAGAAATCAGGGACTTTTACTTGCTGTTACAAAGAGCCTTATTTCCATGAAAGCCTTCAGCCCAGTTCAAATTCTTGAGTGCCAGGGAGATGCTCTGTAGGTAAAGGCACCTATTTGCCAATCTTGCCAGCCTAGTTTGGGTTCAATTTTCCTGTAGCTCACATGGTGGAAGAAGAGAAGCCAACCTGCAACTTGTCCTCTGATGGGGACACATGTCTACACATGCATGCACACTAAATAGATAAATACATGTAAAAAAATTTTGCATGGTTGTGTGCCAGATTACTATGCAAACTCCTTTCAAAATCTTGATAAGAAAACTTAGTAGACTGAAGAGCAGCAAAAAGTATGTTATTTCGATGAATTTTAAAGTTCTGCTGCCATTTCCAATAGACAATAAAGTCCCTACTTTATTGAGGGAACATGCAAAAAATGCCCCTGTCAACACTCGGGGCTTTCTTTATATTTTGGTTTTGCTTTCTGACTGTTCAAGTTATGCTGCTCTGAGCATCTAGATAAGAACAGAACAGCAGGATTAGCTAACCAAAAACTGCTGGCCGCACCAGGGAACTTGTTTATAACTCAAAGTTTTAAGATGTTCTGGGCACTTAAGAAAAAGATGACACTTAGGGGTGGAAAATTCAACCTCCCTTACACGGCCTTATGTTTTCTTTGCTGATTTTCCCTGGGATTAGGGATATGTCCTTTATGAGAGCTATCCCATACTGGCTCCACTGGCCTGCCCCCACACCTATAGGCATCTGAACGCATCCTCCCGCAGTCTCCATGGTGCGGCTTGCTAAGGGTTGACATGTATCAGTGTAGGGAAAGACACAGGTGGCAGGCTGTTAACTCTGGGGGAAGACCTGGAAGCACTACCTTACCACTGTCCCCACCACCAAATGGTTTTGTCATCACTGCTGTTTGCAGAACGAAGCTCAGCTAACAAACATTATTGAAATGCCAGGTCAGACTTGAGAGAGAGAGAGACTGAAGTCGTCTCCACTCTCTTTGATGGGAGTCCTCACCTTCCTTTGGCTGAAGCAATGACTGAAGGCCCTTCCTACTGTCTTTTCTTTCTGGCAAAAGGCACGAGACTAAAGTTCTCACTGATTGCCATCCAGATTTCTGCTCTTTATTCACTATAGGGTTCTGCTTCGTTTTCGTGACATTACACATTGTTCCTTCTCCCCATTCCTCTGAAAAGTAAGAGCAGAGAGCTATGTTCCTTGAGCCTACGTGGTGGAAAAGTCAGTTTCTTCAACTCAGTAGGCCTTCCTACCTAACTTACACTACTCATTCTCTTTTGTGATGTTTGGGTACAAACATATATGACATTATGCATTCATCAATTAATGGCATAGGTTTATACCCATAAACAGGCTGATCTTGGAAACGCTTCTATCCATTTCACCTTAAAACTTGGAATGTAGTTCACTTGCCTAGAAAGGGGATGTTTTAGGTAAAACACAGTGTTCAATGAGTCATTGGGGATTTTTTTTTTCTTTTAAGGGAAGGCTCTTGGCTTGTCACTACTACAGAGTAGGCGAAAGGTGGTTAAAAAAAGAAGCTGATCAGGGGCCAGTGAGAAGACTTCCTATGCAAGCCTGACAAATGGGGTTCAATTCCTAGAGCCCATCCAAAGCTAGGAGAGAGCCACCTGCACAAATTTGTGATCTGACTTACACACACATAAACACACACATGCGTGCGCACACACTGTGGCATGCGTGCCCACATACTCTACAATGAGAGCTGCGCATGGGCGCACAGCGTGGTACATAATATACTCGCAGGACACTCCCTCACAGTATCAGGAGTATCAGGAGGTGGTAGCAGACCATGGGACGTGGGAGTGCAAGCACTTACCCCTGGAATACCATGCAAAACCCGAGGCCACATAAACAGGAAGCCCTCCCCCAGCTTTAACAGTGCCCAAGGTTAATCAGCCCCAGGCTTTGCTCCCTTCCCCTCCCTTCCTTTTTTTCCTTAAAAAAAGGCATAGTTTTAAAATATAGGAAATATGAATATTTGTATATATCAGTATACAAATATTAATAGGAACAAAGAGAACCGAGGAGAGATATGGCAGCATCTGAGAGATGAAATGAATACATTCTGGTCCCTGTTCTTTAAATATACTTGATCTCCACTTAGAAATGTACAGTCAAGGGATTCTCGTTGTATAATAGTGACTTACTTTTTACTTCATTAATTTTTTTCATTAAAGAGGTAGTGAAACACATATGGAACACTGTGTTACTTACTGGCGATTACCTAAGTATGATAACATGGAGCCACACAGCAATATCCTGGGGGATTATACATTTATTTATTTGTAACTACACATTTTTGCATTTTTAGCAATGTCTGTTTGATTGCCTTTAGCGTCAGCTTAATAAGCAATATATAGGACAAAATTTGATTCGTTTTCATTAAAAGATCAATTTTTTTTTGTTTCTTTTTGTTGTTGTTGCTATTTTCTGTTTGGTTTGGTTTTTAGGAACACACACACACACACACACACACACATTGGTCACTACACTTATTTCCAAATATTTTTATTTCTTTTAATGACACCTTCAGCCCCCAAACTCAAAAGATGAGTGTGTGTATGTCAGAGTGCCTGTCGATTGTTTATAAACCTTTAGTGGCTTCCAGGATAACAGGAAACAATATAAGAGATTTTCCAGTCCTATTCATTCATTCATTCATTCATTCATTCATTCATTCGTTCGTTCATTTATATCCCTGTACCTCTCTCTGCAACACATGCATGTGTGAGCGTGTGTGTATGCATACAGAATAAAAGGAAGAATATACATTTAAAGTAGATGATATCATACACAATAAGATATAAATATATGTAAGTGTATATTTTTCCTTTCATAATGGTATACAATATATAGCAGATGCAACATCAACCTCATTTTACAAAGAAAAAACCAAGATGCAACGTGCAGATCAATCAATCACTTGACAAGTTCCCGCTTTGAGATTGGTACACGGGAATTCTGGCTTACCGGTTCTATCTCGATGTCTCTTTTCCTAACCCCCCCCCCATTGTTCATCATTCTCTTACAGCACCAATCATCTTCCTGCTTCTGAGTCTTGGTTTACAGTTTTTTTCCTCTGCTTGCCATGTGTTTCTCTCCCTCTTCCATGAACCCAGCGAGGAACATGTCCATTCCACCGCCTATTTCTCTTACAACATTTGTATTTTGTACTATATTACTTTGCCTATACATTCTAAGACTATAACTCTTATAAAGTGGGATAATTTATTATCTCACTGTTCCTTTTCTTACTTAAGAAAGACTGGCAGGCAACTGCAATGAAAAAAAAATCAATCTACTACTGTGAGGCGAAATTGTTATATTAGAAATATACACTATAAGCATTCAGTAAATATTAATTAATATAAGGAGATTATTATCCATCCCTGAAATCACCCCCAGAACAATATAGGCTATTTTCATCGCTCTTGGTTGTCCAACAAAATGTGACAGAAAGACTTTATTGCTTAATAACACCATACACATTGGCCACAGGGCACACAGAAATCAAGTGGTGCTGAGAAAGCTTCCTCCCTTTGGCTGGCTCTCAAAATACTAGAAGACGCTTAGGCTGCTGTAGGAATAAAAATCATTAGCAGTCTTACCCAGCTGTGACCCCTGTGAATTGTAATAGTGACCAGCCTGGCAAAGTATGCCTACGGGTCCAATATAATGGCATGGATTTATGGGGGTATCCAACTATTTTCTGATTCAATTTAAAGCCTTCTCCACAGAAGGAACACATCCTTGCAAATCTGACCAAGAACCCATGGTTTGAGATCTCACAGCTCTAGGGATAAACCTACTATTATTCTGCTAAGTGGACATAGCATCAAACTGCCTTTTAAGTTTATATTTCTAGATCCACAGGTCAGTCCTTAGACCTCATCAGAGATAGTGACTCAAGTAAAACTGACCACCGGTCAAAGTACACAGAATAAGTGACTAAGGCACGCTTAGGCACAAATAGGACACTTATATTGTACTTCCTAAGGGCCAGGTCATCGCTTAGGAGTGAACAGAAAAACTGCAAGAGCCAGAAGTTGAAGGGGACCAGGGTAAAACAGTGTCTCCTGGACATGACAGAACAGCTGTACTTGTAAAGTCACAACAGCTATGGTTGCCTGAATAAGATCTATATAAGACCAAGCCAGTCAATGTGGAATGAGAAAGGGTTCATGAGTCCCTACCCCTGAAGAGCTATGAACAGTTAACGGCTTCTGGAGGGCAGTGGGTTGGCTTTCTCTAAGGGTATGGATCCTTGCAGGTCACCCACATTTCAGCAAATGGCCCCACACCCAGAAGTATGTGAGTAGCACCTGTTGGAAGCAATGAGTTATTCAGTAATATTTTGGGGGCTGGAGGAATGGGCCAGAGAGGAATTAAGGTAAGGAGTTGAAGGTGAATATGATCAGAATACGGTGTATGAAGTTCTCAAAGAGTTAATAAAAATATTTTAAAGGGGTTATACTCAAAAGACTGTACAGAAGTTCTGTGGTAAATTTCCAAACTGTTTTGGACAGTATGCTGCAATAAAAATTTGTTTTGAAAATAGCACCATAGCATGGTGGCATGTACCTATAATATCAGTACTTAGAAAGCTGAGGCAGGGGTGTTGAAAATCGGACATTATCCTGGGCTATATAGGGAATTTAAGTCTAGAGTGAGCTACACAGTAATACCCTGTCTCAGAAAACTAAAGCAAATAACAGAAAAGATAATGAGACTTTTATGGCTTCAGCTATTATTTACTGAGAACTTACTACATAGTAATCATAAATAATGAGAAGTGAAAGATGAGAATGAAAGTTAATGAACAATAACAACATCTCGTCATACATTTCAGGAAAGAAGTCTAAAGAGAAAGGAAGCAAAATCGGAAATTTCCCACAGTTCATCTTATCTTCACAAGTCTCTAAAGACCAAAGGTATCCCATCAGTGGGGATGGTCAGGAAGAATGCAAGGAGGAAGTCTAAAAGTGAAGCAGAAATGGTGCAGATGTACTGGGAATGGGCAGGAGGAAAGTCTTATGTGTAAATCGCTGTCATGTCAGATGTCCTCAGTCACAGCACTTAGGCGGGAAGAGCAGGGAGCACAGGGGTTCAAGGTCATCTAGACGGACACAGTGAATTCAACCTCAGCATCAAGTTTGGCATGCAATAAGTGTGTGTGGGATCAGAGGGCATTTGAGGTTCAGGGGTGGGGTAGAAGATGTCATAACAGTTTGAATAATGAGGAGAAGAGATAGTTTCGTCTCACAGCTTCAGCATCTCTGTTAAGAGACGTATTTGGAGATATTTTATATCCTAATCTGCTTTATGATGATAAAGCAACCTTAGTTGTTTTATCATCTAAAAGAAACCTTAGTTTGTTTTTTTTTTTAGAACAGCTGATATGTCCATTGTGATAAGTAAGGTGAGCTCACTCGGGCTGGTTATTTCCTCTGGGTTACAAACGAAAGTCTGAGCTACACTTGTTACTGTGCGACACTGTAAAGAGAAATAGTTTAGAAGTCTACACGTACTCGGTGCCTATGCCAAACCACAGTCTAATACTGAAGAGTTTATACAGCGCACCTGCCATTCTGAAACCAGGAAAGAGAACATGACAACAGATGATCATGGTATGAACAAGCCACACACCAGCAGGCCGTATTTAGAGTTAAAATATTTGGGGCTAAGAAGGACAGCAGTGTGCTTCTCCTTGCCTGGAGAAACAGGCACACATCCACATCCATTCCAAACAAAGAAAATCCTCTGGGTTTTTTTTTGTTTTGTTTTGTTTGTTTTGTTTTGTTTGCCTCTTACAGTTAGAGGTTGTGCCTCTTTTGTCATCCATGCTCACGGAGAAGAACAGGTAGCTGCTTGCTCAGAAGGAAGAGCCATTCTTTGCCTGAATATTTATCTGACTTACACATCTCCAGGATAGAAACAGGTCTAAAGGGCCATGAGAGCACAGAGTTTTATAGTGGCTCTCAGGCAACACTCAAAGTACTTAGGGAAGAGGGGAATATGGTGATTTGAAGGAGAACAGCCCCCATAGGCTCATAATTTTGAATTCGTGGTTCCCAGTTGGTGGACTCTTTAGGAAAGATTAAGAGGTGTGGCCTCATCAAGGACGGTGTGTCACTGGAGGTGGGCTTTGATGTCCAAAAGCTCATGCCAAGTCTAGTCTTTCTCTGCTTCCAACCTGAAGATAAGATGTCAGCTCTCGGCTACTGCTCCAGCACCACCATCGGCCTGCTGCCTTGACCCCAACACGATGATAGTGGATTCACCCTAAAGCAAGCCCACAATTAAATGCTTTCTTTTATAAGTTGCCTTGGTCACAGTGTCTTTTCACACCAACAGAACACTGACTGAGACAGTGAAGGAGGAGAAAGAAAGCAGATCAGGTAGAATGGGGGTTAATGGTTAAAGAGGAACATTAATAGAGAACAGATTCATGATAGGTTCTGAGGGAGGATGTGTTTGCTCATGGTATGGGAGGTACTGTGCAAAGTTTTACACCATGGCTGCTGTCCTGCTGGCCGGGACTCAGTGAGTGAGTACTTCATGCCAGACACCATTCTAAGTAGACTTTCTCCATAGCTCACAGAATCCTCTTAACAAAGACAGGATTATTCTTCTATCTTAGAAAGGGCTACCAACACTGCTTTGTGACACCTTCATGTACTTGGTGCTTCCTACAAAGCAGACAATATGATTTCTGCTACACAGATGAGAACACGGAGCTAACAGATTAAGTACCCTGTTGGCTTCACTGGCTAGTAACAGAACTGGGACCTCAACCCACAACTGAGTCCCAGTTACATTTTTGATGACGTACGAGTATATATTAACATACTTGTTCTCCTAACAACCACATGAGCATGAATACTACCATTATTTCTGTTTCACAGACGAAGAAACAGAGTCACAGAGGTGCCTGTGGTTGTTTGGCTACTAATGGGGAAATTAGGACTAGTAAGCCAGGAAGCAAATTCGGGGCCACACACTTAACCTAACATGACACTGCCTCTTTTCCTTTTAAAAGGTACTGGGCAGTCATCCAAGACACTGAAAGCAGAGAAGGGTCTTACAGCAGAACACACATTGGCACCACTGCTAGTAATAGTCACTGGGCCCTTAGGAAACACTTGTGCTGGACACTGCCATGCCATCCAGATCCACTTCAGGCACAAAGGCTTGCTTCTCTAGCTAAAGCAGAGCTGCAAGAACGCTACCCTGCCTGCCCAGTTGGCCAAGCACCTTGCTGAGAAAGCGTCGTAATTCCATGGGCGTTGATTCTCAGGCTGAACCCTAAAAACACCTTGGTTGCTATATGTGGTGACACGCACTAGTGTACCAACAAGAACAGAAAGAAAGACAGACAACAGAAACCCCATCTGAGTATCCATCTCTGCTCTCTGCCTCAGAGCCCACCTACCTAGAAAACCTACCTCTGACAGTTCGCCACACCTGTCACTTAAGTCACCCGGTGCTGCCTACCAGGTGCTATTATCCTCCATTGATCATGTTTGTAAACAAAAGTACAAAGGCTTAAGTTGGCCAAAGATGGAGTTTGTCATGGATGGACCCAGAACTGGAACTGAGACAGTCTAATCTGGAACTTCTGATATTTCTGCCTCTACTTTCCAAGGGCCTGGGTTATAGGTCTGCACCACCATACCTGGTTTATATGATGCTAGGCATCAAAGTCAGGGCTCTGGTACATGTCGGTCAAGCGCTCTACCGACTGAGCAACTGTCTAATTCTAGAGTGCATGTGTGTTCTCAACATCTGTGTGATTGTATGGCTTCATCAATTGAGATTTACTAGGTCAGCATGCATTTAATATTGAGGAAGAAAAAAGGTCATTTGAAAAGAACTCTAGTCATGAGGTAAAATAAAATCTAACAGTAGAGCATTATCCAAGAATAATAGAAGTAGCTGAAATGGCCTGAAATGTAAACAGGACAGCCTGAAATAATTTTCTTCCAAGTCTTCTACAACTCATTTCTTGGGAAGACAGAACTGAAATAGCAAAGGGGAAACGTTCAATTAAATATACACGTGTATGTTAAATTAGCTTAAACTCAGAGAGAAAAGGTTTCGTACTCCAAGATGAGATATTTATCATTTAATACATCTGTCTAGTATCTTTCCTCACACAAGGAGAGTTAAAAACATAAAATGCCATTAGATCGCCCTGACTTTAATGAGAAGTTACAAGGTCTGAGATCTGTCAGCAATATCCTCAGAGATATGGAGCAGTGTTAAAAGATGGGATGGAGGAAGAGAGCTGAGGTAACACAGGATCATAGACAGCTTCTGCCTGAGTTACAGTTCATGACTATACACTTTATCCAATGCTATACATTTGCAGGTACGTTTATCTATCTAAATTCTGCCACTCTTTCCAGTACAGATATATTCAAGACAAAAACAAATTTCATGATTCATATGTCAGCTTAAATCATGTGGAATCCATTTTTTAATTACACTTAAAAGTATTTCTAATGGAGGTAAAGGAAAGGAATTCAAATATTAAATTTATCTCTGATCCTAGTTTGTCTTGGGTATACCTCTATTTCACTTAAAACCTAAAGTAAATCTAAAATATACCAGAACACAAGAAGGGCTGAGAAATCAAACTCTGAGAAAATGGGATTCAGTTAGCAAGGATTACATGCATCAGCGAACTGTACTGAAGTGAACACTTGGAAATGGCAGAGGTTCTCTCTCTGAAACTGGGGGGTTTGAAGGAAAAATCAATCATGCTGGAGAAGGTAACTCCTCTTCACCCATCTCTAATTAGTCAAGCACAACCAGGTGGATTTTCCATCACAGCCAGATCAAACTTGCAAAATTGGTTTTGATCCAAGATTCACTGGTACATCTTCTAGAGGAAGCCTTACTCTAGTCAAATCCTCCTCCCCCGCCAGCGCTGATCCTAAAATATGTTTCTGTTTTGTTTTGTTTTGTTTTGTTTTGTTTTCCCCATCCTACACTTTGTTTACTGTGTCTTACGCTGACTACACTGCACTCAGAGGGTCTTGCAGTGACCACTCCAGGGAATTACCCTGTAGGAGAGCTCAGGTTGCCAGAACAGGCAAAGGACCTTCCACTGGGCTCGAGCTCAAGTTTGGCCTGAGCCTTCAGAGCATATGTCACATACCTGTAATCCCAGCACTTGGGAAGCTGGTGTAAGTGTTGGACTTCTGGGCTGCACAGTAAGACCCTGTCTCTCAAAGAAAAAGAGAGAGAAAAAAACACCCCACTATATTATTAAGTGAAAGCAGGCATAAAAGAGGCAGTTCTTCAGATCTTTTATTTTTAATAAATCAAATAATATTGGCCATATTGTTTTTATTAGGGCAAAACCCCTTTTGTAAAGTCACTGCTCAAGTCTAATAAGGGAGTAGGTAAAGGGTTTCTGTATTTTTCTGAATAATCAATACCAAAGCTGCTGATGTAAATTTATTTGAACTCTAGGGAATACAACCTTTGAAGTTCTGGGAAAATTTTAAATATAGTGTGCAAATCAATAATCGGACAAAAACATCACTGTCGATGTATTCATTTTTATTTGGAGAGAAAATATGCCCTTAAATATAATGGCTGGCTTACTCCCTCTCTGAACCTTTTCCTAAAATGCTCATTTTTTTTTTTAACAGAAGAAACTTGTGACAATCTCTGAACATGAAACATTCTTTTGGTCTATAATTAGAAATGGTGCAGGAGGTCATCTCTCAACAGGGCGGCTCCTCAAGCCCTGAAGAGTCCTCCTCTTTCTACCCCCTTGTACTGAATATATATATATATATATTTTTTTCCTTTACTCATTAATTCATATTCAAGTCTGGAACTGCACTAACCGGAATGGCCTGAGAGTATTTTATGGAGGGAATCTACTGGCCTACTTTGGTGGTACGTCTCATTTTGAACGGAATGCGGCTAGGAGATTTAAAAAAAATATTTTTCATTACTATTTTCACAGTCCACTAAGCAAAAATACAAAGCAATTTTTTTTTCCTTACCCCCATTTTCCCTTTTTCCCTTCCTTCTCTTTCTTCCCCTGCGGAGTTCAAATTAAAGAAAGGTGAAAATTGAAGCTGTTGTACGCAAGGCAATTGCAACATGCATATTTGATTTTTATGATGGATCTAAATTGCTGAATAAGGCCGTGGAACAAAGGGAGACTGCAGCTTCCTGCCCATCACAGGCAGCCACTGAATGCAGAACAAAAGCTTCGGCCATTAGGGGCTCAGCAGGGAGACACATTATATAAATGACTTTGTCTTCTTTGCTCCCTCCCCCCTACTGGGTGCACTGGACAGGGATAGGTGTGTGAGTGTGTGTGTGTGTGTGTGTGTGTGTGTGTGTGTGTGTGTGTGTGTTCCTTCGATGATTTAGTAGAGCAAGAGATAAGAAACACTGGGAGAAAAATGAATAGTTGCATTATGATTCAAAGGGGCCATGTTTTACCCAGTGGGCAGGGTCAGAGCACCTACTACCATTCCCTGGGGGAAGACAGTATGCTTCCAGAGAAATCTTCAGCTTCTCTTTATACTATTTTGTTTCTTCATTAAGAATTATGAAGCAGAAGGAAAAATGCAGAGGAAAAATGATAACATTCTAAATATTCCAAATTAATTGCCAAATATACTCAAAGACTAAATCTACCCATGATTCACTATGGCCCTGGCTTTCTAGGAAAACGCATCAATGCCACTTTCCAGACTGAAGGAAAGAAAAGAGGTATTGATAAGAACTCAAGCTATGACACAGTGCAGTCAGCCTACTTTAGCAGGCTTCACTCTAGCCCTGTGTATTACCTGTAGGCTTCCAACACCATTATTTTGTAGAAGAAATTAAAATAATAATAATAATAATAGTAGTAGTAATAATAATAATAATAATAATAATAATAATAATAATAAAAACTTCACAAAGGTGAATTGCTTCTAAAGTCTTGGTTGCAGGAAATATCCTTTGCAGAATCCCAGCAGAGTTAGGTTTAAGTTCCTTCCGTGTTGGAAGGGACAGAAGTCCAGGTCACTGGCCACCCACTTCCATCTCCGCGGAGACTCTGCACTCACGTGAGGAAATACCTCGTGGCAAGTTTCCATTTCAGAGACTCTTCTTAGATGCCCCGACTCTTTGCTGACTCTTCTAACACAGCAAGCAACTCTGTCCACTGGGGACCAAGTGACAGGAGGTCTTACCCTTTTTGGCTGTGACAACAGACCTGAGGTTCTTGGAGAGAACGGACCCCAGAGCTAAACTCGGCGTGCCTGTGATGTCACCTCATGGCAAGTGGATGGTATAGCTGGCTCAGGGAAGTGACAACTGCTGTTTATTCCGTCATTACCATCTCAAACCAGCCGTTACTCTGAAGCAGAGACAAACCTTATCAGAGGTCAAAAGGGACCATGGTACATTGTCATTGTCTTAGACTGGTAACCAAGCTACCTCTGGCTAGCACTTCAGGTTCTTCCTTTAAGGTGGTTAATATTAATTAAAATACTAGGCATCTGTCTTTTATTGGGTGGTAAAAGTTCTCTTCAAAGATTGCTTCATGGACACAGGTGAGTGGTGAGACAGGTTTATCAACAGCTGGAGTGAAACAGGTGGTGAGGGGGCATCCCTAAGCCTTGTCTCCAGAGGTGAGTAACAGTTGACACAGCAGGCGGCTAGTGCAAGTACTGAAGTTAGACCCATAGCACCTCAGGCACTTGGTTTGAGATGAGCGACACCCCACTTTTACTCTTTTCTCTTGCCGTGCCGTGCCGCTCAGTCCTTGCCACCTCTGCTTGGGAGCATCACATATGGCTTAGCTTCTACTTTCTCCAGCCCACCCTGTACCACAGTCCCCCAGCAACTGCCTGAGCTTTAGCAGCCGTTCTCTTCCCTGTCTGTTCCAAGGGCCTTGCTCACACTAAGCAAATGCTCCACCTGTCAGCTCCCCATCCAGGCCCCAGGGCTCTCTTGTCCAGGGATTTGCACTGTTGTTCCCTTTCCCTGGACAGGGAAATAATAATAATAATAATAATAATAATAATAATAATAATAATAAAAACGTCACAAAGGTGAATTGCTTCTAAAGTCACCCAAAGGAAGGGTTGCAGGAAATATCCTTTGCAGAATCCCAGCAGAGTTAGGTTTAAGTTCCTTCCGTGTTGGATTTCCTGCTTTACCTGGATTTCAAATACCAGCTCACTTATGCCATCACTAGGGAAAGCCTGCTCTGCTTAGGTTAGATCCTCCTTTCCAAACTCACATTCCTTTCTCACATACCATTTATTACAGTGGCAGATTTACATTTATTTGTGCCATTTTTGGTGCAAGTCAGCCCCTTCAAGTCCACCGAATGCTCCCTGAGGGCAGGGACCACGTCTGGTTTTGATAACTGTTATATTCTCAAAAGGAGGCAGAATGCAAGGAACAAAGCAGGAGTTCTACAAACATGTTTTGACCGAGTTAAGAACGAGTGCAAGAAGAGAAAAAGTAACCAGTGATGAGCTAGAAGATGTATTGCTGCTTCCATGTTTGCCCAGTACCTAGATTTAAAAGCGAGAGCAGAGAAATGCAATCCCTGCTCAAGTGTGACATGCCTGTTTTGGGGCCATAAAAATAATGTCCCTCCAAATAAAAACACCAACCTGAGTACAGCAGAATTTATGGGTATTATTTGCAATCTTTTTCTTTGTCTGGATTTTCTACTGCTCCTCCATAATTATGTAATAAGAATTATTAATTTTTTTTACTTCAAAACTAAGGGAAAAGAATCCTACCCTCAATCAGCCAAAGGACAAAATCTCTGAGTAACAGGGGCTAAGATGGTTTTTTTTTTCCCACTTCAGCTGGGCCAGAGTTGAATTTTTGGCTCTGCGTTTTGCTAACTCCATAGCCTTTGGCACGCTGCCCCGCTACTCGGAAGCACACAAACTGACTGGAAATAATAACACTGTCCAGCACGGAAGGTAGGTGGGAAGGTGTGATGCTGAGTATAGACTATTGGGTAAATGAGCACTGCACGGGATGAAATAGCCACACAGGAAGTAACCTGGCTACCACAAGCTTCAAGTTGTTTTGCTTCACATATGTAACTTTGCAAATATAATTTTAGTTAGAAAATTCTAACTGTGGCTTCACTTTTGTTGTTGTCCATTATTGTTGGTGGTGGTGGTGGTGGTGGTGGTGGTGGCGGTGGTGTGTGTGTGTGTGTAACATGTGGCCCAGGTTGGCATCACTCACCTTGTAGCCAAGGATGGTTGTGAGCTTCCGACTGTCCTTGGGTCTCCTCCCTGAGTGCTGGGATTACAGGCATACCCAGCGCCAGGGCTCAAACTTGCTGCTCAAGCACACCGCCACAACCCCGACCTCTAACTGAGGCTAGATTTCCTCCCAAGATGGCGTTTCTTTTCTTTTAAACATGCTTAGCCCAGGGACCCTGGTAACTGAGATCAGCTCTGAAGACTAGACCCACCTAGCACATTTGTGTGTCTGTGTGTGTCTTTGCTCAGTACATCAGGCACTGGATTAGGGATAATGCAGTTAGCAAAGCCTGTACGGAAACAACTCTTTCAGCCTTTAATAACTGCTGATTCCTGGGCAGGCATAACGTTACTACGTGTCACGTACCTCATTAGGCTGGTATTATAATACCTTTAATAATGGCTTTTAGTGTTTACAGTTGTATGAAAATAATTTTATAAAGATTTTCATTGATTACACTACTTAAAATGTAAGTGTCTGACAATGGGTCATTACGTAAGTCTTAATATATCCATATAAAGGAATACTACAGAGCTATCACAAACAGAGTTGCAGAGGTATATTTAATGGTATGGGAAATATGTTCACGTTATTTTGGTAAATTCAAAAGACAAAACCTCATGTTTAGTAAGAATCTTTTTATCTAGATCTCCTTTGTTTACCTATCTCTTTATATCTCTATATAAATTGCAGAGTATGTCTACAGAAGCAAAAAAGACTGAAAGGACATAAAAATATGATTTTCTGTTATTAGTGAGTGGCTCTAAACCTACTCCTCACAATAAAAATCAACACAGACATTTTTTTAATTTTCAGTTCTGGGAATCAAACCTAGCGACTTATGCATGCTAGGCTATGCCACTGAGCCACCCTTCAGGCACCATTTTTTAAATCATACTGATGTAGGACTGATTTGAGGACCCTTACAAGTGGTCAGAGTGTATTTCCAATGCACAGCCAGCGCCCCTCCATCGCGCCTCACTGGGAATGCCATCCCTATGAGTCTTCCAGTGAGCAAGTACAAATATGTTCTTTTAAAGGACCAGCTCTCAGCCTCTTGATACCCTGTACTGTTTATAGTTTCTCTCTTCTTCATTGTTTTCTTCCTTCTGCTGTTGTATCTTTTGATGTTTTTTTTCCTACCTTCAGATGAATACTCACATACCTGAGCTTTCACCTTTCATTTCTTTTCTTTGTTGGTTGGTTGGTTGGTTGTTTTTTTTTTTTTTTTTTTTGTTGTTGTTGTTGTTTTTTGAGACAGGGTTTCTCTGTGTACCTCTGGCTGTCCTGGAACTCACTCTGTAGACCAGGCTGGCCTCGAACTCAAGAGATCTGCCTGCCTTTGCCTCCCAAGTGCTGGGATTAAAGGTGTGTGCCACCACCACCCAGCTCACCTTCTCATTTCTAGTACGTGTTTACAATCAATATTTTGTTTTTCTGCATGTGTTAGCTGAACCTCCCACGTTTTGATGCACCGCATTTTATTTTCAGTTTTCTGCCATTTTTCTCAAAACATGGACTATTTTAAAGTTTGTTTTAGATCTGTGGTGCCAAGAGAAAATACTCTGCATGGGTTTGCTCCTTTGAAATACAGTGACATTCTCTTCATAGATGAACATAGTTGTTATAGACTTAACATCTGCCTCACCCTAAAATAGTCCTTGCCATGTGAGGTGTTTTTTGGTTTTGTTTTTTTTTTGTTTTTTTTTTTTTTGTTGTTGTTGTTTTTGTTTTTTAAGGTGAAAGCTGTCTTTTTTTTTAAATATGTATTTATTTATTTTATGTATATGAGTCTTCTGTTTTCATGCACACAGGAAGAGGGAATCAGATTCCATTACAGATGGTTGTGAGTCACCATGCGGTTGCTGGGAACTGAACTCAGGATCTCTGGAAGAGCAGCAAACCACTGAGCCATCTCTCCAGCCCGGCCATGTTGAGCTTTTAATATACAATGTGATCACATTGAATGAGGCTTTGGTAGTGAAGTTGGGGGAGAGGGAGATGGTGCCTTCATAATGGAGAATTAATAAATACACCCCAGGTAGCTCTCCAGCTCCTTCTGCCCTGTGGTATTTATTACAAGAAGACAGTATTCTGCAGTCTGGAGGAGAGCCCTCACCAACAGCACAGTGAGAAACAAGCTCTTGTGCTTTACAATACACTCAGCCCGTGATAGGGTTATGGTAGCCTGAACTGCCTCAGAGAGAGGTTCAATTTTAAAAATCTTTCTTTGTGTACTTAGAATACTAACATTTAATGATAACATGTAGTTGTTGTACGGATTCTGAAGTTTTCACTAAACTCATTAAAGTAAGTTAGATTTCAGGCACCAAGCTGCCTCCGTGGTTAAGGGTTCTCACCGACAAGCCTGGTGACCTGCCTTGATCCCCAGAGCCCACAGGGTGGAAGGAGAAAACTGACTCTTGCAAGTTGTCTTCGCATGCAGGACGGCACAGCCTACCTCTGCTCAGCAGAGTGGGACTTTTCTTTAAAAACAAAACAAAACAACTAAGTAAATAAATGGTAAAACTAATACATGAATTGCTTCTGAGGCGGACAACTCTGGGAAAAGAGTGCAGTAGGAAACGCTAGGAATCCAGCTCAGCACCTGGGCAGCAGCTGTCCTGGCAGATCCTGTCTAAGGTAAGTGTTTAGAGTGGAGCTAGACGGTATGAGTTCCAGTCTGTTCTTGGTAATACGTTAGCTGCTCATCCCCAATAGCCCCACTCAAACAGCCTCATGTCTAGTAGTTCCTGGACACCAGAAATGAGAGGCAAGGCGGGCAGAAAAGACCCTGTGCGGTAAATGCCGGGGGCCAGGCGGGTTGTCTATGCTCTAATCACCAACTAGCTGCAGCTCCTGAGAGCGATGGGAAAGAGACAGAGGCAGGCAGTCATTGCTGCAACTCGTCACAACTGAAACAAACTTCTAAGAAACTTAAATGATCAATCAAAAGCCAGCCAGGGTGGTACAGGCAGATAATTCCCAAACTCCAGTGGGTGAGGCAGGGTTATCACAAGTCCGAGGCTAGTCTAGGCTGCATGGTAAGTTTCAAGACTGACAGAGCAAAATTCTCAAAAACAGAAGGCCAGGGGTGTATCCCAGTGGCAAAAAAAAAAAGCTTGCAGAGCATGTGGAAGGACCTGGGTTGAAATTCCAGGCTATAACAAGCAGTCAACACACTTTTTTCTTGAAAACTTATCTCTTTGTTCCTTTCTTGGACATCAGATATTTAAGAACTGGGATGTTGTTTTAATTATTTTCTGCCTCTTCCATAAAACACAATGGCCAAGGTGACTTATGGAACAAAGAGTTTATTCTGGCTTAAAATAAAAGTCCATGGATAAAAGTCCATCACGGCGGATAGGCATGCCAACAAGCTGCAGGCATGATGGCAGGAGCAGTAAGATGAGAGCTCATATCCTCAAACACAGGCACAAAGCAGAGACAGCGAGAAAACTAGAATGGCAAGAGGCCTTTAATCTCTGCCCCCCCAGTGATGTACTTCTTCAGCAAGGTCGAACCACCTAAATCTTCCCAAAACGGGAACTTCAACTGGGGACCAAGTGTTCAAATGCTTGAGAGTGTACGGGGATATTTATCATTCAAACCGCCACAAATGTTCAGCAGCCAACACATACATGTCACATTTCAAGTTAGGTCGTACGCTCAAAGAAGGCCTAACATCCTGATTTCAAACTTCCAGCTAGTCTCTAGCAAAAAGATAGTGGACATTTTTTCAAAGACAAAAAAACGTGAAACAATTTCCAGAATCAAACTAAGTTTTGAAAGAATATTGACATAAATGCAACACAGAACATTCAAGAAGGAAGGAAGGAAGGAAGGAAGGAAGGAAGGAAGGAAGGAAGGAAGGGAGGGAGGGAGGGAGGGAGGGAGGGAGGGAGGGAGGGAGGGAAGGAAGGCTGAGTCCATTCAAAAATTTAATTAACAAAGTCTAAAAATAAGTAAATAAAATAAATAACTGCCTTAAACATTTAATCTCAGCCCTTGGGAGGCCAGAGGCAGGTGGATCTCTGAGAGTTTGAGGCCAGCCTGGTCTACAGAGTGGGTTCTAGGGCTACACAGAGAAACCCTGTCTCAAAGAAACAAAACCAAAACCCCAAATCTACCAAACCCAATTAGAAGGATTCTGAAATTACAGAACACTACAGCCACAGCACCAAAAGATAAGACAGGAAGACTCGGAAGAGGAGAGAGGGACGCTACATAGAGAGTACCAGCCAGAGGGTTTTTCAAAAGACTATTATCAAATCATCAAAAACCTTGCCAGGCAGAAATAGTGGACTGAAAGAGAAAAGAAGCAATTAATCCAAAATCCTTTATTCAGCAAAAGTGTCTTTGAGAAGTCAGGGAGAGGGAGGGGTGGAGGATGTGGTGCAGTTGCAGAATGGCTGCCTTGTTGTGTGCCTATGGCCTCAGCACTTCAGAGACGCAGGCAGAAACACCAGAAATCCAGGAATTCAAGGTCATCTTCAGCTGCTTTAGACCTGTCTCAAGCACAGCAAGGAAGGAAGAAATTAAGGTATTTTTTTGATAAAGAAAAGCTGAGGAGATGTGCTGTCACTAAACTTGCCTTTATGTAAGTGCTAACTAACAAGCTAGATACAGTGGTACACAGTTGTAATCCTAGCACGTGGGGAATGGAGGTGGGAGGCTCAAGAATTCACGGTCATTTACAGTGAGCTCAAGGCCAGCCTGGGCTACGTTGAGATTCCACTTTTGTTTTATTGTTTTATTTTTAGTGTTGTGTGCATGCTCTTGTTAATGCGTGCGAGCTTGCACACACTTTCCATGGCACCTGTGTGAAGGACAGAGGGCAACTTTTGAAAATTCTGTACTTCCACTATGGCTACTAGTGATGAGACTCAGCTCATCAGACTTGCTCAGCTAAGCCATCTGGACAGCCTTCTCCTTTTATTTTGCTGTATGACTCAAGAAACCAACATACATTTTTTTCATATCCCAATTATCTCTCTATGTTTCTGAGCTTTCAATGTGTGTAGATGCAATCTGGCAACATTTACAATCATTTTTAAGGTTAGCATATAAAATAACGGCTTTCATCTTCATTCATATCTATCGTTCTACTTGGTGCTCATTTGATCCCCTGATCCTTGGCTCTTCCTGATGCCTCCTGGCCCCAACTCACTGGTTCCTTTTCTTACCACTGACAGTGCCATTTCTGCTTTCTTATTATATGTATTCCATTACACTTTGTCCCCGCATGCCCTTTAAGAACTCTTCCTCTTCTCTCATAATCCCCTTTCAAGTTTCATGACTACAGTACACACAGTTTTAAATCTAAGTTCTGCATATAAGAGAAACATTCACAATTTCTCTTTCCTAGTCTGGCCTGTTTGGCTTGAACTGGAAATCATGTGAAGCAACAACACAAACCCCGTTTTTAAATTCTACTTTAAGTCAAACTTGTAGAAATTTGTTAGAATGTTAAAATATGAAGATAGTAAATGTATTTCTGTAACTAAAAACAATGGCTGCAGAAATACACAGGGAAAAAAATGAAAAGAAATTAAAACACTGTTCTAAAAAATTAACTCAACAGAAAACATGAAAGCATTGTAGAAATTGACATAACTATAAGTCATGCAGTGAAAAAATGGCAAACTGAATGCAGACATTTCTTAGCAGTAATTACTCTAAGTGTAAATAGAATAAAATTGCAATCAAAAGATAGATATTAGTAGAATGGCTTAAAAAACATGATCCAATTATATGCCGAGAAGATTCACTTTAGATTTAATGCCACAAATAGACTGAAAATGAAATGACAGAAAAAATATTTTCCAGAAATATCAACCAAAAGAAAGATGTTGTTCTATCTTTATCAGACAAAAAATTAAAAAGAGACAAAGACTGTTATTTTGATAAAGGAATCAACCCATCAATAGGATATGGCAGTTTTAAACATAGATTCACCCAACAGATCACATCCATCACATACATGAAAAATTACATACATGACAAACTGATAGATCTGAAGAGGAAGACTACAAAGCAGTAATAATAGGGATTTCAGTACCACTGTTTTAGCAATGAACAAATACCTGAGACAGAAATCAACAGGGGAGCAGATGACTTGATATGTTGGACCAAATCAATTAACAGACATAAACATATGCTGTACACCAGGAGTAACAGTGAGTTGCTAGACAGCGAGTTCAAGATCAGAGACAATAGCCAACTCCATCATCATGCTCCCCACCCCCTCCAAATAATCCCTCCCCAACCCTCCCTGCCTCATTTACACACAATGAGAAAGGAAAGGATCTTGGCTTTCTTGGACCTTTAAAGTCATTGCCAGTTCCAAAATGTCTGAGCACAAGCAGTTTGCCTTAAAACTCCAATTAGATGACCAGTGTATGACCTTTGATAGTGCTCTTCCATCAGTCAGGAGAAATGCAAGAGAAAATGGCCCCCATTGCATATATCCTGAAACTTTACGCTAACACAATGTATGTACCCAAGACCTGGTTATGCAATTTATCACAGAATTTATTTAATATAAAAGGTAGAACAAGTCACATGATTCCCTGCCAAATATGTCCCTCTTGCTAACATTAAGAAGCAACACTCCAACTACCCATGGGGAGTCTTCACTCACAAAGTCCATTGCATTGCTCGCCAGTGTGTAAGCATTCTCTTCCTTAAGGACTTCAACTTCTAAATCAATCTTTTGCTTGTTGGTCTTCTGTATTTGTGTCTAAATTCTTTTATTGGCAACATCAAAACTTGGGCCAAACAGACCTGATCTCCTGGTTGACTTTCCTTATAACAGCAAAAGAATGTATATTTTTCTCAAGCAGATACTAAAAACTCTCTGTGACAGAGCATATGTTAGACCACAAAAAAGGTCATAACATATCAAGATTAAAATCAGATCAAATATATTTTCTGATTAGTAACAAAGGAGCTTTAGAACATTCAATAATGCATGGAGTCTTAGTTCCTTCTCCTGTGACTGTGATGAAAATTCCCTGACAAAAGCAACAAGAGGGCAAAAGGGTTTATTTCAGTTCTCACACATTCCACGGTGGGGATATCATGTCAGCTGGGGCTTTAAACAGATGCTCACATTATTCACAGAATCAGAGAGAGCAATAAATGCACACGTGCTCAGCTTGATTTCTGTAGTCCATGATCTTCTGCCAAGGAAATGGTCCCATAAGCAATTAAGATGGGTCTTTCCATGTTAAGTAAGATAATTAAGATATTCTCTGACAAAAATGTCAAGAAATTGGTCTCCCAAGTGACTGTAGATTTTGTCACATTGGCAATTAACACAATAATCACACATGGAAATCAAATAATATACCTTTGAACAATCAACATATTACAGAGGAAATTAAAAGGGAAACTAAAAAAAAATCTGTGGATAATTAAAAATGAAAATATAGCATATCCATTATTAGATCCTAGAAGCATACACCTTACTGAGTCAAGAAAAGACAGAATATACCAATAATGAGTAAGAAGATAAAACCAACAGAACTTTTCCTGTCAGATATAAGTCTAGAACAAGCTGGCTTCACAATGGAGCTTCAAGGAGCATTTAAAGAAGGAACACTGATTGTATTAATAACCTTTCTATTGCTGTGATAAAACACTATGACCAAGGCATCTTACAGAAGAAAGTTTATTTCCGACAAACCGGAGGGTTTGTCAGAGTCCAATCATGGAGGGGACGTAGCATGCACAGTAGCTGGAGTAGCAAGCTGAGACTTCACATCTTGAACTGAAAGCACAAAATAGAGAAGGAGTAAAGCAGATTCAACACTAAACTCTTACGTGGTCCTTAAACTCTCAAAGCTTGTCCCCCAGTGACATACTTGCTCCAACAAAGCCACACCTACACATATCCAAACAGTGCTAGCAACCAAGGACCATATATTTAAATGCCTGAGACTATGAAGGACATTTGTCACTCAACTCAAAACACTGATTTTTCTCAAACTCTTCCAGAAGACTAAAGAGGAAGAGGGAAAGCTCTTATTCAGTTTATGAAGTCAGCATTACCTCTATCCAAAAAAAAACCAAAACAAATTCACAAACAATGTCACTACAATAAAAGAAAATTATAGGCAAACATACATGCAAAATTCTTCAACAACAAAATGCTAGCAAACTGAATCCAGTATCAGAATAAAGATCATTCATCATGATCGAGAAATTTATTTCTGGAATGTAAGAATTGCTAAACAAAGATCAATCAATATGATATGCTAAAATTAACAGATTTAAAGAACAAAACCTAACATGATCCCCTCCACTAGTACAAAAAAAAAAAAAAAAGCATCAACAAAAGTCACTGTTGTATGATAAAGACATTCAACACACTAGGAATAAAAATAATTACCTCCAGACACAGAAAAACACCATATATGAAAAACCCATAGTTAATATCACACTCAATGCTTGTATTAGTCAGGGTTCTGTAGAGGCACAAAACTGACAGTATATATGCATATTAAGAGGGGATTTATTAGAGTAGCTTACAGGCTGTGGTCTACTAGTCCAACAATGGCTGACTGTCAAGCCGAAAGGCCAAGAATCTGGTAGTTGTTCAGTCCATGACGCTGGATGTCTTAGCTGGTCTTCAGTCTGCACTGGAATTGCAAAGTAGTTTCTAATATCAGTAAAAGAATACCTCTGCAACAGGAGGGATGAACTTCCCAGCTGGAGGGAGGGCAAGCAGACAAAACACAAATGTCCTTTCCTGAGGCTGCCGTCAGAAGGTATGGACAGATTTTAGAGTGGCCAATTCTTCTCATCTCAAATGATCCAATCAAGAAAACCCTTCAGGGGTGTGCCTGGCTGCTTGGGTTCTAGTTTACTCCAGATGTGGTCAAGTTGACAACCAAGATTAACCATAATAATGCTGAGACGATGAAAGGGTTTCTCTGAAGATCAGGAATAAGACAAGGATGCTCACTCTTACCACTTCCAGTCAACAGAGCCAGGGAGTCTAAGCCAAAACTAAAATAAGGAAAACAAAAGTTCTCTGAAAGCAAGAAATAAAGCAAAAGTATTCACAGATGAACCAAGGACCATGTATGAATGTAACCTAGAACCTCTGCTCAGATGTACCTTGTGGTAGCTCAGTAACCAATTGGTTTCCCATAGTGAGGGGAACAAGGACTATTTCTAACAGGAACTCAATGACTGGCTCTTTGGCCTCCCCACCCCCCAAGGGAGGAGCAGTCCTGTTAGGCCACAGAGGAGAGCTTTGCAGCCGGTCCTGAAGATACCTGATAAAACAGGATCAGATAAATGGGGAGGAGGTCCCCCCTATCAGTGGACCTGGCAAGGGGCACGGTGGAGATGAGGGAGGGAGGGAAGGACTGGGAGGAAATGAGGGATCGAGACACAGCTGGGATACAGAGTTAATAAAATGTAACTGATAAGAAAAAAATAAAATTAAAAAAAAAAGATTAAAAAAAATCCTGAAGTCTCTGGCCAAAAGTTATTAGAACTGACAAATTAATTCAGTAAAAAAAATGAGATAAAAGCCAATATATAAAAATCAGTACTAGCTGTTTGTACTAACAACAGGAACTATCAGAAAAAGAAATTAAGAAATCTTTACCACTTACAATACCCACCAACAAAAATTATAAATGAACTTTACCAAGGAGGTGAAACATCTATATGCTCAAGACAACAATGAAAGGAACCAGAAATGGCCTGAGTAGAAATACATCCTGTGTCACTGCATTTGAAGAATCAATTTTGACAAATGCCCATGTTATCTGAAGTTATTTTTACATTCAATGTAATCGCCATCAAAATTCCAGTGTTACATTTCACAGAAACATACAGATTCCTAAAATTCATATGAAACCACAAAAAAAAAAAAAAAATCTCAAAAACCAAAGCTGTCTTGAGTTAAAAAACAAAAACAAAAACAAAAAAAAAAACCACCTTGCAATTGCAAAGCCACAGTTACCTGTTCAGGACAGATACATTAAGAGAACAGGAGAAAAAGCCTAGAATTACACACACAATGGAAAAATGCCTATCCCATCAATGAAATGTGTTGAGGAGACTAGGTATCCACATGCTCAAAAGTTAAAATGGACCATCTTCTCATGCTATATATAAGAAAGCGCTCAAAAGACACTAGTTATTATTATTTCATTTTATTTCCTTATTTTTGTGGCGTAGGGTTAAACCCAAAGCCTCATGCATGTTGGACAACCATAAAACCTAATATAATTGTAATATAATTGCATGATTTCCTTCATCGCTTTCCTCTCTCCAAATCCTCCCATGTACCCCTCTTACTCTCTTTCAAATTCATAACCTCTTTTTCTTTTTTAAAATACTTTATTTTTATTTTATGTGCATTGGTGTTTTGCCTGCATGTATGTCTGTGTGAGTGTATCAGATCTTAGAGTTATAGACAGTTGTGAGCTTCTATGTGGGTGCTGGGAATTGAACCTAGGTCCTTTGGAAGAGCAGCCAGTACTCTTTTTTTTATTATAAATGTATACTTTTTTTTATTAATTACACTTTATTCATTTTGTATCCCCCCATTAGCCCCTCCCTCCTCCCCTCCTGATCCCACCCTCCCTCCCCTTTCTGCATGCATGCCACTCCCCAAGTCCACTGATAGGGGAGGTTCTCCTCTTCTTTCTGATCTTAGTCTATCAGTTCTCATCAAAAGTGGCTGCATTGTCCTCTACTGTGGCCTGGTAAGGCTGCTCCCCCCTCAGGGGGAGGTGATCAACGAGCAGGCCAATCAGATTATGTCAGAGGCAGTCCCTCTTCCCATCACTATGTAACCCACTTGGACACTGAACTGCCATGGGCTATACCTGTGCAGGGGTTCCAGGTCATCTCCACGAATAGTCCTTGGTTGGAGTATGAGTCTCTGGGAAGTTCCCTGTGTTCAAATTATCTTGTTCTGTTGCTCTCCTTGTGGAGTTCCCGTCCCCTCCAGCTCTTACTATTTTCCACTTCTTACATAGAATTCCATTCACTCTGCCCATCAGTTGGCCATCAGGCTCAGCATCTGCTTTGACAGTCTATACTGCAGAAGCTTTCAGAGGCCCTCTGTGGCAGGTTTCAAGGTTTTTTCCTGTTTTCTTCTGGCTTTCAGAGGCCCTCTGTAGCAGGTTCTGAGGTTGTTTCCTATTTTCTTTTTCTTCTGATGTCCATCCTCTTTGCCTTTCAGGATGGGGATTGAACATTTCAGTTAGGGTCCTCTATTTGCTTAGTTTGTTTAGATGTACAGATTTTAGTGGCTTTATTCTATGTTGTATGTTTATATGAGTGAGTATATACCATGCGTGTCTTTTTGCTTCTGGGACAACTCACTCAGGATGATCCTTTCCAGGTCCCACCATTTACCTGCAAATTTCATGATTTCCTTATTTTTCATTGCTGAGTAATACTCCATTGTATAGATGTACCACAGTTTCTGCATCCATTCTTCAGTTGAGGGGCATCTGGGTTGTTTCCAGCTTCTGGCTATTACAAATAAAGCTGCTACAAACATGGTTGAGCAAATGTCCTTTTTGTGTACTTGTGCCTCTTTTGGGTATATGCCTAGGAGTGGTATGGCTGGATCTTGAGGAAGCGCTATTCCTAGTTGTCTGAAAAAGCGCCAGATTGATTTCCAGAGTGGTTGTACCAGTTTACATTCCCACCAGCAGTGGAGAAGGGTTCCCCTTTCTCCACAACCTCTCCAGCATGTGTTGTCCCTTGAGTTTTTCATCTTGGCCATTCTGATGGGTGTAAGGTGAAATCTCAGGGTTGTTTTGATTTGCATTTCCCTAATGGCTAATGAGGTTGAGCATTTCTTTAAGTGCTTCTCTGCCATTCGATATTCCTCTACAGAGAATTCTCTCTTTAGCTCAGTTCCCCATTTTTTAAGTGGATTACTTGGTTTATTGCTTTTCAGCTTGTTTAGTTCTTTATATATATTGGATATGAGTCCTCTGTCAGATAAAGGGTTGGTGATGATTCTTTCCCAATCTGTAGGCGGTCGCTTTGTTTTGATGACGGTGTCCTTTGCTTTACAGAAGCTTTTCAATTTCATGAGGTCCCATTTATTGATTGTTGCTCTTGGAGCCTGTGCTGTTGGTGTTCTGTTCAGGAAGTTTTCTCCTGTACCAATGAGTTCTAGGGTATTCCCCACTTTTTTTTCTAGCCCATTTAATGTGTCTGGTTTTATGTTGAGGTCTTTGATCCGCTTGGAGATAACCGTGGGGTTATCTCTCGACTGGGAAATCCAGTCTATGATGTTGTGGGCCCACAGTTCAGTCTGGGACCGTGATCAGATCGCGCTGGCGTTTAGCTCTGGGCTGGCGACCAAGCGCCTGGCGGAACCGGGATCTCTTCCGCGGTTTAGCCGGGTGAGTTAAAGCTGATTGAATCCCTCACCGTGGGGTATCCTCTCACCTGTGAAACACAATCCCTTGTGTTTTATGGCCGCGAGTTCTGATTGCTGGTCACTGTGCCGATCCTGCTGTGCTGCTCCTCAGAATGAGAGTCCTCCCGGTGCCGCCCGCAGCCAGAACTCTTAACTGCTGAGCCATCTCTCCAGCCCTGACCTTTTTCTTAATTGTAGTTACATGTGCGCATGCATACACACACACAAGCATGCATATGTGTATTCCTAAATATATAAATACAACATGCCCAGTTCATGTAATGTTACATATGTATGATGTATTACATTAGAATCTCAAAAAAATATTGAAAGTTACATAACCTTAAACTAAAAAACTATGATAGAAAAAAAGGGAAAATACTTGTTAACACTGGTCAGAACAAAGCTTGCTTGGACTCAGTCACAGGCACAGACCAACAGTTAGGGTTTGGCTGACAGCTCATGGTTTGGGGGAGTGATTATATCAAGAGGGCTCTGAACTGAAGAGTGGATTAATTCCGTATGGACTTACACTATGGCTGCACTATTAGGAGGTGACACAAGGTAGGCACTGTAGAAAATATGTCCCTAGAAGCACACTCCAGAAATGACCTGCCTCTTCTCTCTTTCTGCACCCTGTCTATCATGAAAGGAGAAATCTCTGCCACACTTTCCGGCTACCATTTTTTCTACCTCACCTTCAGATCACAACAATGGATCCAACCAACTATGGGTTGAACCCTTGGAAATCATAATCTAAACTAAGCCTTTCCTCTGTTAAGTTGATTTTCTTGGGTGTTTATTACAGCAGCAAAGGTCTAATGCACTGACAGAACCAAATATAAACAAATGAGGTAACATCAAAGCAAAAAGCTTCTGTACAACAAGAGACAAAAAGACAATCAACCTTGTGTCTTATAATGGGTAATGTCACCAGGCACAGTGGCACACAACTTGTAATCCCAGCACTCTGGGAGGCAGAGTGATCTCTGTGAGTTTGAGGCCAGCCTGGTCTACAAAGTGATTCCAGGATAGCCAAGGCTACACAGAGGAAGTCTGTCTCAAGAAAACAAAACAAAACAACAACAAAAAGGCCAATACCTAGACCATATAAGGAAACCAATAGTAAGACAACAACTATCAAAAAGATAGAGGAAGAATCTAAGGAGACATTTTTAAAAGGAAGATGTATGAATGGCTTACACAAGCACGTCGTCATTAATCAACTGCAAAATGCAAATTTCAACAATGAGCTAGAAACCCATATTTACTCTAATAATTTTTATAAAAACGACAAAAACATAAGCACTGGAAATGGTATATAGAAAAAAAAATCTTAAAAACCTTGCTCCTGATTGGAAATGTAAGTTAATACAGTGATACTGCAAACAGCATCATGGTTCCTTGGAAACCTAAACAGAATTACTACAAGACACAACAGTCTCATTTCTGGTTAGATCTGAAAAAGAAATGAAATCATCTTCTCAACAAAAGATTTGCCTGCTCATGTTCATTGCAGCAGTATTCATAAATAACTGGGATGCTAACTCAGCCTGTGGCATAAATAGAGATTAACTAACAAAATAAAGTAATGAATTCTAACAAAATGGAGAATACCACGTAATTTGTGACAAAAGAGATGAACACAGAAGATCTTATTCTACATAAAATACTCTGAACACAGAAAGACAAAAGCTATGATATAAGCAGAAAATATATATAGACAAAAAAAGAATAGACTAGAGAATCCAAAAATAAACTCTAAGAAATAACCAAATGATTTTCTTCAAGGGTGCCAAGACCATTCATTGAGAAGACAATTTTTTTTTTCAAGAAAGCATGTAAAAAAAAAAAAAACAAAACTAACAAACAAACTAGATATCCACATGCAAAAGGAAAAGCTTGGATATTTAATATCAGACATAAGGATTAAGTTAAAATAGGTTAGGGACCCAAATGTAAAGGCTCAAACCATAAAGCTCTTATACAAAACGACAGAGCAAAAGCTTCAATGTGTTAGATTTGACAAGTACTTCTTGAACACAATACAGAAGGCATAGACAGCAAAAGAAAAAAAAAGACAAATTACCTTATGAAATTAAATTTTCATGAAAACTAGAAGGTATTTTTGGCATCTAAGAACATTATCAATAAAAGTATTTTTTACTTTTATTGAACCAACAAAATAGGGAAAGAGTTGCAAACCACAGATCTAATAAGAATTTGAAATACAAATATATCAAGGCCTAGCCATTTCCAACCCAACCCATGGCTAATAATTCCATCATCTGAATCATCCATAGGTATCTGTTTCCTTTGGGTGTTGCTTCTCTTGGTTTCATCTAACTATTACATACTTTTTGTGTCCATTTTTAGCTTTAATTGAGTACCAGTGTTTATTTTAAAAGTTCTAATGAGGCAATTAATAAGTTAGGATAATTTTATCTTCCCATAACACAGTCTGAGATTTGTCTCTGGGGTGGCCAAGGACACAGGCACTTTCCTAATATCTAAGCCAGATCAGGATTTCTACTTAATGATCAGTCCCTTAGTAGGTCTATTTTAGGTCCACCCTTCCTTGTAGACATAAATCAAATATCATGTCCTTCTTAGTAGCCTTTGTACCCTATGTTTCATGATCTTTTGAAATATTTTTTGAAACTTTGTAGCCCTTGATCAGTCTTTAAATGGAGGTCTCTGAAGCTACAGAATGGATAGGTGCTTCCACAAGTAGATGTACCTCTAAATGCCACACTCATCTCTCTCACATGTCCCCCAAGTTGGCATCCTAATTTTCTAGTATTTTGTAAATATGGCCAAGCCCCAGATTCTTCTATTTGATACACCTTCCCCAATTGTTTTCAGTGTGTGGGGGATAACCCAAATTACTTAATGTAGAGGTCAAATTCTGCATGCTGCTTTGAAGAGATTATAAAATTGTGTATTTGTGCGTGTGCCTGTACATGTGGGCATGTGTTTACGGATCACTAGACACATGTGTATGGGTGCAGGTGTTTATGTATGTGTGTGTGTATACATGCAAAAGGCAGGGGGCAACCTTGGGTGCCATGCTCAGGAGCACGATCCACTTCCTTAGAGACAGGGTCTCTTGTTGGCCTGCGCCTCACCAGTTAGGCTAGACTGGCAAGGTAGTGCATCCTAGGCTCCTCCTATCTGTGCCTCTCTAGTACTGGGAATGCAGACACATCACTATGCCTGGCAGTTTTATTTGAGTTCTGACATGTGAGCCCTATGCTTGTGAGGTAAGGATTTTACCCAACTGAGCCTTCCCTCAAGCCATGGATATTAATGAAAAAAGAAAAACTATTTACCTCTCCAAATGAAAATTTGCAGAAAGGTCAGGAGACTATTTATATCAAAATCATCTAGGTTGCTTGTTTAAAATAAAAATTTCTAGCTGGGCGTGGCGAGGCTTGCTTGCAGGACCAGTCAGTACTTATGAGGTGAAGGCAAAAGTATCAAGCCTTAAGTCCAGGCTAGACTGTATGAGACCCTGTCTCACAACAGAAATAACAACAAACACCAAGTAATAAAATGTAAATTCTTGAATTCAGTCTCCATTGCAGCTGACTCAGAATTACATTTTATACCAAAAGCCCCAGTTTCCTGTTTCCTGTTTCCTGACACGGGTGTTGCTTTGGCGGGTGGCAGGTAGAAACTTTTTTTTTTTTAGTTTTTCATTGTCGTGTACTACAAAGGTATTTTCGTTTATAATGATTCCTGACTAGTCATGAATAAACTACCACTTTATAGACAAACCTCGGGAAACCTCTGCCCTTTAAAGCAAAGCTCCTAGAATAATCTGCAGATTTAAAATGTAATTAAGTCAAGGAAGGACAGGGTGGGCCAAGATTTTGCATTCTCACAGCAGTCTTGTTTAAGGGGCTGGACAGACACACTGTACAGCTTTCCCATTCAGGCCTAGGCTTTTACTTAAACATAAACCATGAGGCTGAAACAAGAGACTTGCATTTATAAATGAAAAACTCCAATAGAGAGAGACAAATGAAGAAAGTGTCATCTTATTAATAAGATGATAGGTCATAATGGGAACTTCAACAACAGAAACCATTTTATCGTTTCTCAACTAACATGGGATTCTTATTTCATGATTTATCAGATCAAGGAATTTTTAGGTCAAGATAAATGATAAGGACAAGCATTACAGAATATATTTAAACTTAATCATGACTCTTAGCTACATTTCCTATTAAAATTAAAATTTCTCATTGGAATGAAAATTTCAAGTTTAAAAAAAAAATGAGGATAAATGTATTCACTTCTATAACTTGCTTCTATTGCTCCTTGACAGTGAGAGGTTTGTAGCCAGTACTTACTTAGTTTTGCTTTAGCAAAGGCATACATAGTAGCTTTTATTAACTACAACAGAGGCATTAGTTACTTTTAATCCCTTAATGAGACCAAGCATGTTTGTGTTTATATAAAATGATACTAAAAATAAAACCCCAGGGCCTTGTACATGCCACACAAGCACTCTCTCTCTCTCTCTCTAAGCTAGATCAGCTGATTTCCCTGAATATGATTTCCAAAATGTGGCCCCATATTGCATATAGTCTTGCTGGAAAAAAATATACACACACATCCCTACATGAACACACACACACCCCTCTACACACACCTACATGCATAAGCACACCCCTATACACTTTCACCTACACTCATACCAACATGCACACACCTACACACACACACACATCCCCAATTGTGTTCTTTCATGGGCCGGTAGGAACATTTTAATCAGGTTTCACAGACCTTTCATTTCTCTCTTTTGATTGCTTAGTCACTTTCATAAACGTTTGTGTAGTCCTTGATCCTTTAACCCATCCTAATCTCAGCCTGTCCCAGAACTCTCTTCTTCATTCAGAACCTTTATCTCTGGCAAGAAGGTGACATTTGTCCTCCTAAGATTTTCAGTCATATGCTTAGTCTGTCTCTTCAAAGCTGCATTTTCTTTCTTTTTTGGGTCTCTGCTTTTTAACTGCATTCTAAAACTTTCCATGAAACATTTTACAAAAACAAAATAACAACCCCCCCCACACACACACACACATACACAAGAGAAACTGCGTGTTATCTGGAAAAAAAACACAGAGCAACCAGGCTAATCAGACAGCTTAAAAGAAAACCAACTTAGTAGGGATGTGGAGACCACACTGATGGTCGATCCCATTACTCAGGTCAAAACAACACTGTACTTTAGCATGAGCTGGCTATTCGGCTCTGAGCTACAGCTGTAACTGATCCTGTTCTACTTTCTATCCCTAAACTGCTATTCTTGGGTTTGGAAATGAACTCTTCATTCCCGGCACCTACGCTGCTGAGTTTGGAAGTGAAGTGCAGCTTAAAATTATGGTTACTTTCACAGCATGCTTTAAGTCATGGGTATAATTCTGCCACACTTGCCAATGTCCCATAGCTCTTGCCCACCTCTCACCAATCAAGCAAGGGAATCTGCCTATTATTTCCTCTCATAAAGGCTCCAATTCTTTCCTTCTTTTTCTTTCTTTCTTTCTTTCTTTCTTTCTTTCTTTCTTTCTTTCTTT
>NW_026596034.1:25047967-25112513 GCF_907164565.1 Psammomys obesus
TTTCTTTCTTTCTTTCTTTCTTTCTTTCTTTCTTTCTTTCTTTCTTTCTTTCTTTCTTTCTTTCCCTTCCTTCCCTCCTTGCTTCCTTCCTTCCTTCCTTTCTTAATTCTCATGTCTTTTTTGCATGAATAAAACTTTTTAAATTTTATTACAATTTATTCACTTTGCATCCCAGCTATAGCCCCCTCCCTCATCCCCTCCCAATCCCACCCTCCCTCTCTCTTTTCCTCCCATGCCCCTCTACCAGTCCACTGATGGGGGTTTCCTCCTCCCCTTCCATCTGACCCTAGCCTATCAGGTCTCAATGCAGGACTGGCTGCATTGTCTTCCTCTGTGGCCTGGTAAGGCTGCCTGCCCCCAGAGGGAGGTGATCAAAGAACCAGCCCTGAATTCATGTCAGAGACAGCCCTTTGTTCCCCTTACTAGGGAACCCAGTTGGAGACTGAGCTGCCATGGGCTACATCTGTGCAGGGTTTCTAGGTTATCTCCATGAATGGTCCTTGGCTGGAGTATCAGTCTCAGAAAAGATCCCTGAGTCCAGAATTTTTGGTTCTTGAAAGATGGAGGAAACAGGGAACAGGACAGAAGCATACCACAGAGGGCCTCTGAAAGACTCTACCCAGCAGGGTATTAAAGCAGATACTGAGACTCATAGCCAAACTTTGGACAGAGTACAGGGAATATTATGAAAGAAGGGGGAGATAGAAATACCTGGAGGGAACAGGAGCTCCACAAGGAGAGCAATAGAACCAAGGCTCCATTTCTTTATTTCTACCATAATCATTACCTCCACCAAGATTTCCAGGAATAAGCTCTGTTTTTCTCAATGAAGAAAACCCAAAGTATGGAGACTACTAAACTCATTAGCAGAGACTGTGACTGGCAATCACTCTCTTCTTGTCATGTTTTAAGTTACAAGGGAAGACATGGGAAAGACAGGGTTCAAGAAACAAAACCATTATTATTTACTAAGTGAAAAAGTAATTTGGTAAAATTTCATATCAAATGGGTGGTTAATGTTTATGTATTTTGTGTGTATGTGTGTGTGTGTGTGAGAGAGAGAGAGAGAGAGCAGGAAGGAAGGTAGGAAGGAAGGAAGGAAGGAAGGAAGGAAGGAAGGAAGGAAGGAAGGAAGGAAGGAAGGAAGGAAGGAAGGGGAGAGAATGTCTTGTAACCCGGGCTGCTCTCTAACACATAGCCAAGGATTATGCCCTCCCTCGCTCCATCTCCCAAGTGCTAGCTAGCATTACATGACCACTTCACACTTTAACGCTTCATCCAAAATAAAGTTAAAATTAATGAAAGTAAAAATTTGGGGAAAACTTGGTTTGTTAGAAATCCGTGGCTCTAGCCAGAAATCTCAGGCATTTCTCTTGTTTTCTTTTTAATACTAGAAAACAACTTAAGATTTGACTTAAGGGCTTAGAAAGTTTTTTTTTTCTTTTCTCTGTAAGAGTGAGAGGATAAAGGGGCATGAGAGAGACAGAACTATTTGGACTTCTCTCTGTCATGCCATCTCAAATATATATATAAAAAAAAGATCCAAGTGAGAACTCACCAGGTTATTTATATATGAAAAGAACCAAAACAACACCGTACATTACTTTGGGCACTTACAGTACATCTTTTGTTAGCTGCCCACTCCTTTCTTTGTTTAAATATTTGCAGTGGGGAAGAAAGCTATGCTGCTGAGAAGCAATTCCCATAATGCACTCTGGTCTGTGCTGCATCTGAGACCTCTGCTCATTAAGGATACCTACACCTTTCCTCTTTGTTTTTTAAGAAGGCAGAATGCAGTAATAACTCAAACGCCCAGGCCTCTCCCCAGACATCATATTTCTAAATGTCCAAGAGGAGCGGATTCAAGATCAAAGGTCAGAGGCTGTGCTCCATTTGCCAGCTGGCAGTAAGCTCCAAGGACAGTCGGAGTGAGAAGGGCGACAATTCCTCAAGATGTTCATTCACTGAACATAGATGGTATCCCCGTAGGCACCTCAAAAACGTGCATTTTATCTCAGCTTGGGGGGCTGGAGAAAAGGGTCAGCTCTCCGGAGCGGCCTTGCAGAGCCTCACATGCTCCGATCAGCCCAGAGGCTGACTCTATAATGCAGTGAAGCCGGAGAGTGGATCAAAAGTTCCTCTTACAGATAAACATGATCTACCCTGCGACTCGGAGCACAGCCATACATGGTGTAAGAGGCAAACATCTGGATCCAGGGTTGGGGGAGAAACAGCGGCTGGCACCGGCACTCCCTGGAGTGTCAGGAAAATGTCCACATGGGAAATCATACCAGGAAATGTGCATGTGTAGTTAGTTTCAGTGAGTTGTTTTCCTCTCTTGAACTTCTTTAGGTTTTGTGTACTGTCCCTGTACCACATCCAGAATTTGGCTGTTTTTCCCTTCCTAAACGGCTAAACTGAGATGCTGTGTGTAAGAAATGGAAAGTGACAAGATATGACCAAGGCATTGGAAATCAATCCAAACTAAATGTGCTTCTTAACTATAAGTGAACAGTTGAAAACACTCCTCTTTTATAGCCATGGAGATAAATACTCTGTTTTTATTAGGAAAAAATTGCTTTGGACTGAATAAAGTCATTTGATTAACAAGTCAAAGCAGATGGTTTATTGATGTTTCAGAGAGGAGTTTACAAGGTCTGGTGAAAAAAGAGACTTGGCTCCGAATTAACAAATTACCCTGGTATAGGGAACATTGACAGTTCACTGCTAATAGATTTATGGGCTACTGCTGGGTGTTTCATCCCCATTTGGTTCGTTACAATAAAATATTGTGGCACGAGTAACCTATAGCCTTATTGCAATATACTATACTGCCCTCTGACACTAAGGGCCCAACAGCAACACTGTGTATTAGATTTTTAATTTGTCTTAATCTAACAGGACCAGCACCAAGTGTGGTGTGGTTTGTTTTGATGAGGCTGTTCAGTGTAACTAACACATGGCCTTCTGGCTTTGGATTTGCCAAGACTCAGTAAGTTTAGAAATTAAAGATGCACAGGTTAAGACTCAGAAGTCACTGGCAAAATGGCACACAGTTTGAGCTCAGAGCGTGGACGTGGAGACTGCTGTTACTCAACTCAGAAGGCAGTGTCTCTTGTTCCTTGGAAAATTTCAGAATCTTTGTATTTGAAAGTAGATCTTTAAAATTTTTAGATTTTTTTTTCTAGATGCTTCCCTCTTATCACTTCAAAATGTGCTTGGATATTTGGTGTTGCCTATTTTAATTCTGTGTGTCAGGGAGTGGTATGTATGCCAGTGTGCGTATGGAGGGCAGAGGACAACTTTGTGGAATGCACACTTTCCTTCCATATTTATATGGATTCTGGGGTTCAAGGTCTTCAGGCTTTCACGGCAAGCGCTTTTATGCCCTGGGCCATCTCACTTGCTCGAGCACTGCATATTATTATAACGTTTTCAAAGACTTAAGAATATTTATGAGTACGTGCCCATGTGTGTATTGCCATTGTGGGGAGGGCACGTGTGGGGATCAGAAGAGGGGACTGAGGCTCCGGAAGCTGCAGTTACAGCAGTGGTGAGCATCTGGATACAGGGTGCTGAAAAGTTAACGTGGGCCTTCTGGAGGCGCAGCAGGCGGTCTTCACTCCCAGCCAGCCACCTCTCTAGCTCCCAACGTTACCAATTCTTTTCTTTTACACACACACACACACACACACACACACACACACACACACACACACATATAATTTATTACTATTTATTCACTTTGTATCCCAGCTGTAGCCCCTCTCTCAACCCCTCTCAATCCCTCCCTCTTCTCCTGCCATGGCCCTCTCCAAGTCCACTGATAGGGAAGGTCCTTATCCCCTTCCCTCTGACCCTAGCCTATCAGGTCTCATCAGGACTGGCTGCACTGTCTTCCTCTGTGGCCTGGTAAGGCTGTTCCCCCCTCAGGGGGAGGTGATCAAAGAGCCAGCCCCTGAGTTCATGTCAGAGACAGTCCCTGTTTCCCTTACTAGGGTACCCTGAGCTGCTATGGGCTACAACTGTGCAGGGGTTCTAGATTATCTCCATGCATGGTCCTTGATTGGAATATCAGTCTCAGAAAAGATCCCTGAGCCCAGATTTTTTGGTTCTGTTGCTTTCCTTGTGGAACTCCTGTTCCCTCCATGTGTTTCTATCTCTCCCCTTTCTTTCAAGTAATCCAATTAAAAAATGGGATACAGAGAATTCTCAATAGAGGAATGTCGAATGGCAGAGAAACACTTAAAGAAATTCTCAACATCCTTAGTCATCAGGGAAATGCAAATCAAAATGACCCTGAGATTTCACCTTACATCCATCAGAATGGCTAAGATCAAAAACTCAAGTGACATCACATGCTGAAGAGGGTATGGAGAAAGGGGAACCCTCCTATATTGCTAGTAGGAATGTGAACTTGTACAACCACTTTGGAAATCAATCTAGAGCTTTCTCAGACAATTAGGAATAGTGCTAGCTCAAGATCAAGCTATACCACTCCTAGGCATATATACAAAAGATGCTCAACTATACAACAAGGACATTTGCTCAACCATGTTTGTAGCAGCTTTATTTGTAATAGCCAGAACCTAGAAACAACCGAGATGTCCTTCAACTGAGGAATGGATATTGAAATTGTGGTACAGTTATACAATGGAATACTACTCAGCAATTAAAAACAAGGAAATCATGAAATTTACAGGCAAATGGTGGGAACTAAAAAAGATCATCCTGAGTCAGTTATCCCAGAAGCAGAAAGACACACATGGCATATACTCACTTATAAGTGGATATTAGGCATATAATATAGGATTAATGCACTAAAGAAGCTAAGAAGGAGGAGGACCATAGGTAAGATTCTCAATCCTCATTCAGAAAGGCAAACAGGATGGACATTGGAAGAGGGGGAAAACAGGGAACATGACAGTAGCCTACCACAGAGGGCCTCTGAAAGACTCTACCCAGCAGGGTATTAAAGCAGATGCGGAGACTCATAGCCAAACTTTGGGCAGAGTGCAGGGAATTTTACATTACCAGTTCTTTTCTACTGTTCTCCATCTCTTCTTTTACGTTTTTATTATTTAAAAGTATTTTATAGCACTATAACACTATCTGATAGCACTATTGCCAGAAATTCTGGAGCTGGTACTGGTATGCTGGGCCAAAGGATGCTTAGCTTTTCTTCTGCATCTTCTAAATTCAAGGCATCTATAAAAAAACATTTTTGAGAGGTTGAAGTGGTGAGCTTGCCCTGGGGAGAGATATGTCCAGTCCCTCAGGATCTGTGTGTGCCTCTGAGGACCTGGACCTAACTGGTGGTGTGCAATGCAGCAGGAAGCTACCAACAAACAATGGTTCCTTGACCTCAATAAACTGATGTCTCTCATACTGAATATATTAAGTAACATGCTGGCATATTTTGGTGTTTCCATAGACCAGAATGTGCTGGCTTGGCAAAGATAAAGAGTTTGTGTCAGCTCGGAGTATCATTCCTGTTACTGAGAAAATGCTTCCTTTAGATACTAAAGTTTAGAACCTTGTTGAAGAGCTAACTCTGAGGTGACTCCACATTTGAACTCCAGGGAGTGTGGTGGTTATAAACCTGTGGTCCCATCTTTTACTAATGTTTTGTTTGTGGCAAATGAAGAAGCCAGCTATCTCCGATTTCTACATACTGTATGGAAAAAGATGTCGGAAGGGAAATGGTCCATCTTTTCCACCCTTTAAAACTAATTTGGGTTCCATCATCACCTGCTTTAAGGCAGAACAAACCAGCGAAAAATGAAGTGATGGTAGAGCTACAGCTTTACCTTGAGGATGGAGAGCTGCCCTTGAGGATGGACCAGCTTTGTTTCATTCTCGGATTACAGTGGTGAACTGAGCATGAAAGAAATGCCATCACCACCAGAGACTTCTGGGCTGAGTTTGGAAGCAGAGCACTTTCCAGGTTTGGTACCTTGCTCTTCTCTTCCTCCAGTACTACCTCCTCTTTCTCAGTTTTCTCTCCAGCCCCCCAGATTTCCTTCCAACGAAACACAGATCTACTAATACACACAATAGAGATGACCCAACAACTGAAACAAAAAAGCAGCACTCAAGTGTACAGAAGATGAACAATAGCCACCATTCAAAGAGCCAGAGGGTCACTGACATTCCCAACCTGTTAGATGTTCTAAAGGACACGAAGAAGGTCAAGATTCGTCCTATCGAAAGGTCACCAGGAGCTTTTCAGCTTCATGAGGTCCCATTTATTGATTGTTGCTCTTAGAGCCTGTGCTGTTGGTGTTCTGTTCAGGAAGTTGTCTCCTGTGCCAATGAGTTCTAGGGTTTTCCCCACTTTTTCTTCTAACCTATTTAATGTGTCTGGTTTTATGTTTAGGTCTTTGATCCACTTGGACTTTAGTTTTGTGCAGGGTGGTAAGTATGGATCTATTTGCATTTTTCTACATGTAGACATCCAGTTAGACCAGCACCATTTGTTGAAGATACTATACTATCTTTTTTCCATTGTATGGTTTTGGCATCTTTGTCAAAGATCGGGTGTCCATTAAGTGTGTGGGTTTATTTCTGGGTCTTCTGTTCGGTTCCATTGATCCACCAGTCGGTTTCTATGCCAGTACCATGCAGTTTTTATTACTGTTGCTCTATAGTACAGCTTAAGATCAGGGATGGAGATACCTCCAGAAGATCTTTTATTGTAGAGGATTACTTTAGCAGTTTTGGGTTTCTTGTTATTCCACATGAAGTTGAGAATTTTTCTTTCCAGGTCTGTAAAGAATTGTGTTGGTAATTTGATGGGAATTGCATTGAATCTGTAGATTGCTTTTGGGGTAAGATGGCCATTTTTACTATGTTAATCCTGCCAAGCCATGAGCATGGGAGATCTTTCCATCTTCTCATATCTTCTTCTAATTCTTTCTTCAGAGACTTGAAATTTTTTTCATACAAGTCTTTGACTTGCTTGGTTAGGGTTACACTGAGGTACTTTATGTCATTTGTGGCTATTGTGAAGGGTGTTGTTTCCCTAATTTCTTTCTAAGCCCTTTTGTCTTTTGTATACAGGGGGGCTACTGATTTTTTTGAGTTAATTTTGTATCCGGCCACTTTGCTGAAGGTGTTTATCAGCTGTAGGAGTTCCCTGGTAGAGTTTTTGTGGTCACTCACGTATACTATCATATCATCTGCAAATAGTGATAATTTGACTTCTTCCTTTCCAATTTGTATCCCCTTGATCTCCTTCAACTGTCTTCTTGCTCTAGCAAGGACTTCCAGAACTATGTAGAAGAGATATGGAAAGAGTGGGCAGCCTTGTCTTGTCCCTGATTTCAGTGGGATTGTTTTTAAGTTTCTCTCTGTTCAGTTTGATGTTGACTATAGGCTTGCTGTATATCGCCTTTACTATGTTTAGATATGTGCCTTGTATCCCTGATCTCTCCAATACTTTAAACATGAATGGATGTTGGATTTTGTCAAATGCTTTTTCAGCATCTAGGGAGATTATCATGTGTTTTTTTTTTCTTTCAGTTTGTTAATATGGTGGATCACATTGATGGATTTCCATATATTGAACTACCCCTGCATACCTGGGATGAAGCCTATTTGGTCATAGTGGATGATGTCTTTGATGTGTTCTTGGATTCGATTTGCAAGTATTTTGTTGAGTATTTTTGCATGTATGTTCATAAGGGAGATTGGCCTGTAATGTTCATTCTTTGTTGGGTCTTTGTAAGGTTTAGGTACCACGGTGACTGTGGCTTCATAGAATGAGTTTGGTAGTGTTCCTTCTGTTTCTATTTTGTGGAATAGTTTGAAGAATATTGGTGTTACCTCTTCTTTGAAGGTCTGGTAGAGTTCTGCGCTGAAACCATCTGGTCCTGGGCTTTTTTCGAATGGGAGACTTTCGATGACCGCTTCTATTTCCTTGGGGATATAGGACTATTTAATTAATTTACCTGGTCCTGATTCAACTTTGGTAAGTCGAATCGATCAAGAAAATTGTCCATTTCATTTAGATTTTCAAATTTTGTGGCATGTAGACTTTTGAAGTAAGTCCTAACAATTATTTGGATTTCACAAAACGACTGCCTACAGATTTCGAAAGAATCTTCACCAACCCTTTAACAGAGGGCTAATATCCAGTATATATAAAGAACAAAAGAAGCTGAAAAGCAGCAAACCAAGTAATCCAATTAAAAAATAGGGAACAGAGCTAAATAGAGAATTCTCTGTAGAGAAATATCGAATGGTAGAGAAACACTTAAAGAAATGCTCAACCTCATTAGCCACTAGGGAAATGCAAATCAAAACGACCCTAAGATTTTACCTTACACCCATCAGAATGGCCAAGATGAAAAGCTCAAGGAACAACACATGCTGGAGAGGTTGTGGAGAAAGGGGAACCCTTCTCCACTGCTGGTGGGAATGTAAACTTGTACAACCACTCTGGAAATCAATCTGGCGCTTTCTCAGACAACTAGGAATAGCGCTTCCTCAAGATCCAGCCATACCACTTCTAGGCATAAATCCAAAAGAGGCTCAAGTATACAATAAGGACATTTACTCAACCATGTTTGTAGCAGCTTTATTTGTAATAGCCAGAAGCTGAAAACAACCCAGATGCCCCTCAACTGAAGAATGGATGTAGAAATTGTGGTACATCTACACAATGGAGTATTACTCTGCAATGAAAAATAAGGAAATCATGAAATTTGCAGGTAAATGGTGGGACCTGCATCCTGAGTGAGCTGTCCCAGAAGCAGAAAGACACACACGGTATAAACTCACTCATATAGACATATAACATAGGATAAACCTACTAAAATCTGTACATCTAAAGAAACTAATCAAGAGAGAGGACCCTGACTAAATTGATCAATCCCCATCCCTAAAGGCAAAGAGGATGGACATCAAAAAGAAGAAGAAAACAGGAAACAACCTAGAAATCTGCCGCAGAGGGCCTCTGAAAAGCTCTGCCCTGCAGACTATCAAAGCAGACGCCGAGACTTATGGCCAACTGCTGGGCAGAGTGCATGGAATCTTATGTAAGAAGTGGGAAATAGTAAGATCTGGATAGGATAGAAACCCTACAAGAAGAGCAACAGACACAGAAAATTTGAACACAGGGGTCTTCCCAGAGAGTCATACTCCAACCAAGTACCAGACATGGAAATAACCTAGAACCCCTGCACAGATGTAACCCATGGCAGTTTAGTGTCCAAGTGGGTTACATAGTAATGGGAAGAGGGATTGCCTCTGACATAATCTGATTGGCCTGCTCTTTGATCACCTCCCCCTGAGGGGGAAGCAGCCTTACCAGGCCTCAGAAGATGATGCAGCCACTCCTGATGTGATCTGATAGCCTAAGATCAGAAGGAAGGAGAGGAGGAAGGAGGACCTCCCTTATCAGTGGACTTGGGGAGGGGCATGCACAAAGAAGGGGGAGGGGGGAGGAGAGGGTGGGGTCGAGAGGAGAGGAAGGAGGGGCTTATGGGGGGGATACAAAGTGAATAAAGTGTAATTAATAAGATAAAATCAAATTAAAAAAAAGAAAGGTCACCAGGTGTTAGACCCATTCAAAAGAGAAAAAGACAGATTCACAATAGGATCCAGTGTCTTTAATACCTAATGCACTGGCGCAGAAGTTGCATTTCAAGATGATTTGACAAAGAAAATAGATCTTGGGAGTGCTCTCCATTTTCTAGTCCAGAAACTTCAGGGTTTTGATGTTATGTTTGCCCAACAGGAAGCCAGCAATCAAGAACTGATAACGTGTAAGCAGTTGTTCCAAGGTATCAGAAGTGAAAGCTGTGCCTACACTTGGAAAGACAGATCCAGAATGTGTTGTAGCATCCTTCACTGCCCTCCAGAGATTTACAACCTCCGTTAGGGTGATCAAGCCATACCCTGGGACCCATCTGCATCCTGCCTGAGAAAAGCATTTAAGAATACCATCTCTCTCTTTGGAAGATCTGGCAGTTTACTGGCTACAGAAGAGAGATGTGTAGAGTTCCCCCTTCATGTTAGTGCTACTGAAAACGGAATATATGGTTTCAGTGATCTTCCTAAACAATTCTGCTTTTCCACTTAAGCTCCCTTGAATCCATTTAGTTGGTGTCATGTTGTTTATTTTGGCTTTCAGTCACTTGGAGATTTTCAGTGAGCAAAAGATGATCATTTTTTCATTAAGACAGTCAACAGTTTTGGTTTAACTTCCTAATCCTTCCTGAGGTAATAAATTATTTTGACAGCCAAGTGCTACAGACTCTGGCTTTGCACACTGGCTTTGCACAATCATGGCCTGAATTATTTCCTTTGTCCTCCATTACATTTACACTTTTTTTTTTTTTTTTTTGGTAAATAGATTGTACAAGAAATGAAATCTTTTGAAGAAAAAAAAAGAATGGTTTTGAAAGAATGTCAGTGTAGTTACTGTTGTCCTGTCCACATGATGAGTGGACTTTTTTTTTCTTATCTCTTTTCTCAAGTATGAGAAAGCGATCCACTTAGCGAAAACATGATTTCAAATGAGGACAACATGACTTGAGTTAAAGGGAAAGTGGTGCACATATACCTTTGCCCTCATTTTTTCTTATTATTCCAAAATATCCACACATGGTAATTACCTTCATATTCTAGAATGGTTTGTTCTCTCTCTCTCTCCCTCTCTCTCTCCCTCTGTGTTTGTGTGCGTGGAGGGGTGTTCTGGGATCAAATGCAGGGCCTTATGGACATTAGGCAAATGCTATGCCACTGAGCTCCATACTCAATCCTTAGCATGAGATTTTCATTCCAGTTTAATGCATTTGACCCACTGTTTGATGATTTCTGCATAAGGTCTGTAATCCAACACACGCACGCACACACACACACACACACACACACACACACACACACACACACGCACATACGCACGCACGCACATGCACATGCACATCCACACAGTTTTAAATTCTGTCATCCCATCAATTTGTATTCTATTTAGAAAAACAAAACAAAAAAACCAAACATCAAAAGCAAATAAAACCTAAGAATGAAAGCAGGACCGGTTAAGACACTGACACTTTCAAAGGCAAGGACAGCAATGACACAGAATAGAGTAACTGCTGCCTTTCAAATTTTAGACCATAAACTCAGCATTAACTCCAACGGGAGGACAAAGAAAAAAAAAACATCGCCTAAGGGAAAATGCATCAGACGACATCTTCCTGATAGAATAAAAAGGCAAGGCTTCCATTATTTTCAAGTGGTAGTAGGGAAAGATCTGAAATCAGAGAGTCTATGTTCATTTGCAGGGGTTTGAGCTCTGCATCTAGATGCTACACCTGCAGATGACAGAGTGATGAATGGACAGCTTTCATTGCCTCTCCTCTGGTGACTAGTGGACAGAGAGGGACAGGATTCTTCTGATTTGTGCTGCTCCTGCCCACCGCATAATTCGAGAGGCAGAAACAAAAAAGCTGAAAGATAATTTGCTGGGTTCCTTAAGCTTTCTTTCTTCACCCCCTTTCCACGTCCTACAAGCACTGGGTACTCTCCAAGTGAATTAATCCTACTGTAAAGGAATTCTGGTTCTAATCCTTCTAATCTACCTCCAGGCTTATAGAGGAACTTAATGTTCTTCATTTCTTGCTGATTTTTTTTTCTTAAGACTTCACTCTCTGGTGTTTATTCATCTACAGCTATTTGTATGTCCTCTCCTTTCTTTTTAATACCTGTTTCTTTTCCCCCTGTTTCTCATGAGAAGAGTATTGCAGATGACAGAATTATAGAATTTGTTTTCACTTATCTCTAAATTTTACTGTAAAGCCCATGCTTTAAAAAAAAAAAATGCCTCAGCAACATGACTTAGAATATCTTAGAATATCCAAGGCAAATACTTGTCTTTGAAAGGAAATTTTACTTTCTATTTGGAAAGTTATAGACCTTAAGGGGGGTCTTTAGAGTCAGGTGCAACAAGAATTGCTAAATGGTTCAGCCCACCCACAGTAAATGGCAGGACAAGAAGATGCCTGAGTAAGTTAAGAAGCCAGGCAGAGCGCTAGATGACTCTCAGCAGAATCTGCTCTGGTTCAAGGACAAAATAGAGATAATGTACTATCAAGCCTACGCGTTAGCCTTAAATGGTAAAAGAAATGCAAACCCAAGCATTTTTGCTTCAATAAAACCACATCGAATGAAATTGTGAACATGTTTCAGAAAGGTAATGAAGCATTTTGAATTACGTGTACCTTCAGGTCTGCATCAAGCGCCATGACTACCATTCCTCTACTTCGTCCTCCTTCTCAGTAGTCTGAGAGGAAAGATGCGCTCATATAGAAAGACAAACTGTCTCCCAGCCGAAACAACTGTCTTAAGAGCAGGAGTTGTAACAAAGGTACTGATATAAGTACTGGCTTAGGTAAGGTACTGAATACCTGGCTAGTTCTTACCAAATCATTTAAGCAACTATAGCAGGATCACATAAAAATATCTCAATATTGGCCTTTCCCAAATTAGCAACATTTTCTACTATGATTTGCCCAGCGTTTGTCTTTCATCTCATATTTTTAACCTACACAGAAAAATCAAAGTGCATTTAAAGGAACAAATGAATCAAGTTCATATTGTTAAGGGATGCCTTCAGCAACAACTAGACACAGAAATTATATTTTTGAAAAGTAAATGTTAGCTCAGCATGGTTGGTTACACCTGTAATCTCAGCACTTGGGAGGCTGAAACAGAAGGATCACTGTAAGTTTCAGGCCAGCATAGGATCCATAGTGAGTTCAGGGCCACTTTGGGCTAAAGAATGAGACCTTGTCTCAAAACAAAAACAAAAACAAAAACAAAAACAAAAACAAACCAACAAAACTCATTAAGAAAAACTACATAATTAAAATAAATTATGCAATAGCTACCGTAAAATGTTTGCTAGTGAGAAAACAACAGGGCAGACTGGCTGGAGAGATGGCTCAGTGGCTAAAGTGCCTGCCATACAGGTGTGAGGATCTGAGTTCCATGCCATGGAAAAAGCTGGACATGACGGCACACCTGCAATCCCACTCATCACTGGCAAGCTGAGATAGCTGGCTGTCAGGGCTCACTGGCCGGTCAGTCTAGGCACCCGGTGAGCTCCAGGTTCATAGTGTAACCCTGTCTCAAAAAAAAAAAAAAAAAAGAAGTGGAAAAAGACATAAGAAAACTTCTGACGCTGACCTCTGACCTCTACATGAACACACATAAATATGAGAGGGGACAAGAGACGGGGTTACAAGTTTGGACAAGTTTTAAGAAAGCAAACGCCACTTCAGATCAAGTATACAAAAAGATATAATGTGCTGAAAGAAATGCAGTTTTAAAATGTCTAGAGGGCAGAGAATGAGGGAAAATGAGGGGCTCTTGTAAGCTAAATATCAATAAAAGAAGGACGCAGGATTACCACATAACAGAGCAAGTGAACATTTGGGAAGAATATCAAAACTGGCTTTTTCTTACTTCTTTGAAAAGGCTGATAGTAGCCAAGACAACCCAAATCATTATCCAGTAAGGGAACCCAGTAAGTAAACCCAGTACTTGAGAAAAACTTCAGATACAAAGGATTAATAATTAGAATAGGGAAACAATTGCACATAATTTTATTTATGTCTATAGATCTGTGTGAAAATCTCAATAATGTTTTGGTTTTCTTTTACAGTATATGACAATGATTAATCTTGAAAGTCCAAAGCTAAATCCATCATCAGAAAAGAACAAAACAACCCAAATGATCCTCCTGCTAGGCTTTCAAGGTAAAACGACCAGAGACCTTGGGTTATATAACCCAACACAAAATCTGTGAAAACTGTGCACTCCTTGTTGATTCATGTTCAATTGGCTATGAAAAGCACTCCCAGCCAATTACCAGCAGCCCTTAATTTTACTAAATTCATGTCAAGCTTCTCATACATTTCTCATGAAATCCAGGGTTTAATTTATAATGGCAACTTAAAAAGACAGCAATACCATCAAATATTTTGAAATGCATGATTATTATTTAATAAACTTTCATTACATTAAATATACGCCAAGAAAATAAAGGATTATCCCTTGGTTTTGATATGATAGTGTGTAATGATGGTATTAAAGCCCCATTACGTCATTTTGGTCATATATTACCTGATAACACCCAGTGACAATGAATTTAGTACAAAAGGAGGAACTTAAATCTCACCACACCACATTTTAAAATTTGAATAATGAGCCAGGAATAGAGAATAATGATCTATGGGGAAATGAATGATAATAGAAAAATTAAACAGAACTGCAGCTAAATCCCACATGACTTCCCTTTTTTTGTCAATATCTTAGTTAAGCTAGGACTCTTTAAAGTTAATATAACACACATCCTATATCCAAGATTTATGACTGTCCTGGTTTGAATAAGAATGGCCCTCATAAGCTCATATATTTGAATGCTTAATCATCAAGGAGTGGCACTATTTGAAAAGGGTTAGGAGGTGTGGCCTTCTTGAAGAAGGTGTGAACTTGTTGGAGGAAGTGTGTCACTTGGGGCAGGCTTTGAGGTTTCAAAAGCCCATGCCAAGTCCAGGTGCTTCCCTCTCCATCCCTTACCAACTGTAGATCAGAATGTAGCTCTTAGCCATTGCTCCAGCACTTGCCTGCCATGTTCCCCACCATAATGCTAATGGAACAAAGCTATGAAACAGTAAGCCAGCCTCCAATTCTAAGAGCTGCTATGGTCATGGTAGCTCTCCATAGCAATAGAACACTAACTGAGACGTTCACAGATTCTATTATTCAAATTCTGTGACTGGATAAAGCAGCTCTGGGTGAAATGGGCTGGGGGGCAAAAAGGAAGCATCTTAAGGTTGGCATTTGGAGACATTTGCAGGTCTTGGAGGTGCTTTGGAAATCCTCATGGAAAGACTAATTTAAAAGACATGGCTGAATTCTACTGTGCACACCTCTACAAATGTCTACTTCACAGTAAGGAAACGGGGGTCGGGGGACCCTGCATGGTGACTCATCCCACAATGCTAGCACTTTGGATACTGAGGCAGGAGGATTATCATGGGGCTAGACTAGTCTACATAGTGAGTTCTAGGCAGGCATGGAGCTACAGAAAGCGAGACCTTGTATTTAAAAAAGAAACAGTTAGAAATTAGAAAGATCTAGAGGAGGCTTTCTAAATATCTAGGTGGTTTTACATCTTTAGCATATTCGCTTTATTCAACACAATAGAGGAACCAAATTGCAAAATAAGAGAACCTAAAAATCTCACTCTACAGTTAGGATATGTGAATGACAATAATAAAATATGAAAAATCTAATGCCACAATTAGGATAATTCTATAATTATTTTAATATTTGGCTAGTTTAATTTAATGTATGAGAAAGGAGCAGTGGACTGAGGTTGGGGAAAACTTAAGAAACTCTTTGAAGAGACAGCACAATTGAGTAGCTGAAGAGGAAGACAGTAATAGAGTAACCAGAATCAGAATAAATTACCCATTTATTAAAACGAAATAGTAATATCTTTAAAAATGATAAATTTCTGAAATAACTAGACAAAAAGAAGCAATCAATAATTCTAACCTTAACCTTCACAGGAATAGCAAGAAAATATCCTCAATTATCTTCCAAGTGGTCCTTAATAATACTTTTCAGAATCTATGGCAAATTCACATGTGAGAATTATCTAACAGGTAATGACCAATGGCTCCTGATAAACCCATATAATTCATTACTCCCCAAAGCAGTGCTAAGTAAAGCTGATAAGGAAACAATTCGCACATACCAGGCCCATCAGGTTCATATTTGTAGGCAATCTTAGAAATCTTTAACTTTGCAGTGGGTGGAGAGGCAGCACTGGGGATTGAACAGAGCTCTGTCACACATGCTGTGTGACCCCTCTACCGGTGAGCTACAGCACTGGGCTCCCACATTTCAGACTTCTTTGAATTTTTAGCCCAGCAGGCATTTATTCTTTCCCACAGAACATTTATGCTCGCGAAGGTTAAATGCTACGTTCGTTGAGCCACAAACATGACAAGTATGCTAGCATTTGTATTTCTTGTACTTCGGTTCACAAACAATAACGATTCTTAGTTGAGACTATATTTGTTGAACTCAGAATGAAATATAACATATCATACCAAAATCGGCATTAAAAAAAAAATCAACACTAAAGCCTAAAGAGTCCAGGTATAAATGAAAACTTCTTGAACTAAATCATCTAAATCATAGATTTAGATTTTAACTTCTAAATTGTGTGTGTGAGAGTGTATGTGAGTATGTGTGTGAGTGTGTGTGTGTGTGTGTGTGTGTGTGTGTGTTCACTGTGGTCATGACTCAGGTTTAATGGGCTTGCTGGGTATCCTTACTATAACAGCCAAAGAAAATGTTCCTCTTCCTTATGCACGTCATAAGGAATCCAGAGCTCCTCTCTATGGCAGCAGATAAACTCACACTACATTTAATCACAAACTAACTTAACATGCACAAATAGAATTTTTGTAAACAAAGCTTATTTCTGTATTTCTGCAAAGCTGTATGGTATTACTTCAGTTCACGCCATATAACAGTTCACACCTTCATAAAATTTAATACATCACAAGTGATGACAGCTGAGGTACACCAAAGAGGCTGATGAAGAGAGACCATGATAGCCCACTTTCAGAATAATGAAACACAGGGAGACCCAGAGACTTCTTAGAGGGAGGGGGACTTCCAGCTAATGATGAACAGTTGAGAGCAAAGGCCTAAAGCCTTGTACCTGGGCAGGGGCGGGGTGGGGCGGGGGTGGATTACAGTCCATATCTCCACAGTACTTAAATCCAAAGATACAGTTTCCGAGAATAAAAGCATATGAGAACCCCTACATAACACAAAATAAGGATTAAAGTCCAAGTTAACAGTTCTGCAGGATGAGGTGAATTAACAAAATCGTGATAATACAAAATTAAAAAAAAAGCAATATGATTCCGTCAATATATTATCAACATTGCTTTTGTTTTCCTAGTGCTGGGGATCAAACCCCAGGCCCAGTGCACACGAGGCAAGCACTTAGGTGCCTCACAGCCCTCAAGCTTATGTTGTACAGTGACAAGTATTTTGTCGCTTGGCTTAGTTATTGTTTTAAGATCTCTTACAGAAATTTTAAATCGTTTGCTGGCAATGCAGGCAGGCAGTGAGGGCCAGAGTTCATGGGTACCTCTTTCATAAAGGGAGTCTAGGAACCAGTTAAAATGGAGGAGAACTGACTGTGCCCCTAAAGTCAGGAGCCTTTCTGTGCTACAAATAATCAAAATTACTTGCCGTTTTGGCTGTGACATGTAGGGATTTTAGGACTGAAAAGCTACACTGAGCTTCAGGGCTGAAGGTGCGGCCCCGCATAGAATGTTTATCTAGCATGCACGTAGCCTTGAGTTTGATCCTGAGGTCAACAGGAACCATCCATGGTAGCGCACAGCTGCAATCCCAGAACACTATAGCTAGAAGCAGGAAGAGCAGAAGTTCAAGGTTAGCCTCACTATATAGTGAGTTCAAGGACATCTTGGCTTACATGAGAAATGGTCTTTAAAAAATAAAAGGCATGTTCAGCTTCAAAGAGCTCTAGGGCAAGCGGAGAGTGCCGGCTCCTAAGGATTGGTACAGATGTTCACAACTTACATGGAAACCATGAATTGGCAATTAATGATACCTACGATGACGGTGCTAAGGAATAGATAGATGGCTTTCTAAACAAATTAAGTTCGTGGTGATCAAAATTCAATGTTTAATGTCTGTTCTAAACTAGGTATTTCCATGAATTTCAGCCAGCGGACATGAACAGCTTGCTATCTATTACTGAAGTAGCTGTATAAATGGCAGCTATGATTATGACAGATGGGTGAAGATCAAGTTATGACAGGATTACCTCAAGGAATATAAAGAAGGCAGCCTCTTGGGGTGTGCCATAAACACGTCTAAGAATGTGAACACTCTGAGCTCTTGCAGACAGAGGAACATCATGCCCCTTTTACGATCCATTACAAAGTTTTGCAAAGAATTAACGATCAGCATGTATCACTTTTAGTCTTTCTCTGTTCCTTGTGCAAACAGTTCCACACTCTACAGAAGTAGATAGGTACCATGTTGTCTAGGGCTGAATGAGCTGATAACCAAACACACAATCCGGGCAAAGAGAGCATGAAGTGACAGGGAAGTTTTGTTGACTCGTTGCCTGTTTCATGAAATTTGCTACATTTTATAGAAGACAGGCACATTTATTTTAAAAATGAATGGTTGCTATTCTATTTACTTTTTGTGATGCTGAAACAATTAAATCACCTATGGGCTGTGCAGGCATGCAAGTAGCCAAATGATTAGCAGGAAATACCCTCAGAGCATTCAAAGGACCTTAGAAAAGACCTGGTTGGGGCTGACTAGACAGCTCTGTAGGTAAGAACATTTGTCGTGAAAGCATGAGGACCTGAGTTTTAATTCCCTGCATCCAAGGCTTGGGATGGGGAGGGCATGCGGGTCTCCAGAGCTTGCTGGCAGCCTCATGCAGGCTTAGATTATTTTCACCTAACCTACTTCATTTTGGGTTGCTAAACACTTCTCCCTCCATGACCAGACATAGGGGAAAAGAAGGTTATGAAGGGGTTCTAGACCTTTTTAGAAGTAGTTCTTTGGGGTAAGTCCACTCTTTGTCAGGATATCAGCAGTCCAGTCCAAAAGCCAACACCAAGCAGCAACATGAATCAGTGAAAGCCGCAAGACTCAGTTGGATTGCCCCGAGAAGTTCTCTGGAACGTTTCTCTGCGAAGTCAAGTGTCAAAGCATCAGTGCAGCAATGTCGATCCAAAAAGCGCTATCTCCCTGTCCGTGGGCTTCTATAGATCTCCTCTCCTCAGAGTCCACCCACAAATGTTCTCAGCCCCTCGCATGAGAGAGCTCACAGCAAAACATCACATGCCCTCTCACAAGCTAGCCTCCAGAAAAATATTACATGACTCAACTGAGTCTCCAAAGAAACCAGAAACTTCCACTGCAGGCCTGCCCAGGTTATCAGTGAGCTTTTTGGTTCAAAGAGACCCTGTCTCAAAACACAAGGTAGAGAGAAATAGAAGGAGAAACCAGCATTGAGCTCTGGACCTGGAAAAATATCTGCACACACCTCTGCCTCCCTGCCACACACATACACACACACACACACACACACAAAGAAAGAAACAACTTGGTCAAATCCTCTGTCTAGTGTAGGGTTCTCATTCCTTAGTCAAAAGGTGAACATATTTTATTAGCATCCTTTTCCTAACCACATGGAGGTGCTTCTTCATCACTGGGCTCCCATAACTTTGTGCACACACCACTGAGAATAAGGCATCACCGGTGTTCCTATTACCTCAATGATGTTCATACATCTGTTGAAATCTAATGAGCTTAATAATCAATAAACTTACTTCCAATTGGCCTCAGATTTAGTTTTTATCTTGTGGAAACATTCTTAAACCATGAAGTAAAGCTTCATGTAGCCTTTTTCTTTGTTGAGGCAACATTTAAACAGATCTATTATTTAACATTTGATCGGTATAGCAGTCACCTATACTGAGGGTGATGATTTATGCTTTGACCACTGGAATATGGCATTACGAATTCCAGGCTGCAGTTAACTTTAGTTGTTAGTTGTTATCTCACTTAACATGCTTCACGGATGTTTATTATCCATGTGTTCGCTCTCTGGTCTATAGCTGCTGCTGGTGAGACCCATGTCTGCAGCACTGGCATACAGATATGAGGGGGGCCACGGCAGGGTTTCCAATTAATCAAGCTCGTAAGTAATGTAAATAAAAGCACACAACATTAAGAATTAGTTTATAAGCTGAACCGAGAAACAGTGGCGAGGTTAACGAGGTTGGCGCGGTGCTCTGCGGCTCTCTTGAGTTGTGTGCCTGAGGAAGGAAGGGTCACCTACATCAGCAGTTATGAATGGAAACGCCTGTAAAACCGCTCAGTATAATTTGCTGAAGATGAATATACTTGTCTGCAGTGTTCTGGGGCTTAATCATTTTTATTACTACATCTATTTTGTCGACAGTGCTTAGGTACCAGCTTGACATAAAATGAGTTCTGTCTTCCAGATGTCCTTCTTGCCAGAGGTTTGAGGAACAGAATATTCTTTCTGTGACACACAGTGGATGCAGGCATAGTCTCCTGAATCACCGAGTCATAAATTCCTCTCTACTTTGTCATTCGTTTGCACCCTTAGGTCTTTCTGACCATTTGATGACTTTCAGACCTCACTCCTTTTGAATTCCCATTTTCCTTTATTGTTTTTCTCCTAATGCTTCTATTTTGGAGGAACAGCCTCTCACCCTGCCATTTCCATCCATCTTCCTCTGCACTCCTGCTACCTTTATATTGCTTTAATGCCCTTTGCTACTTGCATCACCTCCTAATTTAATAGCATCTGTGAGTTTCATTAACACGCTTTTTACTCCGTTTTCTACATCATTAATGCAGCAGCCATATAAGACAGGATATAACACTGATCCTTGCAGCACCTAGACACATTCCTCTACTTGATACATTGCCATTTATCGTTTATCAATATTTTTTATGGTTCTCCAGCCAGTTTTGAGTCCATGTGACTCTGCTTATAGCCAGGATAATTTGAATTAATTGTGCACAGATGTCAAGAGGCACTGTATCAAATGTTTCACTGAATTTGAGAAACACTACATCTACCATAGTTTTTGGTTTACAGATATTAATTACATCTAAAAACCTTACAGTTTCAGATCTTTATAATTCTAGTTGCTTCTGTATATTTACTTCTCTTTTAATATTTCTGCCATTATTTTCTTGTGGTGAATACAAATAAAAATAAATAATATTTTTTGTAATTTTTTTGTGTGTGTATGTGTGAATGCACATATACACATTCATATGGCGGCCAAAGTAAGCCTTAGGTTTCATTTCTCAGGAGCAATTCATCCTTGGCTTTTGAGACACGGTTTTTCCCCCGGAGGCCTGGGGTTCACCGATTAGGCTAGGCTGTCTGGTCAGTGAGCTTTAGGGTTCCGCCTCTCTCTGCTTCTCCGTTGCTGGAACTACAAGCACACAGCACACTGCCTGGATCTTTTACATGGGTGCTAGGGGTCCGACTCAGGTCTCTTCATGTGGGCATTCCTGACAAAGGGCCACGAGGGTCCACAGCCTGAGGCAGCTTCCACAGACATGACTATGAAAGCAGTCAGATGCAAAGTTCATGACCTGACTTTGGAGAGTTTGCCCAGAGATGAACATCCACTGGCTGGCTTGGAGAGGGTATGGCGGAACCTGCTTGGTTGCCCAAAGCTACTTAACCTGCTGCCTCTTCTGAATAAAGGAGTTTGTGGTTGTTCACTCTCAGTTTGCTTACACCGGACTCCTGGAGTCCCTGTAGTGACTCCGGCGACTCTATGCTGCTCACCCCCTTGTCCTGAAACCCCTCTCCTCCCCGACAGGCTGGACCCTGGGGAGGAGGAGCAGCACCATCGTACTTGAATGACAAGCATTTTACTGAGAAGACATCTTTTTTTTTTTTTAACTTTGTAATTATTTTAGATGTGGAGAAAAGTCTCAAAGATAGCAGAATTCCCTCATTCGTTTCCACCATTTCCTCCAGTATTAGTATCTCAGGAAACCAGTGCAGGTTTGAGACCAACAAGGAGTTAACTGAATAACAGCAGAATTCTACCAACTCGACACTTCTTCCTGTTCCCGTTTCCCTTAAGCTTTTGTTCTATGCCATCACATATAGTGGCCTTCCTTGTCTCCTAGTCTCTAATGATCTGTGACCCTTTCTCCGTTTTTCTCTTTTTACTCCTTCTATAGGTTGATTACTTGTGCTTCCCTCGAAACCCGTATGTTGGAGTCTAATCCCAGCGGTAGCCATCGTGGATGGGATCAGGACCCTTTTAAAAGAGGCCTCGGGAAACTCTTTTACCCTTCTCAGTCAAATGAGGCGAGAGGGGAGAGAGCCTAAGAGCCGGGAAACAGGCAATCACCAGATGCTGAATCTGCCAGGTTCTCAACCATGAACGTCTCAAACCAAGAACTGTAAATAGACAAATGTTTATAAGCCACCCACTACGTGGTCTTGCCTTATTGCGTAGCAGCCCTAAAGGACTGGGACAATCGCTGTGACGGTTCTGAAGAGTTCTAATCAGGTTTGTCCATCTTCACACAGAACATGAGAGTTATGGGAAAAGTACCAACAAGGCACAATGGCCTTCCCACTGTGTGGTTCTGGAAGGGCGTGGCATTAGTATAATCACTACTTGAGTTTTGGTCCCTGATTAGGTAGAATGTCTGTTTTCCATCCGCATACTCTATTCCTTGTCATGGAGGCTACTACAATACTATCAAGAGCACAAAAACTGGTTTCTGGGGTACATATCTGTGATCTCAGCACTACTAGGTGAGATGAGAGGCAGAGACAGAAAATAAGCAGAAACTCATGGGCAATCTAGTTTCATATGTGAAGATGTGTTAGCCATGGCCACACCATTTTGTGAAATTCCTCCATTTTGGTTAAACAATGACCGTTCTTGGAACTAAAATAACTTGATTTTTTTTTTTATCTTGCCCCTCCCTACCTCTTTGCCCTATGGACACCCAGGGACAGTTGGCCATGAGGGATGTTTATTGGCTCCCTAACATTGTTTATCTCATCACATACCCTACTTCGCTAGCTAACCCTAGCAATGACCACCACAGGATAAATAAGGAAACATTCACTCCCTTTCCCCTCTTTTTTTCTTCTGCCCAGTAACTACCCTGCCTGTAAGTGGACACCAGGTTCTCTGGTTCTTAGACAAGAAACACCCTTTAATTTCCTGAATAAAGCCTGTGCTACTGTGAGTCATTCACTTGTCTGTCTTTCCTGCTCTCCAAATTTTCATGGAGAACCACAAAAGAAGGACTGGGTCATAAACAAGGAAGATGGCCATGATTAACACTCCAGGGTGTTCTCTGACCTCCTCATATTTGCACCATGGCACATACAAGCCTGGACTCACACAACCATGAGCACATAGATTATATACATATACACAAAGAAAAATAAATAAATACCAGAATGAAACCAAATATTTTATGTGCTAGTGTAAAAAAAAATAAAAGATAAAGCCAGGCAACGGAGGTACATACCTTTAATCCCAGCACTCAGGAAGCAGAGGCAGGTAAATATCTATGAGTTCAAGGCCAGCCTGTTCTACAGAGCAAGTTCCAGGACAGCAGAGCTATACAGAGAAACCCTGTCTCAAAACAAACAAATAAGATAAATATTGCTTTAGCTACTTCTGGCTTTCATAAAGAGTGGAATACCTTAAATTAGATAATCCTCCTTACAACAATTATACACTATCAAATATAAGAAGATACTTTAAACATTATTTAACATTCAAAGTGGACAGAAACTGAGAGTCTATGACCCTTGGAAGAAAAGATGACAGTAGATCATGAATACACTTAACTGATTTTTTTTTTCTGACGAGTTAATTTTTTTCCTGTGCATGGTGCATAGGAAATAGCAATTGGAGTGGGAGTCAGAAGTTACTGTGCTAGGCTGCTGGAGCAGCTGCAAACTGAAGCAGGAAATCTCTAAAACGAGACTCAAACAGCAGGAGAGGAGAGGGAAGTTGCTTCAGGGTCCTTGACAGACTCTTCAGTTGTGCACAAGCAGTTAAGATCCAAGGAACTTAGAAAAAGCAGTAACAAGAAGGTAGAAAAAGCTAAGCATAAAGTCAGTGATGGAGCACGTTAAAGAGCCAATTCCTTAAAGTTACAGAATTGCTAAATATTTTCAGACTTTTCAGAAACCCCCAGAAGAAACATATCTTAATTTGAAAATCCCATGCCTAAGGAAAAAAAAAAAAAAAAAAAAAAAAACAGCAACAGCAAATCCTGAAGCAAAGCCTAAAACAATAGGATCCACAGGATCAGGATCTATCTGTAAAATAATTATTTGCTAGAGAAAATTCAAAACATTCATAAACTTCACAAGATGGGGAAGTGGACACAAAGTCCCACCTAAGGACTTTAAATAGCTAAGGCACACATCCAACAGTATACAGTACAATCACAAATTGTACTTGATAGAGGAAGAGGATGAACTACGACACACAAATTTGGATGAGTAGGGACGTGGCACAGTTGAATCTGGAAGGAGTTAGGAAAGAGAAGCGAATATGATCAAAATACTTCTTATGAAATTCTCCATGAACTAATAAAAAATAAGAAAAGAAACCTTATAAGAAAAAAATGCAGGAAAATGTAACAATGTAGTTAAGGGGAAGCTGCCAAAAGAAATAAGCCTTTTGACCCCCCCCCCCCCCAGATGTACTGACTAGCAGGCAAGGTCTTGAAGACCCATTAAGGAAAAGCTGTTGCCTCCTAGCCAAAGAATAGAATCTACCTCTAAGTGGGGACATGCCATCGTATCTTCCCTGAAGAGTTAATACAATTAGGCAGGCCAGTCACCAGGAAGTCAGGTTTCCCTTAAGCTATGCTAAGGAGATAGGAAGAGATAATTAATCCTTTAATGAGATAATACACTTTTCCTTCCCAGAATCTCCACCATTAGTGTAGCCCCTACAAGTTGCCTCTAGGTTCCACTGGGTCTGCCTACCTTTCTGAGTCTGAGCATACAAGGAGTGAAAATATAAAGATTTTCAGTAGAGCTATGGAAACTGATGCTCAAAGTCAAAATCAAATGGAAACTCTATGTATGATTGGAGATACTGATACACACACACACACACACACACACACACACACACATATATATATATATATGAAAGAAAATCATCCGGTGGAATTAATAGTGGACTGAATAGTATACGAGAAAGTATTGGTGAACTTGACAATACAACATAAATTATCTAAATTGAAATACATAGAGAAGAAAAAGCCTGATGAAAATGAGCAGCTCCAAATGGCATACACACTCAAGATTAAGCAATCTAACACACTTACATTTGGCATGTCAAGGAAAAACAGAAAATGGAAGACATGAAGCAAAATATTTGCTAAAACATTGCTCAAAGAAAGCCAAAGCATGAAAGAAAGAAAGAAAGAAAGAAAGAAAGAAAGAAAGAAAGAAAGAAAGAAAGAAAGAAAGAAAGAACCATAGTACATTAAAAATACAGAGAAAACCCCAAGCAGGATACATACAAAACTACAGCTAGGTGTGTTGGAGTAAGATATGGAAAACAGGCAGAGAAAACATGGAACATGTGCCAGATGATCAAGTTATCCAGGCAGCAATAGCCGCACAGCTGCCCTCTAACTGTAGGTGGTCCAGCATGGATGAACATGGCACTTATCCCTTACTTTTGATATCAGACCACTGAAACAATGGCCCCCAAGGCACTGGAACTGTCCCAGGAATCTCATGCTGAAAAGAGAGAGCATAAAAGCTTGGGCCACCTTATAACTTGTCAGTCCTCCACACAGGAGGCAATGATGGGTCAGTGGTGGGTAGGATCACGCTCCCCACCGCTCAGATAACCAAAACTGCTTAGATAGGTGTACTTCTGGCCCACTACTTAAACCTTCACCTCACCCCAAGACCCCAGAGACTGACATGGAGGATTCATGGATTTCTTTATCTTCTTCTCAATGCTACCAGATTGAATAGATCTCCCTGTGCTGCAATTCACTAGTAATGTGGCTCTTTTCATTGGTTTATCAAGGACAGGCCATCCCCTGTTTGGCAGGACACAGGCTGTGACTCTAGTGTGGTAGCATGGTTCTCTTTCTCTCAAACACACACACACACACACACACACAGACACACATAGTGGTACACACATGTCCCCTCCACAATGATAATATAATTTAAAAAGTGCTGGGAAACACGAATATCCATAGGCAAAAGAGTGAAACTGGGGTCTTAACTTTCACCATACACAAAAATTAACTATGAAGATTAAAGAACCAAATGTAGGTACAGGAGGAATAATTCATGAAGTTTTATTTCAGGAGGATTTCTTGGATGCAACACCAGAAGCATAGGCAGCAAAAGGAAAAATAGGCACAATGGAACACACCGAGATTAAAACGTGCTGATCATAAAAGGGGAAAAGATAATTTGAAAAACCAGAGAAAATATGTCTGCAAAGCATATACCTAAATAAAGGGCTAACATCCATACTATGTTAAGTCAGTGGGAAGGGGCAGGGAGATGGTTCCATGGGTAACCCTGCTGAGCTAGACTGGAGGCCTGAACCCATGTTCAGTCCATAACACGAATACTAGGGGGGTGAACAGGAGGTGACAGCAGGATCGCTGGGGCTTGCTGGCCAACCGGCTTGGCCAAGCCCTGTGAGCAGATTCAGTAGGAGATCCACATGAAGGGAATGAGGTAGAGAGAAATAGAAGAAAATACTTGATGTCCTTCTCTGGCCTCTGCATATGCACAGACAGGCCTACACATGTTTATAAATGCACAAGACATACACAGACAGACACACACGAACACACATACACACACGAATAAAAAACAGGGCAAATTATACAAATAATATTTCTCTAAAGAAGACATATAAATGGCCAACAAGTCCAGAAAATGTATCATCAATAATGACAAAAACGTACTTCAAACCTACAATAAGCACAGTGTCCACATCTTTAAAATGTCTACTATGAAAAAATAAAAAAGATCCTTAAAATATTCAGATAATTAGAGAACAGCAACTATCAGAGCAGCGTGGCTCCATCATTACACAACAGAAGTGAGGGTAATGTGAGAGTGTGAGAGTGTAATCACAGACAGCAACCAACAGAAAACAGTAAGGACACAAGTGATTGGTTGTTTGTTTTTGTTTTTCGAGACAGGGTTTCTCTGTGTAACAGAGTTCTGGCCCTTGCTGTCCTGGTCTCACTGTGTAGGCCAAGCTAGCCACTTGCCTCTGCCTCCCGAGTGTGCCACCATGCCCGGCTGACACAGTTGATTTTTAAAAAGCCGACGGAGAAGACAAAAGAATAAAGAAATGGTAAGTACCCAACTACTTTAAAAAAAATGGGGAAAGGAGAACAAAGAAATATAATTCAGAGCACACATATTTAAATGCAGGACAGTAAGCTCGGGAGGCAGAGGCAGGAGGATATCTGAGTTTGAGGCCAGCCTGGTCTACAGAGAGTCCTTCTCTAGAAACTCGTGGAAAACTGCTGTGCCTCCCCCATCGTGATAGGCTCTAGCTCTTTGGAACTGTGAGTTGAAATAAGCCCTTCCCCCCTTCAGTTGCTTTGATAATTTATTTTGTTGTAGCGATGTATAAAGTAACTAAGGCAAAACTCTTCCTTTCATTCCTTTACAAATATTGAATCATCTGTTATTATTGCTAATCAGTAAATCAGGGAGTCTGAACTGAACATGGAAAAATATCTTTTTTACTGCTTTAAGTTTTGAGAAAAAAGTTGTGTATTTTTTAAAGTCACACATAATAAGGCTATAAATTTACTTTTGGCCCCTGGATTGATTGATTGATTAAATAAATAAATAAATAAATAAATAAATAAATAAATAAATACCCCTGTGCCCAGATATATTTGGTCCTTGTGGCGCTCCCGTCCTCTCCCTTCTTTCATATGATTCCCTGCACTCTACCCACGGTTTGGTTATGAGTCTCAGCATCTGCTTTAATATACTGCTAGGAAGAGTCTTTCAGAAGCCCTCTATGGTAGGCTCCTGTCCTGTTTCTTGTTTTCTCCTACCAGTGGACTTAGAGAGGGACAGGGAGGAGTTGAGGGAGGGAGGGTGGGATTGGGAGGGAATGAAGGAGGGGCCTACGGCTAGGATACAAATAAACAACCTGTAATTAATATAAACAATAAAAATTATATAAAAAAGAAGCCATTCTGATGTACATAGTGACTTCTAGGCCATCTAGGGCTACACTGTACGACATAGTCTCAGAAAATAAAATGAAAGGGAACACATGAAAAAAAAAAGAAAGAAGCTATAATTAGCATGCCGCTTGCATTTGTGATCTGCCTTAGGTAAAACTGATATTCACAGGTGTTTGACACTTTTAGTTGTGATAATTCAAGAACTTTCTGCCAGTAGCAGAAACAAACTGACAAAAGCACTTCACAACCAGAGTTTCTTAAAAACTTGACAAAGATTGAAAGTGGCGTTAGTTTGACCAACAAACTAATAACAAATAGATTGAATGCAGTGCCAAAGCTATCCTAAATCTCCTTCCTATGAAGATTAAAAGGCAATGACAAATAGTCTATCATTCAGAATAACAGATGCAGGGGTCTTTGTTAGCAGAACACTGATTTGTTTAGGCATCCATGCTTCATAAAAGGAAACAACCCATACCTCAGGGACAGTTTGTAAGTCATGTAGGCTTCTGTCCGGAAAATTCATGAGCTCATTGTCCTCATCAGCGGTAATTAAGAGGTAGGGATGTGACCCCGTGAATAAGTAATGAAAAGAAGTGCGCCGGAAGGCTGCTGAGGAAGATTTCTTTACTCTTAAAGAGAAACAAACAAGAAGAGACGTTTGTATTCTGTTGCCCGATACTGATCTGAAGACAAACGGAAGAGGTTATCTTGTGAATGACCCTAGTCTGAAAACAAGGGCGAACACTTTTAGGAGAACAGCGTGGAGCAGTGACAGTCTGGATCTCTGCAATGTCACTGAACAACTGAAAAACAAAACAAAAGCCACACACTGGTGTGGAAGCTGTCCTACTCTGAAGCCGCTCCTGGGAGGGGCGCGTTTGCTGGAGATCAGACACAGGGCCTCAACGCCCTAGGTAAGCACTCTACCCCCAAGGCATCCCTCCCACCTCCTACCTTCACCTTCCTACCTCTTATTATGGAATAAATCTTCCAAATTTTAGAATAATGCTGAGGATAAACTACTCCCACTTGCCAATATGCACAGGTCTCCTCCTGCATCCCATCCAACCTCTCCACCCATCCAGACCTCCCACCTCCTTCTCCAGGGCCGAGCCTATTTAGTCAACTTGACCATCCACCCCATAATCCACCATATTTAGCCTGGGCCCCCCAGCTAGTGGCCAGGTCTGATCAGGCTATCTCTGCTTGTGCCAAAACCAAGCTCTAGGCTGCTGCCAGAACCTACCCTACCTATCCCCCCCCCAATCCCACAAATCCCTCTCATGCCACATCCAACCCTTGCATCTAGCCAAACCCACCCCATACTCCAGACTGGACAAGTAGGCATAGCTTGTATACCAGCCCAGTTCCCTCTGCCTACCAGACATTATTCCTCCCCCAATTTTTCAACCTCTAGGACTAACCCCCATGTATCCTCTCTTCTGATCTACCAACTCTTTAGTTCTAAGTTAGTACTGAGTTAAGTACTCACTTAGAATGAACAAGAGAAGTCCACATGCTCAGAATTTATTGCAAAATACAAAGACTATAAAAGAGCATGTCAGTGTCTTCTCTCCAAAACCTACCAGTCCTGTAGAAATATTTGCCAATGAGAATTACCTAGATGAACACCAAGATACAGAATTTAAAAGTGCAATCATAAACATCATCAAAGAATTCAATAGACACAATAAAGCAGTCCAATCACACTAAAAAGAAAGAACTTAAAGAAAATGAAAGCCTGAGTGACGCCCCGAAAGACAAACATAAGGCTGATGAAAATGACAAAGCAACCCAGGATTTGAGAATGGAATTCAATAAGGAAATAGAAACACCAAAAAGGACTCAAGCTAAAGTAATGGAGACTTGAAAAACCCAAGAACTCAACTAGGAAATTCAAAGCAAAACCTTAGAGTAGGGAATACATACAAACTAAGGAAACACAGGCCTATCAGATACAAGCACACACAGAGAACCAAATAGACCAAAACAGAAAATCTAACAGCACATCATAATTAAAACATTGAGTATACAGAACAACAATAACAACAACAAAGTGTACTGAATGCTGTAGAAGAAAAAAAAAAACGTTAATCACATAGTTACATGACAAAACTTTTCGTGGGAGACGCAATACACATGACTACTCACTATAGATAGGGATCCTGTGACAGAGCAGAGTACAAATACCATCAAAGTCCAACTTGCTGCACCATTGAGTTTTAATGGGGTTACTTACTGGAATGAGCTAGGGGTTATTTACAGGTGCAAAAATGAATCAAAGACAGCTGTATCACCATCCTTATATTCTCTCTGACTGCAATACAATAAACCTTAAAATTGTAAGGTTTAGTTTCTAGTAAATACACAAACTCCTGGAAATTAAACAACTAAGAATGAGTCAGAGAGATCCAAGATGGCAGCACCGGGAGGATGCTGTGTCTGAGGAACAGGACAGCAGTGTCAGCACAGCAACCAAGAGACTGAACTTTGAGTCATAAAACACCAGGGATTGTGTTTCCCAGGTCAGAGGAAACCCCACGGTGTGGGAATCAATCGGGGACATTCTCAGGTCACCCAGCTAAAACCCGGAAGAGATCCCGGGTCCCTGCAGACCCTTGGTCACCAGCCCAGAGCCACATGCCTGTGTGTCCTGATCACCTTCCCAGGCTGAACTGTGGGCACCACAACACCAGAGACCGGGATTTCCAGGCACGAGAAAACCCTACAGTGAAGGAAGCAAACAGGACTGACCTCAGGCCACCCAGTCAATCCCTGGAAAAAGTCCTGGGGATGGGAGGGTGCACAGCCACCAGCCCAGAGACCTGCTCCATGCCCAACTCACTGTCCCAGATAGAACTGTGAGCCCAGGGCACCAGAGACTGGGTTTCCCTGTCAGGGGAAACAACAGGTCCAAGCTTAGAGCACCCCAGAAAAGTTCTTAGGAAAAGTTCCCAGGTTCCTGCAGGTGCCTAGTCGCCAGCTTGGAGCCACCACTTGTCTGCCCCTGTGTGCTCTATGAGTCACCCTAGATGGAACTGTGAGCCCCAAAACACCACAGACTGGGTCTCCCTGTTGGGAGGAAACCCCATGGTGGGGGAAACATCTGGTCCGACCCCAGGACACCCAGCTCCAGAAAAGTTTCTGGGTCCTAGCAGACTCCAGGCTCTAGCCTCCTGTTGCACGCATGAGAGCTGTGCTCACCTGCCACTGTTTACCAGTTGGGTACTGGGGCACAGAGCTCCAACCTCAGACCTACAGAAGCCTGGGATCCCTGAGATCAGCCTGCAGACACCACTCCAAAGGGCAACCAGTTATCCATAACTAAACTGACCAAACCACGGGGCTCCCAGGTTCTTAAAGAGGGCTATGCCTAGAAAACAGTGTAAGAACAACAGCAGCAGCTCACTAAATTCAGAGCAAGAAATCCAGCAGCAGGGCAGCTGTCTCCAGGACTTCTCTGTGGCAATTCCTGAGAAACACCAGCCATTCAGAGACCATACCCAAAAAGCTGAGGAGGCCTCCTTCAGGAAAAATCATTCTCCCCACTCCAAGATTCCAGGAAGCACCAGGAACTAACAGCCTATACCTAAGATAGCCCAATGGGTAGAGGCCAGCATAACAGCTCAATCAACAAAATACACAGCAACATGGCATCTCCAGAACCCAGTTATCCAGAGGTAAGTAGCCCTGGATACCCCAGCATAAATGAAATTCAAGAAGATGACCTTACATCTATGCTTCTGAAGAGGATAATAGAGGAAACAAATAAAATGTGTGAAGAATTAGAGGAACATAAAGTCAAACAGATTATGGCCATCTGTAAAGAAATATGGGAAGATGGAGCCAAACAGTTTGTGGCCTTTAGAGAGGAAATAATTAAATCACTGAAAGAAATAAAAGAAACAGAGTAATGTTCAAACAAACAGCTGAAGGAATTGAAGGAAAAAAAAACAGGAAAATATAGACAGGTGAAGGATATCAACAAACGGCTCAAGATCTGAAGATAGAACTGGAAAAATTAAAAAAAGCACAAATGGAGGAAATCACAGAGAGGAGGAACTTAGGGAAGAAAACAAACTACAGAGGTAAGCATAACCAAAAGATACAATGTGTGGAAGATACAATGGAAGAAATTGATGTCTCCATCAAAGAAAATGTTAAATCTAAAAAATTCCTGACACAGACCATCCAAGGAATCCAAGACAACATGAAAAGACAAAACCTAAGAATAGTAAGAATAGAGGGAAAAAAAATCTTCCCTCTTCCAAGGCCCAGAAAATATTTTCAACAAAATCATAGAAGAAAATTTCCCCAACTTAAAGGAGAGGGTCTATAAGAATACAAGAGGCCTGCAGAACACCTAATAAATTAGACCAGAAAAGAAAATCCTCCTACCACATAATAATCAAAACAGTGAGTATACAGAACAAAGAAAAAATACTGAAAGCTGCAAGGGAAAAAGGCCAAGTAACATAGCAAAGCCATCAGAATCACACCTGCTTCTCAACAGAGACTATGAAAGCCAGAAGGGCCTGGACGGATATCATGCAGACCCTAAGAGAACACAGATGTCAGCTCAGGCTACTATACCCAGCAAAACTCTCAATCATCTTCAATGGAGAAAACAAGATATTCAATGATAAAAACAAATTTAAACAATACCTGCCCACAAATCTAGCATTCCAGAAGATACTAGAAGGAAAAAATAAAACAGAGGAAAGCTAACTACATTCAGGAAAACACAGGAAATAAATAACCTCACTACAACAAAACTAAAAGTAGCCAAGCACACAAACATACTACCACAACCAACAGCAAAATCAAAGCATCTAACAGCCACGGCTCATTAATATCCCTGAATATCAATGGACTCAACTCTCCAATAAGAAGACACAGACTAACAGAATGGATACGTAAACAAGATTCAACAGTCTGTTGCATACAAGAAATACACCGAAGTTACAAAGATAGACATTACCTGAGAGTAAAGGGCTGGAAGATGGTTTTCCAAGCAAATGGACACAAGAAGCAAGCAGGAGTAGCCATTCTAATATCTAATAAAATAGATTTTCAACCAAAATTAATCAAAAGAGATGGGGAAGGTCACTTCATACTCATCATAGGACAATTCCACCAGGAAGCCATCACAATTCTGAGCATCTATGCCCCAAATACAATGGCACCCATATTTGTAAAAGAAACATTAATAAAACTGAAACCACACATAGATTCCCACACATTAATAGTTGGAGACTTCAACACCCCCCTCTCAACAAAGGACAGGTCAACAAAACAGAAATTAAACAAAGAAACAATGACTCTGACAGGGGTCATGAATCAAATGGATCTAACAGACATCTACAGAACCTTTCACCCAGACACAAAGGAATTTAGCTTCTTCTCAGCACTTCATGGAACCTTCTCCAAAATATACTATATAGCTGATCATAAAACAAGCCTCAACAGATACAAGAAGATTGAAATAATCTCTTGTATCCTATTTGACAATCATGGGATAAAGCTGGACCTCAACAACAGAAATAGAAAAAGGCTACACACACACGGAAACTGAACAACTTGCTATTCAATGACAGCTGGGTCAGGGGAGAAATAAAGAAAGAAATCAAAGCCTTCCTAGAATTCAATGAAAATGAAGGCACAAAATACCCAAACTTATGGAACACAATGAAAACAGTGCTAAGAGGAAAATGTATAGCATTAAGTACCTTCAAGAAGAAATTTGAAACATCTCATAAGCAACTTAAAGGCTCACCTGAAAGCCTTAGGGAAAAGAAGCAGACATTTCCAAGAGAAGTAGACAGCTGGGAATAACCAAACTCAGGACTGAAATAAATTAGAAACAAATAAAACAATTCAAAAGCTGGTTCTTTGAGAAAATCAACAAGATAGACTAACCCTTAGCCAAACTAACTAAAAGGCAGAGAGACACTACCAAAATCATCAAAATCAGAAATGAAAAGGAGAACATAACAGATACTGAGGCAATCCAATCATTAGGTTTTACTTCAAAAGCCTATATGCCACAAAATTTGGCAAATCTAAATGAAATGGACAATTTTCTTGATCAATTCCACTTGCCAAAGCTGAATCAAGAACAGGTAAATTAATTAAGTAGACATATATCTACTAAGGAAATAGAAGCGGTCATCAAAAATCTCCCATCCAAAAAAAAGCCCAGGGGCAGATGGTTTCAGTACAGAATTCTATCAGACCTTCAAAGAAGAGCTAACACCAATATTCTTCAAACTATTCCACAAAATAGAAACAGAAGGAACATTACCAAACTCATTCTATGAAGCCATAGTCACCTTGACACCTACACCTCACAAAGACCCAACAAAGAAAGAGAATTTCAGGCCAATCTCTCTTATGAACATTAATGCAAAAATACCCAACAAAATACTTGCAAACCGAATCCAAGAACACATCAAAGATATCCACTATGACCAAGTAGGCTTCATCTCAAATATGCAGGGGTGGTTCAATATATGAAAATCCATCAATGTAATCCACCATATAAACAAACTGAAAGAAAAAGACATGATAATCTCCTTAGATGCTGAAAAAGCATTTGATAAAATCCAATATTCATTTATGTTTAAAGTCCCAGAGAGATCGGGGATACAGGGCACTTACTTAAACATAGTAAAGGCAATATACAGCAAGCCTATAGTCAACATCAAACTAAATGGAGAGAAACTTAAGTCAATCCCACTGAAATCAGGGACAAGACAAAGCTGCCCATTCTCTCCATACCTCTTTAATATAGCACTTGAAGTCCTTGCTAGAGCAATAAGAGAATTAAAGGAGATCAAGGGGATTCAGTTTGGAACAGAAGAAGTCAAAGTACCACTATTTGCAGATGATATGATAGTATACATGAGTAACCCCAAAAATTCTGCCAGGGAACTCTTACAGCTGATAAACACCTTCAGCCAAGTGGCTGAATACAAAATCAACTCAAAAAAATTAGTAGCCCTCCTGTATACAAAAGATAAAAGGGCTGAGAAAGAAATTAGGGAAACAACACCCTTTACAAGAGACACAAAGGACATAAAGCACCTTGGTGTGTAACTCTAACCAAGTAAGTCAAAGAGTTGTATGATAAAACTTTCAGTCTCTGAAGAAAGAAATAGAAGATATCAGAAGATGGAAAGATCTCCCATGCTCATGGCTTGGCAGGATTAACAAGTAAAAGTGGCCATCTTACCAAAAGCAATCTACAGATTCAATGCAATTCCCATCAAATTACCAACACAATTCTTTACAGACCTGGAAAGAAAAATTCTCAACTTCATGTGGAATAACAAGAAACCCAGAATCACTAAAACAATCCTCTACAATAAAAGATCTTCTGGAGGTATCTCCATCCCTGATCTCAAGCTGTACTATAGAGCAACAGTAATAAAAACTGCATAGTACTGGCATAGAAACAGAATGGTGGATCAATGGAATCAAATAGAAGAACCTGAAATAAATCCACACACTTACGAACAGCTGATTTTTTTACAGAGATACCAAAACCATACAATGGAAAAAAGAAAGCATCTCAAACAAATGGTGCTGGTCTAACTGGATGTCTACATGTAGAAAAATGCAAATAGATCCACACTTATTACCTTGTACAAAACTAAAATCCAAGTGGATCAAAGACCTCAACATAAAAATGAATATGCTAAACCCATTAGAAGAAAAAAATGGGGAAGAGCCTGGAACTCATTGGTACAGGAGACAACTTCCTGAACAGAACACCAACAGTAGTACAGGCTCTAAGAGCAACAATCAATAAACGGGACCTCATGAAACTGAAAAGCTTCTGTAAAGCAAAGGGCACTGTCATCAGAACAAAATGACAGCCTACAGATTAGGAAAGGATCTTCACCAACCCTATATCTGACCGAGGGCTAATATCCAGACTATATAAAGAACTCAAGAAGTTAAACAGCAACAAATCAAGTAACCTAATTAAAAAATGGGGTACAGAGCTTAACAGAGAATTCTCTTTTTTTAATTTTATTTTTCTCATTAGTTACATTTTGTTAATTCTGTATCCCAGCTGTATCCCTCATTCCCTCCCCAATCCCACCCTCCCTCCCTTGTCTCCTCCCTGCCCCTTTCCAAGTCCACTGATAGGGGAGGACCTTCTCCCCTTTCATATGACTCCGTTTTGTCAGGTATTTTCAGGACTGGCTGCAAAGTCCTCCTCTGTGGCCTAACAGTACTGCTCTTCCCTTGGGAGGTTGGGAGGTCAAAGAGCCAGTCATTGAGTTCTTGTTAGAAATAGTCCTTGTTCCCCTTACTATGGGAAACCAACTGATTACTGAGCTATCAGGGGTCACATCCGAGTAGAGGTTCTAGGTTTTATCCTCTCATGGTCTTTGGTTGAGTGTCCATCTCAGAAAAGACCCCGTGCCCAGATATGTTTGGTCCTTGTGGAGCTCCTATCCTTTCCACATCAAACTCCCCTTCTTTCATATGATTCCCTGCACTCAATAGTACATCGAATGGCAGAGAAACACTTAAAGAAATGCTCAAAATCCTTAGTCATCAGGGAAATGCAAATCAAAACGATCCTGAGATTTCCCCTTATAACCATCAGAATGGCTAAGCTCAAAAACTCAAGTGACAAAACATGCTGAAGAGGATGTGGAGAAAGAGGATCCCTACTCCATTGCTGGTGGGAATGTAAACTTGTACAACCACTTTGGAAATCAATCTGGAGCTTTCTCAGACAATTAGGAATAGTGCTACCTCAAGATCCAGCTATACCACTTTAAGGCATATATCCAAAAGATGCTCCACTATACAACAAGGACATTTGCTCAGCCATGTTTGTAGCAGCTTTATTTGTAACGGCCAGAAGCTGAAAACAACCCAGATGTCCCTCAGTTGAGGAATGGATACAGAAATTGTGGTACATTTTCACAATGGAATACTACTTAACAATTAAAAACAAGGAAATCATGAAATTTGCAGGCAAATGGTGGGAACTAGAAAAGATCATCCTGAGTGAGGTATCCCAGGAGCAGAAAGACACATATGGGATACACTCAATTAAAAGTGGGTATTAGACATATAATATAGGATAATCATACTAAAATCTGTACACCTAAGGAAGCTAATCAAGAAGAAGGACCCTGGGTAAGATGTTCAATCTTCATTCAGAAAGGCAAATGAGATGGACATTGGAAGAGAGAAAAAACAGGGAACAGGACAGAAGCCTATCACGGAGGGCCTCTGAAAGACTCTACCCAGCAGTGTTTCAAAACATATGCTTAGACTCATAGGCAAATTTTGGACAGAGTACAGGGAATCTCATGAAAGAAGGTGGGAGATAGTAAGTCCTGGAGAGGACAGGAGCTCTGCAAGGAGAGCAGCAGAACCAAAAAATCTGGACCCAGGGGTCTTTTTGAGACTGATCCTCCAACCAAGGACCATGCATGGAGATAACCTAGAAACCCCTGCACAGAAGTAGCCCATGGCAGCTCAGTGTCCAAGAGGGTTCCCCCAAAATAAGAACAGGGACTGTCTCTGACATGAACTCATGGGATGGCTCTTTGATTACCTCCACCTGAGGGGGGAACAGCCTTACCAGTCCAAAGAGGAAGACAATGAAGCCAGTCCTGATGAGACCTGATAGACTAGGGTCAGATAGAAGGAGAGGAGGACTCCCCTATATTGGACTGGGGGAGGGGCATAGGAGAAGAGAGGGGGGAGGGTAGGATTGGGAAGGGATGGGGGATGGGGCTCCAGCTGGGATACAAAGTGAATAAACTGTAATTAATATGAAAAAAATAAAAATTGAAAAGAAAGAATGAATCAAAGGAAACAATAAAAAATTTCATGGAACTAAATGAAAATGAAAACAAAATGCAAGTAAACCTCCAAGACACACTGAAAAGCAGTCCTATAAGGAAAATTTAGGGCTCTAAATACTTACATTAAAAAAAATCAGAAAGAGCACAAATAAATGACTTCATGACACAATTCAAAACAACCAATAGCATATGCTAGAGGGCATATGGGGAAAAGGAACTGTCAGTCACTGTGGGTAGGACTGCAAACTGGTACAACAAGTACTGCAATCAAAGAGGAGAAGTCTTACAAAGCTGAAAACAAATCTATAATATGATTCTTTGGTATGACATCCCACTCCACAGATATGATTTCAGCCATGCTCATTGTTGTTTTACTCCCAGAACTAGAAAATGGAAACAACCAATGAATGGACAATGAAAGCATGGTACATAATACAATACGGAATACTGTTTAGTAAGGCAAAGAGGATGGACATCAGAAGGAGGAGAAAACAGAGAACAGGACAGGAGCCTTCCACAGAGGGCCTCTGAAAGGTTCTATCCTGCAGGGTATCAAAGCAGTTACTGAGACTTATGGCCAACCTTTGGACAGAGTGCAGGGAATCTTACGAAAGAAGGGGGAAATAGTAAGACCTGGAGAGGACAGGAACTCCACAAGGAGAACAACAGAACCAAAAAATCTGAGCACAGGGGACTTTTCTGAGACTGATACTCCAACCAAGGACCATTCATGGAGATAATCTAGAACCCCTGCACAGATGTAGCCCATGGCAGCTCAGTGTCCAAGTGGGTTCCATAGTAATGGGAACAGGGACTGACTCTGACATGAACTGATTGGCCTGCTCTTTGATCACCTCCCCCTGAGGGGGGAACAGCCTTACCAGGACAAAGAGGAAGACAATGCAGCCACTCCTGATAAGACCTGATAGACTAGGATCAGAAAGAAGGGGAGGAAGACCTCCTCTATCAGTGAACTAGGGGAGGCGCATGGGTGGAGAAGAGGGAGGGAGGGTCGAATTGGGAGGGGAGGAGGAAGGGAGATGCAGGCGGGATACAAAATGAATAAATAGTAATTAATAAAAATTAAAATAAAAAACCCACAAGCTTTCTAGGTAATAGATGGGACTAGAAAAGCTCTTTAAAAAAAAAAAACCCTATAATACACATAACTATGTATAAACACACACATAGTTTAAATGAAAAATTTTCATCTGGGCTGGCAATGCTTCCTCCAAGAGCCAAAGACCACCTACAACAACCCCAATACAAGGCATGAAAGCCCTCTTTCAAGTTGTTGGTCAGAGTTTTTATTATCCTTGTTTGCCCCCTCCCCAAATCCCTACTGCCAAAGATAACATGAATTTCAGAGGCAGGGCCCAGAGATTCCTGAGATGGAATTGACCTGAATGATTTCTTCCCAAGGTCTTACATTCATGGCACCACAAAGCACCATGCAAGCTTCCCAAGAAAGAAAGCAACCAACAGTCATTATAACCCAGCTATAATGCCTGTGAACCACAGGAATGACCAACATGGCACAATAAACTTCAGAGTGCAATAGTGGCATGCAAATCTTGGCAGTAACCAACAGCTTTCTAGATAATAGTACGATCTGCCAAACAAGAGAGAAACCGTGCCTGATACTGGAAATCTAACCAATTTCTTAGGACTAATGATGTATGTGTCTTGGAGAAGAACCTACAACAACTACTTTACTAAACCAACACAATCCCTAACTACATTCTAAATATTTGTCCTTATACCCACAGATAAGTGCAGTCCTCATAAGAAAAGTTCTCATTGCAACAGACAGAGGTCATTGCAGAAAACCACAATCAATCAAATTGCAGAATTGTAGAGCCCAGTCCCATTGATTCATAACTCTGGCATCTAAGGCTCAGGAAAAAAATTCGGAAGAGGGAGAGAAAAAAGATTGTAAGAGTTAGGGCATCAGATTGTTTGCTGTGAATCTGTGTCTCCTAGTAGTGTCAGAAGCTATGCCCATAAAGTCTCACCAACATGACTGCCTAAACAGAAGCTGAACAAAGACAACAATGGACATGCTGATGTGGATGGCAGAAAGATCACAGGGCCTCAACCAGACACGAAGACACAAAGAATTACAAGCAAGTAAGGACGCATGGTGCAAACAGTCTTCCCGGGGAAGAACACACTGATTGCTTACCCAGTATCAAACGGTCAGCCTTAAAAACACACATATAAATAACATCACACAGGTTAAATATATTCATGCGCGTCACAGCACTCATTGAAAAGAGGGACCATGAATTTGAAAGAGAGCAAGTAAAGTACATGGGAGTATTTGAAGAGAGGAAAGGGAAGGGGAGGAATAATATAATTATATTATAATCTCAACAAGAAAACAGCTAATGAAAATAATGATAAATTAGAATATTTTTAAATCCGAAGTAAAATGTTTTTATTTTATTATTTCTTATTTAATAATTATTATTAATTATTAATACATATTAATTATTATTAATACAATATTATTGTATTTAGTACAGCACCTCAACTATCTTGGTACAGTAAATCTCTAAGACTGATGTCCATTTAACAAACGAAGAAGCTGTTTATATAAGTTAATATCACCCAGAGTAAATAGTATAGCTGAAAACTAAATATTTTATTATTTCAAAGTAAGATTTACAAGAGTATTTCTTGAACTTCAGGCTCAATATTATTATTACTCTTTACAGAGCGATATTTTATTATGGTGTATTAGACAGTGCTGATTTCCTTGCATTGCCCTCAGAGTTGAAAAACAATTGTAGAGAAAACATGAGACTATGCCAACCCAACCAACAGTATTGGTAATAGCATTCTGTATTCAGCAAGGAAGACTTAATCAACATTACTTATTTCAGTAGATTATAGAGCCTTGTGCTGCAGGTTACAAAGGTAGGATTCACTTTGTGGGGTCTGCATCTGTTAGGATTCGTAGAAAGGTCACCTTTGACTAATGGGAATTCTCAGGTGTACTATCAATTCTGTTCACAGTGACTGTTAATCCTAATTGCAATTATAACATGCTTAAGGGATTACTTAGAAATCACCAATTACTAAAAATAAACAAATGTTTACAGAGTATTTGACTACATTGTAGTACTGTGCTAGCTGAAAGAGACACAAAAGAAATACAAGCTCTGAAGAATTAGCTAAGCCAAGAATATTGGTACTCAACTTGTAATTCTAGCGCTTAGGAGGTGGAGGTGAAGATCAGGAGTTCAGGGGCAGCTAAGGCTACATTATACCATGTCTAAAGAGAACAAAGAATAACAACAGCAAAAATCAAATGAACAAATGCAAGGTAGATTAGGTAGTCTCAAAAAGCGTACATGTACTGTTTGTGAGTGTGGAGGGCAAATGAAGTCCTGTTGACATAAGAACAGCCATGCCAAGGCCAACGGCAATGGCAAACCTTTCTCCGCTTCAAGTAGAACTGTTTACCAATGATTGACTGATGTATACTGAAACTATCAACCAGAGGGCAGCTTCCTTTTCCTAAATGACTGCAACCTGAAACTTTACCCCTATAGAGATCTCCTGCCAAGATTAACTAAACTTGCCTCCTCATTTGGCTACCTACAATAAATGCATTTCCTCATTCCGCTGTCTACAAAAACACATCTCCTCATTCAGACATATAAAATGACTGCCAAGTTTCTGGGCTGATGCATTTCCATCTGCGCATGGCCCACTCAACCCCAGCTTTCCCACCTGTGGTCTGTTTGTCTGTCTTTTCTTCATACCCTCACTGCCCTCGTTAGGCTGTGGCATAAGGAGATGAGAAAAACTCCCACAAAATAATGACACTTGAATACAAGGAAATGCACCAATAGACAGTAATAGTGAGAAAAAAGAGAAATTCAGAAAAAAGGGAAAAAGTTATATACTCAGTAGTTGAGTAAATTTATACTGGGCTATATTTTTTAAAGAATGTCTTAAAATCACATCTGATGTTTTGTTAGGGAAAACAAGTAATATTTAATCAGTTATGACAATTCTTATTATGGAAAACCTAGAAGGTACAAAGTATTTGTTCTCATGTTGTCAAGAACCCTGTATCAACAACCTCATGGTGCCTTCCACTCTTCTGTTCTAGAGCAAGAAACAGAGCTAAAACCGAAAGCACACACAAGTAATAACTTACAGAACTGTAAGCTATTACAGATTATATGTGGAAGTCTGTTTTCTTAAAACACATCATTTTCATTAATTTGTCAGATGCACCTGCTTGTCTGCACACACAGCACTTCTATGTAGGTGTCTGTGGCAGCCTAAAGAGGACACTGGATGCCCTAGATCTGGAGTTACCGGCAGTTGTGCGTCATGGTACAGGTTCTGAGAGCCAAACTCGGGTCCTCTAAAGAGCTCTTAATGGCTGAGCTGTCTCCCCAGCCCCTCAAGCCTATTTTGCCATGACCAAAGCTGACAAACACATTAAATTTTTACCAACATTGTGACACAATTTACAACAGATCTAAATACCCCATCCATGCAGAAAATAGTCGCCTCATTTTGTATCAAGAAGGCCGAAGCAAACCTTGGTATTTTAATTGTTTTGAAACATTATGTAACTCACTGAGGTTAAAGCAGCACAGAGAAACCTCTACCTCCAGACTCCATGTGTCACACAACAGTTAGTCCTTCATGAATATTTCCACCAGCATATTTTCAAGGTCCATCCATGTTGCAGCATTTACAGGAATTCTTCCTTAAGATTGCCTCCTTGGAGGGTGCAGATAGCTTGTCAAACACAGTCCCCAAGTCTTAAATGGAAAATTTCAGAAACAAAAATATTCACATAAGCTGCACACTTAAAAAAAATAACTTTGATGAAATCTCATAGGCTCCTACACAGAAAGCAACTCTCTTCTTACGCCAGTGCACACATTCATAGTGTGTGGCACTAACCTTTGTCATCATTCAGAAGCCATCTTAGATGTCAGGTTCACTATCCAATACATTTTTTTTTCTTTGCCCAACCCAATGTACCAAACGAAGCTTTTGTTCTATGTTTAAGATTTCTATAGCTTCAGGTTTAAAATTTGGGTCTTCAATTGGTTTTGAGTTAGTTTTTATATATGCCATGAGTCTAAAGTCATTTGTTTATAAGTGGATATCCTTCTTTCAGTTCAGAACCATCCGTTGACAAGATGATGCTTCTTCAACGTGAATGAACCTGACAACTTCGAAAAAGGATAGACCACACATCTGAAGCTGTATTCCCAGGCTCTCAGTTCTATTCCATTGAACTATTCATTTATTCTCATGTCAGGCTTAAACTGTTTCGATAATGGCAGCTTTTAAGTAAGTTTTAAAATGAGAGAACGTGTGCTCACCATTTTTTTTTTCTGTTTCAAGATTGTTTTTAGTATTCTGGTCATTTGAAATTCTGCATAAATTTCAGGATGGTCTTAAACTTCCATTAAGAAAAAAAATCTGATACTGAGATTTGTTAGGTCTTAAATAAATTTGTAAATAATTTTGGGGTTGTACTACTACCTTAAAATAGTTTCCCTATTTTTAAAAATAGGATGCCTATTTCTGTCTTAATCTATGACCTCTGAAAGAGAAGTGCTCTTAACTACTGAGACTATTCTCCAGATTTAAAGTTTAATATTATATATAAAATGTAGGATAAACATAAATAAAATCTGTATACCTAAAGAAGCTAAGCAAGAAGGAGGACCCTGGGTAAGATAATCAATCCTCACCCAGAAAGACAGGCGGGACGGACATTGGAAGAAGGAAAGAACAGGAAACAGTACAGGAACCTAACATAGAGGGTCTCTGAAAGACTCTACCTAGCAGTTGTTCAAAGCAGGTTCTGAGACTCATAAACAAGATTTGGGCAGAGCACAGGGAATCTTATGAAAGAAGGGAGAGATAATAAGACCTGGAGAGGACAGGAGCTCCACAAGGAGAGCAACAGAACCAAAACATCTGTGCACAGGGGTCTTTTCTGAGACTGATACTCCAACCAAGGATCATTCATGGATATAACCTAGATAACCTAGAACCCCTGCTCAGATGTAGCCCATAGCAGCTCAGTATCCAAGTAGGTACCCTAGGAAGGGGAACAGGGACTGTCTCTGATATGAACGCAGGGGCTGGCTCTTTGATCACCTCCCCTTGAAGGGGGAGCAGCCTTGCCAGGCCACAGGGGAGGACAATACAGCCAGTCCTGAAGAGACCTGGTAAGCTAGGGTCAGATGGAAGGGGAGGAGGACCTCCCCTATCAGTGGACTTGGAGAGGGGCATGGGAGGAGATAAGGGAGGAAGGGTGCAGTTGGGAGGGAACGAGGGAGGGCACTATAGTTGGGATACAAAATGAATAAACTGTAATATAAAAAATAAAAATGAAAAAAATTAATGTTTAGAATGACTTAAAAATCTATCTTCTCCACTCATCAGGGTTCAGCGTGGACTGGCATGTTCTTAAACTGAGGTTTAAAATTGAAATAAATAACTTAAATAAAAATTATGAGGAAGGCTCACAAAGACTCAAATCCATATGCCTCATTCTGGACTAAATGAAGAGGTTTTCGACCTTCATTCACAAGGGTGCAATTTATCAGTTGTGCTTATGCTACCTTTTCAGTATTTCTTATCAATCCGTTTCTTTCCCATTGCCTCTATTCCAGTTAGAAACACTTCATCTCTCATCCAGATGTCTAAGTACCAGGATTTCCTTGCCTCTAGGACACTTCCAATCTTAATTCATCTTAGACTCTAGAGTCTTACTAATCTTAATAAATCACGACTTTATTCATTTAATGTGACAAGAATTTATTGAGTATATACTATAAATTAGGCGCTTTAGGGAAATATGTTCCAACAAAGGTGGCCACCAGAATTACTTAGTGAAGGAAATATTTTCAAATCAAAGATTCGCTACCATTTTTCCAAGGCTACTACATTAGGATATTCAAGGCTAATGCTGAGAAAGGTGTATTTAAAAAAAATTCTTCTGAGTTGCTATACTAACTCCTTTTAGCTAATAATAACTTGAACCATATTAAGGCTTACACACTTCTGGGTTGTGCTCTACAGCCCCTAAAAGGAAATCTTTAAGTCATGTGTGGATAGCATCAACTTCTACTTATAACACACACACACACACACACACACACACAAAGACACACACACACACACACACTATTTACTTTTAAATATGGGAATGGTAAAAGAATAATAAAAACAACATTGATTAAGAAATGCTATTAAAGCTTAGTATTATTTTTAGGTACAATAAAGCACTGTCATAACACTATAGAAGACCTGATGAATATGACTGTTAAGCGACTGACAGGAACAATGCAGTGAAGTGATACTGGAGAGATGGCTCACATCTTCAGTGGTATGAAACAGAACAGTACAAGGTTTCGCCATGCCACTTAGAGTAGAGTGTTATTTAAAACCTAAGAGTTTTCCTCTATTATTTTCCATTTTAGTTATTTTCAGTTGACTGAAACTGCAAAAACAAAACTTTGTATAAAAAGAGAGTACTGTACTTGCACTGTTTCAATAAAATATCTCCAAAATAAGTTATGATCTTAAAAACAGAATCTCTGGAACTCTTGGGTGTTTGTGGGAAACTGATGTATCTTGTATTTAGTATAGCATACTTCAACACAGTAGTCAATTAAAAATATAGTATGTTATCCAGTCTGAGAATGTTCCTCTGGTCATTGAAAAATATACTTAACATGCCTGATATCTATCATAAGAAGTTATGATTCCAGCTGGGCATGGTGGCACATGCCTTTAATCACAGTACTTGGGAGGCAAAGGCAGGCAGATCTCTATGAGTCTGAGACCATTCTGGTCTACAGAGTGAGTTCCAGAACTTCCAGGGCTACACAGAGAAACCTTGTCTTGAAAAACAGACAAAGTAAACTATGATTTCATATGAAGTAACATTTGGTGATTTTTTTTCAAAACTGATACCTTATAAGTCAAAACTAGCTAGCCTGTTTGAAGTTATTTAATTTTGATAGTGTGTTTGGTTTTGTTTGTTTGTTTGAGAGTGACAATTTTTAAATGTCTTTTGTCTAGACTAGCATTTTCCAATCTGTGGGTCACAACCCCTTTGGGCTTCAAATAATTCTTTCACAGGGGTCACATATCAGATATCCTGCATATCAGATATTTACACTGTGATTCCTAACAATACCAAAATTACAGTTATGAAGTAGCAACAAAATAATCTTATGATTGGGAGTCATCACAACATGAGGAATTGTATGGAATATATTAGGAAGCTTCTTAACAACACTAGCAAATACACTGATTTCTACAAATCCTAGCATTCTCTATTATCTTACACCAATTTGATTTATCTGTAGATCTAAAACTGAGATTCTGGGCACGAGTCAGGTATATGTAGGAGACTGAACTCAGGTCTCCTGAAGGTTAGGCAAACACTAGTAGCTCTGCTCTCATTTTTCCTAAGGATAAGAAGTAACTTCTCTTAAATATTTCTGTTCTATCACTGCTACTGTCATAGGCTAAACTGAGTCCCTCCAGAAATTTCTATGTTGATGTTTCACTCCTAAAAAGTAATCTACTTCAAGATAAGGTGTGTGTAAAGAGATAAGTAGAAATGAGGTCCTTAATGTTGGCCCTAACCTGAAATGGTGCCCTTAGAAAAAGAATTGGAATTGGAGGTCTATAGGAATAAAAGACATAGGAAAATGAAGTGGTATAGCCATCTACCAGCATGGTGAATGCTCAGAAAGGAACCAACCCTACCTACACTGGGATCAGAAATGTCTAGCCTCCAGTATTTTAAGAACATACATTTCTGTTCTTGAAGTTATCAAGTCTACGTCACTTTTAGTTAAGGTAACCCTAGCACCTTACTATACCTTCTAACCACATTAATACTAACCTAAACTTGTTTACCATGTCCAAGCTACTCTGCCAAAGGCAGTGATGAATACAAGTTCAAGTACCTTAGCATTCATTCTGTAACCAAAGCAAAAGAAAAAAAAATCATAAATTATAATCATTATAATGCATAGAACAAAAATACCAAATAAAAGGTGGAGTTTTCATTCTATACAAAGAGTACTCTGTAGGCTGTGTCATGAAAAATTCAGATTTTGAGCTGGGGTTGAAGAATAAGTAGGATTCAACCAAGTAGTAGGGAGAAGAAAGGAAAAGGGGTAGAAGGCCAAATATCTACTACAAAAGGGAACTTTTTTTTTTACTTCTAATATATGCAACTGCAAGTCATCTTTCTCTATATCATATTCTCTAAAACATATACTTTTAAATAAATGTCCTGTGTCCTTATAAAATTTAGGCCTTCCTTCCCTTATCAGGTAAATACTGTTTTAACTGACTGTTCGTATCCGAGTATACTTTAGCTCATCAGTAAGTTCTCTGGGGCTTCTGCTGAGTTTTTGTATCTTCAAATGGCCTGTGTAGGCAGTAAGCAGCTTGCTGATCATTCCGTCTTGAATTCTTGGGCATTTCATAATCTCTTGCCTATTTATCAAATCACATCACATTATATGCCTCTAATAATGCAGGTGTCCTAGGTTTTAAGTGCCTCTCCTTAAGAATGTATTACTCAGTTCATTAATGTTTCATATCTAAGTATTGTAACATACTTAATTTTTTATTTAATGAAATTTCGAAGCTTCAGGTTGAGAGGAAATTACTCAGAATGTCATCCAAGCTATTTTGAAAGTGCTCGTCAGCAAAGAGTTTCGAAGGATTTTTGGAAAGGAGTTGGGAGAAACTTAAAGACATAGATCTAAAGTTTTCGTGAACACTTCCTTCCATTTTAAATTTGGAGCTGAAAGTCTTCTGGAGAGGCGAATTAAGTTCAGCACACGGTTTCTCTTAGCTTTTTTTGGATGACAAGATATTAACAGTGGTTTCTTACAGGGTGCTCTCTTGAAACCAAGTTTGATTTTTTTAAATAATTTTATTTTTTTCTTATCAGTTACATTTTATTAACTCTGTATTATTAACCCGCTCCCTCATTCCCTCCCACTCCCACCCTCCCTCCCATCTCCTCCCTGCCCCTTGCCAAGTCCACTGATTGGGGAGTACCTCCTCCCCATTCATCTGACCCTGTTTTATCAGGTATCTTCAGGACTGGCTGCAAAGCTCTCCTCTGTGGCCTAACAGGACTGCTCCTCCCCTGGGGGTGAGGAGGTCAAAGAGCCTGCCATTGAGTTCCTGTCAGAAATAGTCCGTTACCCTTACTATGGGAAACCAATTGGTTACTGAGCTACCACGGGCTACACCCGAGCAGAGGTTCTAGGTTATATCCATACATGGTCCTTGGTTGAATGTCAGTCTCAGAAAAGACCCTGTGCCCAGATATATTTGGTCCTTGTGGAGCTCCTATCCTTTCCCCATCATACTAACTCCCCTTCTTTCATATGATTCCCTATACTCTGCCAAAGGTGTGGTTATAAGTCTTTGTATCTGCTTTGAAACACTGCTAGTTAGAGTCTTTCAGATGCCTTCAGTAGACTCCTGTCATACGTTCAATGCACATCCTATCTGTCTTTCTAAATGAGGATTGATCATCTTACCCCATGTCTACTCTCTTGATTATCTTTTTTAGGTGTATAGATTTCATTATGTTTATCATATCGTATAGGTCTATATAAGCGAGTATATACTGTGTTTGTCTTTCTCCTTCTGTGATATTTCACTCAGAATGATCTTTTCTAGATCCCACCATTTGCCTGCAAATTTCATGATTTCCTCTTTTTTGATTGCTGAGTAGTACAGATACTCTAAATCTGTTAGAAGAAAAAGTGGGGAACAGCCTAGAACTCATTGGCACAGGAGACAACTTCCTGAACAGAACACCAACAGCACAGGCTCTAAGAGCAACAATCAATAAATGGGACCTCATGAAACTGAAAAGCTTCTGCAAAGCAAAGGACATCATCATCAAAACAAAACGACTGCCTACAGATTGGGAAAGAATCTTCACTAACCCTTTATCTGACAGAGGACTAATATCTAGTATACACAAAGAACTAAAGAAGCTGAAAAGCAGCAAACCAAGTAATCCAATTAAAAAATGGGGAACAGAGCTAAACAGAGAATTCTCTGTAGAGGAATATCGAATGGCAGAGAAACACTTAAAGAAATGCTCAACCTCATTAGCCATCAGGGAAATGCAAATTAAAACGACCCTGAGATTTCACCTCACACCCATCAGAATGGCCAAGATGAAAAACTCAAGTGACAACACATGCTGGAGAGGTTGTGGAGAAAGGGGAACCCTCCTCCACTGCTGGTGGGAATGTAAAGTGGTACAACCACTTTGGAAATCTATCTGGCGCTTTCTCAGACAATTAGGAGTAGTGCTTCCTCAAGATCCAGCTATACCACTGCTAGGTATATACCCAAACCTAGCTCAAGTACACAAAAGGGATATTTGCTCAACCATGTTTGTAGCAGCTTTATTTGTAATAGCCAGAAGCTAGAAACAGCCCAGATGTCCATCAACGGAGGAATGGATACAGAAATTGTGGTATTTTTACACAATGGAAACCAAGTTTTTATTGCAACTGGACGTAAGGGTCTGTCTCTGGAATGCTTCTAGATTAATCCCCATCATTTTGGGGTGGGGGTGGGGTGGGAAGCTTACTTTCTTCCATACATAGGGAAGGTAAACTCGTTAGACAATTAACCATCTGACGCTACTCACGTGTAACCAAGGAGAAACGGGGAGCCTCAGCTGAATCAGTTTGATTCTTAAATGGTTTGGTTCAAACCACCAGTGTATTTTACCATTAGATAAAAACAAGAAATTAAACCACAGAACCCTTGACTGTGACAGGGGGAAAAAAAAAATCTCTTTGTCCCTTAGTCAGAATGCTGGGATTAGAAAAAACAAACAAACAAACAAACAAACAAACAAAAAACCAACATAGTTTAGTGGGCATGGTGGTACCCATCATTGAGGACTCTCAGGTAGGAGCAGAGAAATCCATGTAACTGGAATTCAAATCGCACCCAATATTTAGTGGCAGGAAAACGGATGGCAGCTAGACAGCAACAGCAAACACAGGGTAGGAAGCCACGGAACGTTCACAGAGTCATCTGACCAAGTGGATCAAGTTCCGAAACCTTCATCTTCAGAAGTATGGCCATCCGCTTACCTTCGCGAAACCCTCCGCAGAGCCTAACCAGCGAGCACAGGTAACCAGCCTGGCGATGGGGGGAGGTCAAGGCCCCTGAGGACAGAAACTCGGCTCCTCACCAGCCAGCCAGAAACTAACCAACTCAATAGGCCCGCCCACCTCGGCCACGCCCACCGCAAGATGGGCTCCCATTGGCTTCTCTGTCTCTCACTCTGGGGCGTCGCGGGGGGGTGGGGCGGGGCCTCTTTCAAACAGGGGGCGCTTTCCGGGCTGGAAGCGTCAGGCAAGTCCTGGGCCTCCCGCGCGCTGGAGCCAACCAATCGCAAGCCTCCTCAGAGGGGTGACGTCGGGCTTGGGGCTCTCCCCTCAGTCTGAGAAGAGGCTCTCAGGCCGCCTAACGGTCTGGCCTCCGCCCTCCCCACCCCGAGCCCAGAACATGTGACCTTCGTCCACTTGAAGCCGTCACTTGAAAGCGCCCTGTAAGGTGCTGTAGCATGTAAGTTGATCATTTGAAAACGTCCTTATTTCCCTCTTGGTCAGACCCACCCGTGCATACACAAACAGTCTCTGACCCTTGACCTGACGCAAAACATCAGCGGGTGACTGGAACCCCTGTCCCAACCTGTACCCGTGTATTATCGCACCGGTCCCCAACCCGATCGTATTTAATTTCCCTCAGCTCCCCTCTCTGGAAATCCTCTATTTCCTTTCCAATTTGATTATGCGTTGTGAGTCTCTGAAACGGATTCTTCAATTTTCGTTTTCCTAACTAGAGGGAGATCACAGTCACCTTACAAATCAGAAAAAAAAGAAAAAGAAAAAAAAGTGGAGATTTTCTTGGGAATACGACGCATGCAAAGAACATGTTTTGTCACTGTCAGCAAGTTTTAGACTCATCTGTGAAATATGGATTCCCTAGGGCTCTAGAAATATTATTTTATACATTTTTAAGTAGAAATGACTAAGCGGGAAAACCAAGTAGATTTTTTACAAAATGGCTGCCATTTTATGTATGTTGGGAGAAATGGCCTCATTTTTAAATTGGCTTTAAAAAATTGTTTTGTTGCCATTTTTGTAAGTAAAGTTCTGTTGGTACCTTGCCATCATTACTTACTTATTTTCTGTGACTGCTTCTGTGTTGCAGTGTCAGAATTGATTCCTGTGACAGATACTGTCTTAGCCGTTACAGAAAAGGACGTGATAACACTTGGAACAGGACATCCTTTTCCCACTGAATTGATAATGTCACTTTTTTTCCCATCTAGTTTTCATGCATGTGCCTCTGTTCTTAAGCTTTCTAGTTAATCTCCTTTGACAGTTCCTGAGCATGTATAGAAAGGTCTTAAATTACTTTAAGTAATTCTAAAAGAATAGTCATTAGGGTAAACTGCTCTTCTATTCCCCCATACCAAGCTGTATTAGCCTTTATATCTTCCATATGTGTTTGTGTTTTGTTTTGTTTTTTTTAATGATCAGCTTGTTAAATGTCTTGAAAAATCTTCCTGAGATTTTAGTTAGAATTTCCTTGAATATTTAGATCAATTTAGGAAGAATGAGCACTCTTCGTTATTCAGTTTTTCTATCCATGAACATAGTATATCCTAATGTTTGCAAACTTAGGTATGACTTATCTGACTGTTCTTTAGAATTTTTATAGAGATTTTGGTCTTTGTTTTGCTTTATTGTGACTGTTTGGCTTTAGAATGATGGTAGCTGATGCCTTTCAGTGATCTGAGTTTTTCAGAGTTTACAGGGACTGCTGAGATGGTGAGCCATAAAGGTACTTGCCGCTTAAACCTCACAGTCTGGGTTTGCTCCCTAGAACCTACATAAAGGTGGAAGGAGAGAACCAACTCCACAAAGTTGTCCTCTGACCTTCACACTGCACTGTGGTGTGTCCCCCCATCCACATGCACGAGAGCCTGGGTTTAAATGCCAGCACCTATACAGAGTACCAGGTGTGGCTTCACATGTTCCTGTGACCCAGCACTATGAGAAGAGAAGACATTTTGGGAATGTCATGTTGATAGACTACTATAAAACAGCTGTTTCGTCTGGCTTCTTTCACTAAGTATAGTACTTTTAAGATTCTTTCATATATTTCATATAGGATACTTTCTCCTTTAGTAATGTTCCAATATACATATGTGTCACAGTTTGTTTATTCATTTATTAGGTCATAGATATCTGAGTTATATGTAGTTTGGGGCTGTTACATAAAGCTGATATAAATGCTTTTCTGCACATCTTTTGTGTTGCCACAAATATTTTTCTTGTTGCTGAGTTACCTAGGAGTGAAACTAGGTCGTTTGGCAAGTATGTGTTTGAATTAATTAATATTACTAAATATTTTTCCATTGTTCATTCTGCGTGCATTTCCTTCAGGGGTAATTCACATCAACTCTTTGTATTGGTAGTAGTTTAAGTTTTAACTTTTCCAGTGGTTAGGGTGTGTAGTGATAAATCAGAGCAAAGTTCATTTCCACTTTTTAGATGGCTAATTATTCAGAGCATCTCTCATGCATTTCTTTGCTCTCTGTACTCTTTTGGTAAAACATCTATTCAAATGTTGTAAGTTCTCACAGCTTTCTCAAAATTCAGTTAACATATACAAAATTGTATATGTTTAAAGTGTTCTTTAAACATATATAATTATGTTTAAATTATTATATCCATGAAACCATTATTACAATCAATTTCATTAACATACATGCTATGATATGAATGAACCTTGATAGCATGTTAAGTGAAGGAATCCAATCACAACTTATCACATGTTTTCTTAGTCTACTTTTGGAAAAATGCCCCAACTAGGAATTCCATAGATACACGCTATGGATACATGATTGTTAGGGATGGCACGGAGAACAGGAAATGAGTCCCAGTGAGCATGGAATTTCCTTTTCGATAATGAAAATGTTCTGGAATTAGGTAGTTGTGATTGTTGCATAGCTATATGAATGCTTTAAAATTACTGAATTGTATACTTCAGGCAGGTGAGAGAGCACTATATATCAGTATGGTCAATCTAATAATCGGAGCCAAAAATGTTCCAAAGTTATCTATAACATATACAGAAAGCTCAAAATATATGGAACACTGTATAATTTATTGGAATTACAAAGTAGCCTAGGCACCATAAACATCCGTTTCCAAGCAGTAATTAGTTGTGGAGATAACTTATGTAGTATGTACCTATTAGAGATGATGTGGAGTAAGGAAGAGGGGGGATATTATAGAAGATTTCATGGAGTGCTTTGGCAAGGTCTTTTATTCTGTCTTTTAACTAATTGAGAAAATAATGTTGGGGGAGGGCTGATTTGCATACATTAAGCCATCATATTATTTCTTTAAAAAAAAAAATCCTGTGTTCTCCACTGGGAACACCACAGCAAGCAGAAACTGTAAAGAATGATGGCCTGCAAGCAGTATGACTAATGCAGACTTTGCATTTAGTACTACTCTCATAAGTTAAATCAATGCCTTATAGAGGATTTTTGAATGATAACAAATAGTCTCAGAGGGAGGAAACCTGAGGATGTGGAGTGTGAGGAAAAGCCATAAGCATATCTTTCTTACATGGCATAGATGCTCAGTGTAAAGGTAATCACCTAGGCGGGCGTCCCCTGGGAAGCACATTACAGAGCTGCAGCAAGAGCTACGAGAAGGGCTTCCAGTTCATAAGAAGATTTATTGATATTGGGCCACATTCTTCTATCAAGGAACTATATAGACTTGGTCTCTGTCCTCGTGAGGGTAGAATTTATTTTAACCATATTATCAATCCCTGATTTCTGAGATAAGAATGCTTTTGCAAAGTGAGGCCTTTTCAAAAGCTGTGAGTTAGGAGGCTAGGGTCGTTTGAAAAGTGCCACCCACGGAGATGTGTAAGAGTCTTACGAGGGCCGAGGGACTGTGCGAAACCCAGATCTGCAAAACATAGACAGGGGTTAGAAGAACTTTGTTTAGCTTCTGAAATGTAGAGACATTCTCTGTTGTGGGTTTGTGACCCACACAAAGATGTTCATTTAGCTCTAGTACAGAGTGAATAGGACTTAAAAAAAAATGTTGTAATGGGACCACAGTGGATTATGCTTGACTCGATTCCTGAGCTCAGGGTTTCTCAGCCTGTGAATTGTGACTCCTCTGGGGTTTGAAAGACCCTTTACAGGGGTCACCTAAAACCATCAGAAAACACCGACATTTACATTATGATTCATAAGAGTAGCAAAATTATAGTTAAGTAGCAACGAAAATAATTTTACGGTTGGGGGGTCACCCCAACATGACGAACTGTATTAAAGGGTCACAGCTTTAGGAAGGTTGAGAACCGCTGCTATAGCTGGTGTGTTTAGAAGGGAAAATTGGTTAGAGAGAGGCAGACAGATACTGCGGGAAAGTGGCTGTGGGATGATGGAGGGCAGAAGCACCGCCAATGTAGCTCCTAACCTAGGAAAACCAAGGATTGCCTGCAGCCACCAGCAGATAAGAACAGGGAAGGGTATTTGGATATTTCAGAGATGACTGCTGTCGCCTTGATTTTGGACTTTCAGTGTCTAGAATGATGAGCAAATTAATTCAGTTGTTTTAAACCGGGAGTTTGTGCCCATTTGTAACATGGTAAACTAGTGCATTCTCTGACTGGCTTTGCCTGCTTTTCTACAGCAGTTAGGGGGAACCATGAATTACGATGGCAGCAGTCACTTGTTGGACGCTCATCATTACCTCTTCTCTTCCGTTTGACCACACTGTGTGTTGGGACTGTCGCGTGTTTTGTTTGTTTGGCTTTGGTTTTGTTTTAGATGAACTGAAGTTGATAGAAAGTTGGTTTATCAAAATGGTCCCAACTGAGTAAGGGAAATAGGGCCTCTTTCATTGATTGGTTAGCACTGACTCACAGTCACGACGAGATTCTAAACTCGCTGCCTAATGGGAGAGCAAATGTAGACATTTTAATTAATGTGTTTGGGTGTTGAACTCAAGCAACATATTTTGTACCTCTTTTACAAATAAAGACGTGACTTCTCGATTATCACTGTAAACATTGGTATCTATTTACTATTTTCTTCCCCTTTAGAAAAATGAAGCAGAGGGTTTTGCTTTGGTTTTTTTTAATGTTACAGAGGCTTTCCTCCTGGTTTCTGCACACAGCAGCTCACCATGAACGCCTTTGGATGAGAGGAGCACTGGGAATCTTCAGCGTTACTAACCTCTAAGACATATAAAGACAGATCTGGGTCAGGAGAGAGCTGGACCTTGAAATATCAGCCATCCTTCAGGACTTTCCTCTGTGTGCATTTTATGTAACTCTTCCACTGAGCCACGTGCCCAGCCCTCTTATTACATTGTAGTTTGTGGCAGGATGTCACTGTGACATCTGGCCAGTCTTGAGCTTACTCTGTAGCCCATACTGGCCGAGAACATTGAGGTGTTTCTGCTTCAGCCCCCAGGATAGCTGGGACGATAGGCATGTGCCTCTACACTCAGCTACAGATTTTCTTTTCTCACATGTTCTTCTCTAGAAGTCTTTGCTGTGGTTTGGAGGATGACCCTTGGCAGTTCCACATGGTAAAGGTCTGGTCTCCCAGCTGGTTCTGTTGAGATGTAATGGAATATTTTGGAAGCTCAACTTTGTAAGAGATCTGTAGGTTACTGAAACCAAGTTCTTTAGGGGGATTTCAAGACATGGCATGTCCTATTTGCTGGGTAGATATTTAAGCACTCACTCAGATGTCAGAGCTCTTCTGGATGTGTCTTCCCTTCCAGAGGCCTAACCAGTGGTGCTGCCCAGTTTGGACTAGAGCCTCCAGAACCTTGCCCTAAAATAAACCTTTCTTTATGCACAGCCTATGTTGGGTGTTTTATTAAAGAGATGTAAATCTAACTAATAAAGTGTAGTTTAGAGATATTAAAGATTGAAGAATAGTCAAATTATTGTAAATACCTCCAACAATACAGTAAGCAATAACTATTTATACCCAAGACAAAAAGAAACTCTTGTAAATTGAAGTTAGTTATATCACAAAAAATAAATTATATCTCCAGATAGCTAATATTTATAACCCGACTTTTTTTAGGAGATTTTTTTTTTGTATCTACAGTATAGAGGAAAGGATAACCTAAATTACTATCTCTTATAAATACCTATATATAAAATGTAAAACTCATTTAAAAAACCAGTAAGATGATAGGATGATAAAACTGCCTGGAGAGATGGCTCAGTGGTTAAGAGCACTTGGCAGTTCTTGCAAAAGTCCCGAGTCCCATTCCCAGAACCCATATGGTGGCTCACAAACATCTGTAGAACTAGATCTAGAGAATCTGATACCCTTTTCTGGTCTCTATGGGTACTAAGCCTGCAAGTGATACATAGTCATATATGCAGACAAAACACCCAAAAAGGAAAGAATAAAAAAAATTTAAAATCCACTGTATTAGAGTTCATTCAAAGAGTTCCAGTTTTAGAGTTATATAGCTTTAAGAGATGAGTCCAGTGGTCAGAAAGGAGAGCCTTCTAAGTGAGGATTGATCATCTTACCCTGGATCCTCTTTCTTGTTTATCTTCTTTAGGTGTATAGATTTCAGTATGCTTATCATATCTAATAGGTCTATATAAGTGAGTATATACCAGGTGTGTCTTTCTCCTTCTGGGATACCTCATTCAGAATGATCTTTTCTAGGTCCCACCATTTGCCTGAAAGTTTCATAATTTCGTTTTTTTAATTGCTGAGTAGTGAGCAGCCCTGCTAGGCCGCAGAGGAGGACTTTGCAGCCAGTCCTGAAGATACCTGATAAAACAGGGTCAGATGAAAGGGGAGGAGGTCCTCCCCTATCAGTGGACTTGGAAAGGGGCAGGGAGGAGATGGGAGGGAGGGTGGTATTGGGAGGGATTGAGGGAGGGGTATACAGCTGGGATACAAAGTTAATAAACTGTAACTAATATTAAAAAAATAAAAAAGAAAGGAGAGCCTTGTAGTCATTTTCAACTAGAATTATTAGCTTGTTTGTATTCATGTCTACCAGCTCGCTAATATCCCATTGTTTTATTCTCTTTTCTTTCTGTACCTTTTACACTTTTTAATGCTTATTATGTATTCAGGCATCTTCTCTCATGTGCAAGTCTTCTGATTTAAAAATTGGCCTATTCTTATATTGAGGTCCAAAGTTCTTTGTCAACTGGTACATAGATTCAGAATCTCTTCTGCCCATCTGAAAGTTGACTTTATGTCTTAGGTATCATTTCAAGAACCATTTTCATTTCAATGATGTGTAATGTATCTACTCTCTTAAAGATTGTATTTTATTTGTTATCTGTGTGTGCGTGTTCATGCGCGTGCATGTATATCTGTATGTTTGTACACATGTGTGTGCTGATGTCCACAGAGGCCAGAAGAAGATGTCAATCTCTTGGGGCTAGAGTTATAGGGATTTTCGAACCACCTGACATGAGTGTTGAGATCGATATCTCTTTATTTTCAACTTTATTCATTTTGCTTCCTAAGAAGCAGTTGTCTGACTTAAGGTTATGGATACTTTCCTCTTCTGCTCTGTATTTTAGCTTTTTATGTTTAGATTGATGATGATACATTTTGCATTGAGTTAATGCATAGGAAGAACGAGGATTCATTTTTTTCCCCACATGGCTATCCAAAATTCTCTCCCTCTCTCTCTCTCTCTCTCTCTCTCTCTCTCTCTCTCTCAGTGTGTGTATGTGTACATGCATACATGTGTACATGTGGGCGGTGCTCACCTATGTATGTACATAGAGATAGCAGAGATTGATGTTGGGTATCTTCTTCCTCTGTTGCTCTTCAGCTTACTTTTTTGAGGCAGAGTCTACCAGTGAGCCTGGAGCTTGCTGCTTGAGCTAGACTGGCTAGCCATCAAGGCTCTTGGATCTGCTTGTGTGCACTCCAGGAGTGTTGGAGTTACAGGCATGCATTTCAATGCCTGGCTTTTATGCAGGTGTACAGAAAGTACTTTACTCACTGAGTTACCTCCTCAACCTAGACTAGCCAGGCTTCCCATTCCAAATTTTCCCTTTCCCAGTTAAATTACACTTGCTTCTGTTAATGAACGTATACTATTTTCGCAGACCTTTCTATGATAACAACTATAGCCAGGCAAGGAAATATAGTTTTACTATTTGATTATAATGGGGAGTAACAAAAAACAAACAACAAAAGCAAGTAGAAACTACAGGATATACAGTTAGAAAAGACTGACTGTGGGTGAGTTTCCTCTTTGGATTCCCCTCACTCCCCCCCCCCCTTTTTTTTTTTTTTTTTTTTTGTCAGATCACATCATTCAGCTAAAAGTTGAATGGAATATTAGCAAACTTCTTGGCATGGTTGTTAGATTGAGGATTTGGGATACTCCCAACAGCTGGAAAGAGTGCAGGGGAAATGACGGTTCCCAAATGGAGGAGCAGTAAATTCTGTTCAAAGACTCTCATTTCTGGACCTGACTGCTGAACTTGCATTAGACAGCTTTCAAACAGTCCTGGTAAAACTAAAAGAGCTGAAGAGAGGGAAGATAATTGGATGCTTGACTTCCACCAAGTTAATTGCCTATTAAAACTAAACTATGAGTGTTCTTATAAGACTACAAACCAATTCATAATTTCTGCAACACCCAGACTATTTGTAATATAGTAAAATACAGACATTCAAAGAAAGAGTAAAATGTAGCATATGCACAGGAGAAAAGACAGTCAATGGGATCTGACCCCAGATTCCCAAGCACAAAAAAATAAAATCATAAATATGCTTCTACAAACAGGAGAACATTTTAATAGTCTAAGGAATAGAAACCTCATCAGAGAAACTATTTTTTTAAGGAGGTCTAAATTGAACAGTGCAATGCCTTTTAAGTGTAGCTCTACAGTTTGCTACTTGGGAAGTTGAAGCAATAGCATCACTTCAGTGAGTTGTCCTTGGCCAACCTAGGCAACATGTTGATTACTTGTCTTGAAAAGGCAACAAGATACATGATACTCAAACTGTTTGAAATCATCAATATTATGATAATATGTATATACATATATACGTGTGTGTGTGTGTGTGTGTGTGTGTGTGTGTGTGTGTGTGTATCAGGCATGGTGGGTCAAGGTATTTGCTCTGTAAGCTTGAAGACCTGCCCTTGATCCCTGGAGCCCATCCATGTAAAGGTAGATGGAGAGAACTAACTCCACAAAGTTGTCCTTCAGTCTTTATGTGCACAATGTGGCATTTGTGCCTCCCTCATCATGCACTCATATATACACACAATATGTCTTTTAAAAGAAAGAAAAACTTAAACATTTTTAAGTAAAATGATTTTTTTCAATAAAGTTTCAAATTCAGAAGCATTTTGGGTATGCAGAAAAATTAGAAAGCTAAAACAGAGAGGTCACACACACCAAAAGCTATTTTCCCTACTACTGTCTTATTTCCCTTAATGAAATGTTATTGATTCATCATTAACTGAAAAAAAAGTAATGAAGCCCATGTTTTATTCCATCACAAAGTCCCATCTAACAGGCCCTGGTGCATTTAGAATTCATGTCTTTTAGGCACCTTCTTCTTGGTAGTGACCCTTGTCCTACTTTGCTTTTGATGGCCTTAATGTTTTGAAGAGTACTGGTGAAGTGTCTTGGAGAATATCTCATTACTGGGATTTGTCTCTTTTTTGATGTTTTCATTAGGCTAATGTTCTAGGCTTGGGAGAAAGAACAGAAAAACAAACTGCTGTTTTTCATCAGACTTTTTACAGGTACATACTGTCATCATTATCTAACCTTAGTCACATGGCTGACATTTGTCATAGCTCTCCATTGCAGAGTTACTCTCTCTTCTTTTTCTTTGTGCTATGCATTCTTTGGAAAGTAGACGCTGCCTACACAGTTCACATTTCAGGAGCAGAGAGCCATGGCTTACCTGTAAGGGCAGAAGAGATAGGAAAATTAATTGAAGTTTTCTTTGTAAGTCTGTTTTCCCTTGTTTATTTGATTACCACTTGTTGATATCAGTATAGGAAATGGGATGTGTTTGTTAGTATCTTAACACAGGGTCTCTTAGAACTTGGACTGGACTCAAACTTTGCTATATAACTGAAGATGGCTTTGAACACCTTCTCTTCCTGCCTTCACCTCCCAAGGCCTGGGATTATAGGTGGATATTGTCACAACTGGTTAGTGTCATGGAATGTATTTTTAAACCCAACAGGACGTTGTTTTGCTGAACAGATGTTTCTAGCTCTGGCCATTGATAGCTCCTGTTTCCCTCTTGGATCTATCTGACATAATCTTTCCTTGTAGGCATTTTTAAGAAAGTATTCTTTTGCTTCCTAGTACTGTATGTTCTGAGCTTTTCCAATTTTTAAAAGATTTTATTTATTTATTTACTTATTTATTATTTGTGTATGTGTGTGACATGTCTTTATCATATTTTCGACACAAAAAGAATATTGAAAGTCACGATCTTTCTATGGGCTAAGAAAGGAGAGAAAGAAAAGAATGCCGGACAGGAGAAAGAGAAGTAAGTAGCTGGAGGAGTGCCTTCATACCTTACTGAATGTATGTTCTGTGACTCTAGTTTTACTGAACCTTAATCAGAGAAAACTTTTCCATAATCACAACCCACACTACTTAAACTTCGTTAGTGAAGATCAGCTTTAGTCACACCAAAACTCCCCACACAGGAGAAATGTGTGTGGTGGCATTCTCTCAGCAGTTAGGATCGCTTACACGTGTTAGCTAGCGAAGTGAAATAACGTTCGACGTAACTATTGCATTCGCTCTGTACTTGTTTCTCACTTTTCAACAGCATGTAGACATGGTGGTGAGTGTTTGAGAAGTACTCGTGAAGTTCTTCAAACTGCCTAGCACGTGCCAAGTGCCACAGGAGGATGTGTGAAATAAGACGAATGGATTACGAGGCTTGCTCCATCTGTTTCTTAGACTATCTGGCTGTCCTTGGTGGACGATTGATGGTGAAGAATAAAGGCGTGGAAGCTAGTTTCGTCAGATCACAGTGCGATATCCACCAAGATCTACATCACCTCTGGAAAAAAGCAAAACAAAACAAGGAGACTTGCCAAAACATGGACCATGAAGCAGAGATAGTAGAACTCCGTAGTTCTCTTCCCCCCTGCAATATACTCATCTTTTAAAGTTTTCTTGTATTTTAAAAGTTCTCTTTATTATTAGCTCAATTATTTTTACAAAGTATCATATCATACCTTGGTCATATTCACTTATACTTCTTACTCCCCATCTTCCTTTCCACGTCCTACTATTGCCCTTTAAAAGACTATTTTAGAAATAGTCTTAGCTCCACAGCAAAAGCAAGCATCGAGTTCCCATGTATCCCTGCTCCCAGGCATGCGCAGTTGCCTTCATTATCGACATCCTGCACCAGAGTGATACATTTGTTACAACTGATGAATGTCCTTGACACGGTGTTATCACCCAAAGTCCATAATTTACATTAGAGCTAACTTTTGAGGTTTTATAGCCCATTGGTTTTGATAAATGTATAATGGCATCTATCCATCTCTTTATTAGCACACAGAATAGTTCAATACCCAAGAAACCCTGAACTTGACGGATTCATCTCTCCTTCCCCACTAATCCCTGGAAATCTCTGATCTTTTTCCTGTCCCTAGGGTTTTGTCTTTTCTAGAATGTGGTGTAGTTGGAATCATACAGCATGTACTCTTTTCAAACCAGTGTCTTTTACTTAGTAATACAGTGTAATGTTCCTCCATGTCTTTTCATGGATTAACAGCTAATTTACCAGTGCTGAATAATACTCTATTCTGTTGATACCAGCCTATCCAATAGCCTACTGGCTGAAAGGCATTTTGGCTGCTTCCAGGCTTTGGTAATTATCAATAAAGCTTACATATATAGCAAGATTGCTGTATTATACGATAAGAATTTGTGCACTAGTAACTCGCGTTAATTTATAACCCTTAACATGAGGGTTAACTTCTGCTGTCAGCTTGATTAGATTAATAGACACCCAGGCCACCAGTCAGGCACACCTTTGGACATGTCTGTGAAGGCCTTCTCAGACAGGATTTCATGAGGAAGAGGACCCTCCCAAAATTAGCAACGTTTCGTGGGCCGGAGTCCTTGTAGAAGGAAATGGAGGCAGTGAGCAGAGCTCCAGCATTCATCCATCTCAGCGTTCTGACTAAGGACATGTGCCCCGTGGCATCATGCTCCCACTACAGTGCCTTCCCCACTAGGGTAGACTATGTCCTTTAAGCCACCAGCCAAAGGAAATTCTTCCTCCTTGGTCAGGCATTTTGTCCCAGCTTCAAGGAGAAGCAACAAATGCTGCCAGTGATGGGTGATACTGAGCATCTCTCCACAGGCTTCTTTACCCTCTGGTTATCACACTTGATGAGATGTCCATTCAGATACTTAGATCATTTGTTTTGTTATTTTTCACTGTGGATAAATTATCTGCTTAGGATTTCTCCACTTTCCAGATGTATTGTCTTTCCTAAGTCTTGGTTCCCTCTCCATATACAGCCTCAGAGTCTACCCATCCCTGCCCCCCTTTCTCCCCACCTCTGCTTCTGGCTACAAAGATGGCCATGCAATTTGATGTTCTTTCCTCCACTTGCATGTTTTTAAAGTATGTCTCTTAAAACACTTGCATATGTTTAATTATTCTGTAGATATTAATCACGACCAGTTTTTTAAATTCCACGCTATTTAAAAAGCAGACGTATCTATTTTTACATGGATGGGTATTTTTACAGTATGCAGGTCTATGCGTCATGTGTGCCTCTAAAAGCAGAGGAGAATGTGGGATCCCCTTGGAACTGCAGTTACAGATGGTCGTGAGCCAACATGTCAGGGCAGGGAAATGAACCTGGGTTCTCTGCAAAAGCAGTACATGCTTTCAACGCTGAGCCGTCTCTCTAGCTCTTCTACTCCATTTGAATGTTTGATATTTTGTAGAAGTTACATGGAGATATTTGGATTTAGTTGTTTGACATTATTTTATGAGAAATTGGAGTCCTGTTTTCATAAACATGCTAGTCAAAAGCATATTAAAATGCACCTGTGATGACTTCCATGCATTCCAGATGGTTGTTTCCTTTTGTTTTCTCTTATTATACTCTTAGCTTCTTGTAATTATGCCTTGTAATTGTCAATGGATTATAAAACATTGGGTGTGATATTTTGAGACTCTACATGACATTAACTTTTTCCAAAGGGGGTTCTTCTTCCTTGTCGGGTAGGGAGAGCAGAAACAACTTGCTTTAATCCAGTCAGGGATTTGAGCAGGTGTAGCTGAGCTTCATTTTTATTGTACAGCCTTCGTTTGTTGCTGGTACTTCACCAGCCAGCCCACCTACCCCCAGCCTGTGGTGCTGCCAACAGCTCTGCAGAGTGTCTGCTTAGCAGATGGCTTGGAGAAATTCGTGCTGAAAGTTGTTGCCGCTCTGTACTTTCCTTTTTCAAAACCTTGTTTCCTCAAGTCTTGGCTGCTTCAGTGGCTCTCGCATGGCTCATAGACCCACTTATGTGTCCCTGTGTTGAATGTGTCCACCTAAACTCCACATGTTAGAAGCTTAGTTCCTGAATGAACTCAATGATCTCTGAAGATGGAGGTCTTTAAGGAGCAATTAGGGCAACATACATTCATTTGTTTTCTTTAAAAAAAAAAAAAAAGAGTTGTGTGTTTGTGTGAGTGTGTGCTATACATGTGGGAGCCTGTAGATGGCAGAAGAGGGTGTCTGACCTTCTGGAGCTGAAGTTAAAGGTGGTTGTGAGTGGCCCAACATGGGTGCTGGGAACTGAACCTGGATCCTGGGAGACCAGGAAGTGCTCTTGAGCCCCAAGATGGGTTTGTTTGAAAGGTACCTCCCTAGTTGTATTAGAGGCTTTCAATGAGGAGAGTAACCCCAGATCTGTTTCATCCTGTAGCACCATCTGCCATGTATTTAACACCCAGTTTCCAGGATTCTAAGTTAAATAAACCTCTAATTATTCTTTATTGATTTCCCAATCTTTGTTTTTCAGTCATAGCAACAGAGATCAGACTGAGGCACATCCAGTAAATCGCTGCACAAAAGCCTTTTGGGGAGTGATAGACTGCATAGATGACCATTGCCCCACAAGTCCATCTCACATATGGACGCTATAGCAGTCTTCATCTGTGGCAATGCACTCTGATGGCCCCACCACGGGAAGCCATCTCATGAAAAGCTCTTCAGTGTATGACCTGTTAAATGATGCGTGATGGCATTTTGCCTTGCTTTTCTTCCTTTCTTTTTCTTCCTCTCTTGTTTGTTTTTGTTTGTTGGTTAAGACAGGGTTTCTCTGTGAAGCCCTGGCTATCCTGAAATTTCCTTTGTAGAACAGGCTGCCCTTGAACTCAGTGCACAGGGATTAGAGGCGTGTGTCACCACACCTGGCCTCTAAATCTATTTCCCTCTAAATCTCATTAGAAAGGCCAGCCCTATACCCAAATAATCTTCCACAGTCTTAAGTTTTACTTTTAGTTAATATATAGTCAGTTTTGGTTTTTTTTTTTTTAAAAAGGCCTTCCAAATCTTCTAGGTCTTTTTTTTTTAAACTAGAAAACAATGTTTGCTACAGTCTGCATCACTTTGTGCTTGTTGATATTATTATTATTATTATTATTATTATTATTATTATTATTATTATTATTATTA
>NW_026596034.1:25112523-25173932 GCF_907164565.1 Psammomys obesus
TATTATTATTATTATTATTATTATTATTATTATTATTATTATTATTACTTTTCCCGTTCGGGTGACGTGAACTTGAGTTGAATGCATGTGACTGTCCAGTTTAGTTAGAGGTGTCTTATGTTCTACTCTGCTTGACCATTGCCAAGCCAGTCTTACATACCATCCTTTACTCACTGACTCTTGAGATATCTTCAAATTGAGGAGTAACCTTTTGAGGCCCCAGGCTCATGGGAGGCGAGTCTCTTCTAGACTTTTAGAAGATAGTTGTGTTTGTTTTTTATTTTTCATACTAAACAGTCTGGAGCTTGAGTCGCCGTGGTTGGCGTGCTTCTCAAGGGAAAAGCAGGTTTCACACCTAACTCATCTTTGGTTTCCCTCTTTCATTAGATTTTGTATTGGTAAGTTCTTTCTGTTCTGATCAAGGCTCAGATGCTTTGGAAATCTTTTTACATTTCACTTTGCGTTTTCCCTCTGGTCAGAGATGAAGTCAGTATATATACTTTGATCCTGCAAGTAGCCCAGAATGGAATTTATTGTTTTATCATAGAGTTTGGAGATGCATTCATGAGACTTTCCTTATTCACTTTTCTTTCTTCCTTCTTTCCCTTCTTTCTTCCTTACTTTAAAAAAAATTTTTTTTGAGAAAAGGTCTTACTATGTAGACCTGTAGACCAGATTGGCTTCTAACTCACAGACTCTGCCTCCCTAGTGCTAGGATTAAAGGTATGTACCAAACAAATTTACTGTTTTCTTGTATACACAGGCACACACACACACACACACTGGCACATACATACACGTACATGCACACACCTTTAAATGAAGACACTCTCCTTCCCTTGATTACAGGAAAAAAGCTTGAGATATATCTAGAGGTCTGTAAAGCTCAATTCAGGATTTTATTATTTGTGACACTTTTTCAATTGTCTGAAGCCCTTAGATCAGAAGGCAGAGATTAAGGCTCACCCACTTTCCCTGGGATGCCTCTATAGTTCTAGGAGCTGACTTGTGTTCAGTCATTTCCTTTAACACGTGAGGAATAGTTAAGGTGTATTAAGGTCCAGGTCCACCTTCTGTTTCTACTCTGCTTCGTAGCTTGGCTTTTGCAGAGTAGGTAGGAATCAAGCACTCTGATAGCTTGTCATGCTCGTCACTGTATACTTACATTTGTATACTTGTGATTTTCTTTTTCTAAATGATTTCAGAATTTGCCTTAAAAAATGAATCATTGACAGAGAAGGATGTGTTTTAAGAAGACTTTAAAACAGCCTCATTTTGTGAACAATTCCTTAATGAGTGTTGAATGACAGATACATTTTGTGTTAGAACAATAGCTAACTTTAATGTTCTTCCTTTCGTGTTTGGTTTTGTAAATAAACATGAGAAGTGATCATCTCATAACATTCTTTTAAAATCTTCTTTCTTATTTCCCCAGAAAGTAAATACAACTCACAATGTTCCCTAATCTTCATGAGTAAATTCTTTGTGGCCTCAGCTGAGGGGCTGTTTCAAGGCCATGCTACACCAGCTACAAGAACGCCATTTCCACCTTAAGCTGATGTCTCCGTGGAAGTGCTTCTAAATTACAGAAGTACAGAGAGCCAGCACTGAATTTTTGGATGACTTCAGTTGTAGACCTCAGAGTGCAGCTGGCGTATGTGTAGGGTGGGGGATCCTTGTCAGAAGCAAAAGCCTACTGACTACATCTTGGCCCGTGTTCCCTTTTTTCCAGTAAGCTGTCTGCTCTACAGAGGTGTATAACCCTAATGGCTTGTTGTATGCCATTAAAAGGTATTGTACACTCATAAAAGAATGACATTTTGATCAATGCTGTTAAAAGAATTACTGTCTTGACACAGAAAAGCTTTCCTGCTGCAAGTTTAAAAATATGCCTTTAAAAGCTTTTTATTGAATACCTTTGCATCCCTCAGAAATATGCCGTTTTGGCATGAGGTTACTCTGAAGTATTCCACATTATGACTTAAATGCAAGTGTCCTATTTACCTTCAGAAGTCACGGGGCCAAACAGGCTATTTCCCTACCAAATGGAGCATGTAGTAGCATATAGTAGCATGTAGTAGCATGTAGTAGCATGGTATCATCTTAAGCCACCATATCTGTTCCGAAAATGGAAGTTTTGTAAAAAGAAAACTGAAAACCAAATTATTCCTTTTTGCTATGCAAGGTATTGATTTTTTTTTATGTGTGCTGTTTTGTTTAAAGTTTGTGACTTAATTTCCCTTTGAACTTAGGAATCCTATCTTTCCACCCAGTTTAGAGGTAGATCTTTTTTCATTATGTAGAAACTGGTTCTCTTAAGTAGTAGTGTTAGATGCAGACTTTTGTGTTTCTTTTCTTTCCATTGTATTTTTGGTTAGGAGGTTAGGCAAACCACGTAACAGTAGATGGTCTTCCAAAGCTGTGTTCTTTTTCTCTTTATCGCTGCTCTTTCACAGATTGATTTAATATTTTGGCTAAAATGTTGGCTTTGTTTCATACTTCTGTTATGAAACATCTCTAAAAAAATGGTGAACTGAGAATTCTAAAAATCTAGTATCCTGAAAAATCACAATTTAAAAAAACCTGAGTCAGTACAGGGTAGTATAGACTTTATAACTTTCTGAATTTTCTGTTTAATCGTGTTTATTCTATAATTAAAATATCACTTATTGATTTCATATTGAGATTTCAGATGTTTTCACCTTTTATTTTGTTTGTTTTTGTTTTGTTTTGAGAGGGGTTTTGTTATATGTCTTAGCTGGCATAGAACTTGCTTTGTAGACCAGGCTGGCCCAAGTGTTGGGATTAAAGGTCTGTGCCACCCACAGAGCCAAGAGTTTTGTTTTATACCTGGGAATCTCTTATGTCACGTTCTTAGCACATTGGATCATTCCTTTTCAAGAAGCATAGATACCATCTGGGCTGGATAGTTTTATATCAACTTGATACAAGCTAAAGTCATCTGAGAGGAGGGAACCTCAACTAAGAAAATGCCTCCATAAGATCAGACAGTACATAAGCCTGTAAGGTATTTTCTTAATTAGTTATTGATCAGGGGAAGGCCTAGCCCATTGTGGGTGGTTCCATCCCTGAGCTGGTGGTCTGGTTCTATAAGAAAGCAGGCTGAGCAAGCCACAAGGAACAACCCAGTAAGCAGCATTCCTTCATGGCCTCTGCATCAATTCCTGCCTCCAGAATCCTGCCTGTTTGAGTTCCTGTTCTCATTATCCGGAATAATGGACTGTGATGTGGAAATGTAAGATGAAATAAACCCTTTCTTCCCCAATTTGCTTTTGGTCATGGTATTTCTTCAAAGTAATAGTAACCCTAAGACACCATCTAACATTTCTCTGATACCCTTGTTTACAACTGCCATGACTAGCTAAATCAAAACAACCACCTTTGAAATGAGTCCAGTGTCACTTCCTTCAAGGGTCAGTTCATCACCCTGGACTTGGAATGCTAAGCAAGCAACACCTGGCTTCACCCAAACCCTGCTAATAATACTTTTCGCAAAAGGAAAAAAAATGCAGTTCTCACCAGCAAACCATTCTCCTGACTGAACATAAACAGCTCTCATTTTGTAAGAACATAGGGCAGTACTTGGAGCCTGAGCCAGAGTCTTAAAACTGATGTGATTAAAGTTCTCCCATAGAGCTGCTCTAGGGACTCTCATAAACACTGTGCTACTCTTCAAGGTGATGTTGACATTTTCTTGAATGTGCACAGACTGGTTATTGAGAATTGTCTTCGTTCTTGCAATAGAAATACCCAAAGATCTCTGATTTTACAGTGTGTTGGCTGCAGCTTCTGATCTAGCTCAGCATGGAAAGAAGATTCCTTGTTGTTAGTGATACTTTTTATGTTGATTGTGTATTATTCAGCACACACTAAGTGACAGATGATTCCTTTTCTTAGAGTGCTGGGGATTGAGGTCAGGTCTTTGTGCACGCTAGGCAAAGACTATACCACTGATCTGTGGCCCTAGGTATTAATCAGGTGGTTTATATAGAGCAGGAAAACTTGTCACGCCTGTTAAACACCATGCTCTATGCCACGGTACTTCCTGTGGTTTGAAGTTGTTACCTAACTGCAAACAGGGCTTCAGGTGTAGGTAAGGCACCGTTGTGCTGGTTATAGATGCTTTTAACTTAATTGTTCTCAGCAGTGCCAACCCCTAGATCATCGGTTATCAAGGTGGGTTGTAACCCCTTCGGGGGTTGGACAACTCTTTCACAGGGGTCACAAAGCAGAAACCCAGATATTCACATTACGATTCATAACAGTAGCAAAATTACAGTTATGAAGTAGCAATGAAAGTACGTTTATGTTTAGGGATGACTACAACATAAGAACATATTGAAGGGTTGAGGAATTAGGAAGGTTGAGAACCACTGCCCTAGACAGTATTACAAAGGAGGGGCCTGAGGCTCCGACGCATGTTGACACTGTGGAGGAGCGGCAGAGCTGATGTTTGAAGCAAGCTTCTTGTGCCTTCAGGATGTCTTCTCTTCTGGATCATATTGGTTATTTTTTAATACCCTCCTTATCACACCCTTTCTCTCATTTGTTGTATATGAATGTATTCAGATGTGGTTATTATTAGAAATTTTGGAATAGAAATTTGTGGTTTTCACTTACGGTTTGGAAAGCAGTGTATTGAGAACTTAATTGGACTGCATGTCAGAAGAACTGAATTCTGGTTGCACCCGATTCTAGCCAGATGAGGTTGCATTTAAAGCTTTCTCAAAATCAAAAATATAATCGGACTCTATTTTGGTTCGGTATTTACGCTTGTTCTTTCAAGCACAGATACAGTTTTACCTTTAATAGTTCAGACTGTTAAATACTATGTTTTCTAACATAAGAATGAGGTGCCTTTTTTTTTTCTTCATATAATTGCCTCTGATATCAAAAGTCATTGAGAAATTTCACATGGAGAAGGAATTACTCCATTCAAGGACATTCTCTTTTTTAAGAAACATTTTTGTTTGTTTGTGTTTTGAGACAGGGCTTATTTATTTATTTTATGTATATGATTGCTCTATCTGCATGTACTCCTGCATGCCAGAAGAGGGCATCATGTCCCAGTATAGATGGTTGTGAGCCACCATGTAGTTGCTGGGAATTAAACGCAGGACCTCTGGAAGAGCAGCCAGTGCTCTTAACTTCTGAGCCATCTCTCCATCCCAGTTTGCTAGATTTTACAGTCAGAATAAGTCTGGAAATCTCAGTAGTATAGATGTAAATAAACTTTTTTTTTTTTATTTCCACCAATAAAGTCACCAATAGGCAGCTACTACCTTCAGAGTACTTGGTTTGGATACAGTGGAGATGCCCATAAGCTAAGCTACTGTATAATAGATTTATAAATCAGAATTTCAATTTTTTTTAAAAGACTCACTTATTTTTATGTGCATTTGGTGTTTTGCTTGCACGTGTATCTATGTGAGGGTGTTGGATCACCTAGGATTGGAGTTACAGACAGGTGTGAGCTGCCATGTGGGTGCTCAGAATTGAACCTGGGTCCGTCTGGAAAAACAACCAGTCCTCTTAACTACTGAGCCATCTCTCCAGCACTTGTATACATCTACACACTTATATACGGATATTATTTAATGCTTGTGAAAACATGAAATTGATGATGTTATACGAACTTTTACATACTAAAAAATAGAGACTTACTAAAGTTAATCCATTTCAACGGTACATGCTATTGTTCACTAATAAAACAAACTTGAACCTGCAAAATACTTCAGAGAGTTTCCTGTGTACACTGCAGACTAAGTGTTAGATATTTCGTACAAGAATGTTCAGTGATGTGAGTTTGATTGTAACAAGTCTTTTAAATATGGAATGTTGGTCTTCTGGCTTATGGTATAGAAATTTCAAGTTTTTGAATTTGCTTGCTGCCAGCCAGTTAATATTTTTACACATTAATAAACTCAATAGTGGCTGCTGTATTGTTTTATAACAACACTTACTATTTGGACAGTGAGTGAATTCACAATGTATTTAAAAGACATTGTTTGCCATTTGGAATGAATATGGTTGAGTGTATGTAGATTCATGTACATGCATGCAGGCATGAGCATGTGTGGGGAACTAAAGATGAAGATGTCTATTCCAATTTGCCAAGGCTTGAGTTTCTAGGCCATAGAACTCTCTCTCTCTCCTTCTCCTTCTCTCTCTCTCTCTCTCTCTCTCTCTCTCTCTGTGGGTGTGTGTATGCTTGTGTACCTGTGTGTGCATGTGTGTATTTGTACACACACATATGTGTATGTGTGTGACTTTGTGTTTAAAATAATGGTAGTGGTTGTGCTATAGGTATTAAGATTCTTCTGGCAGCTCCGAAATCAATGTATAGACTGATATCTGTCTATTTTATTAGTAGAAGGCTCAGTCACCAGTGTTTTCCTCATCTTAGGTTGCCTTTCCTTGCCATCTAAGAAATTAACTCTTTGTGGGAACCACTGCAAGTAAACTTGACAGCAGGCATGTCAATTGAGGCGGCTTACACAGTGGTTTGCTAAGTACAGCCTCCAGCAGAGGAGGGGCAGAGGTAGTGACTGATTGCTGGTGGATTCCAGGAACCCGTTGAGCTCCCTGGCCTTTTGTCCTTAGAAAGCTTCCGTCTCTATTCCTTGGGATGGGGTTGTTTATTTTGAGAGAATTTTTCACAGGTGTTTTCATACCATATTAAGTTTTCTCATATTTTCTACTTTTCTAGCACATAGTTGAAACTCTATAAAGTTAGCCACATGGATTTGACAAGGTCTGACAGATTTTGATGGTTTTATATATGACTTATCTAGTTAATTCAGCTTCTAATTATTCAAAAAGAGTAGGCTCGCAACAAATATGCATGACTATTTTATGGACCTCTGCTTGGTGTTAGAAAAGAACTGAGATGAACTCTGAGCAGGTTACTTGATTCTGTGATATGCTAAAAGCACCTTTAAAGAGTAAAATGTGAAAAAAAAAAAACAGCATGGGACAGTTATTAGTATTAGACAGCATTTAAACATTTAAATCAAAGTTTAAGACTGAACTTACTCTTCTTTCTCAAAACTTTGATCTGCTGTTAAACTATTGAGCAATGAAAGTGTGCACTTTCATTGAATTAGATTTCAAACTATTGCTATCTTAATAAAACCAAATACTGATGAACAGAATGACTTTCTTGCCATTTGATCATTGGTTGGTGCTGGGGTCCGCCCTTTGGATAAAGTAGGCATCAAGAACAGGAGTAAAGAGGAATTATGACCTTTGCTTTTTCTCCCACAAAATGTGCCAGTTCTTAATTGTTTCAGCCTTATATGGTGACAATTACCACCAGCAAGCTATATGCATGTAAAACTGCACATGGAAACACTGGCTATTGAAAAGTTAAAAAATCTCTTCCTTTTCACACTTGACCCATAAGAATAGGAGGATCAGTTCCTGGTTGTGGACATAGTAAACTAAGTTAATACTGAGAATTTTGATTCCCCAAAAACCTACCTTATAACGTTAAGAAGCCATTAAGATCCAGCTATACCACTCCTAGGCATAGATCCAAAAGATGCTCAAGTACACAACAAGGACATTTACTCAACCTTGTTCTTGGCAGCTTTAGTTGTAATAGCCAGAACCTGGAAACAACCCAGATGCCCCTCAGCTGAGGAATGGATACAGAAATTATGTTACATTTATACAATGGAATACTACTCAGCATTTAAAAACAAGGAAATCATGAAATTGCAGGCAAATGGTGGGATCTAGAAAAGATCATCCTGAGTGAGGTATCCCAGAAGCAGAAAGAAACACATGGTATATACTTATAAGTGGATATTAGACATATAATATAGGATAAACACACTGAAATCTGTACACCTAAAGAAGCTCAGCAAGAAAGAGGACCCTGGGTAAGATGATCAGTCCTCACTCAGAAAGCCAAATGGGACAGACATAGGAAGAGGAAGAAAACAGGAAACAGGACAGGAGCTTACCACAGAGAGCCTCTGAACGACTCTACCCAGCAGTGTATCAAAGCATATGCTGAGGCTCATAGCCAAACTTTGGGCCTGGTGCAGGGAATCTTATGAAAGAAGGGGAAGATAGAAAGACCTGGAGGGGACAGGAGCACCACAAGAAGAGTAACAGAACCAAAAAATCCGGGCCCAGGGGTCTCTTCTGAGACCGATACTCCAAACAAGTACCATGCATGGAGATAACCTAGAACCCCTGTACAAATGTAGCCCATGGCATCTCATTCTCTAAATGGGTTTCCTAATAAGGGGAACAAGGATTGTCTCTGACATGAACTCAGTGGCCTGCTCTTTGATCACCTCCCTCTGAGGGGGGAACAGCGTTACCAGGCCACAGGTGAAGACAATACAGCCAGTCTTGATAAGACCTGATAGACTAGGGTTAGATGGAAGGGAAGGCAGATCTCCTCTATAAGTGGACTTGGAGAGGGTCATTGGAGGAGAAGAGGAAGGGAAGATGGGTTTAGGAGGGAATGAGGGATGAGGCTGCAGCTGGGATACAAAGTGAATAAACTGTAATTAGTATAAAAAATAAAAATTATATTAAAAAGCCATTATAGAAATCTAAGCAATAAGATAAAGCTTTGAAATTTTTTTGTCTTTTAGTCAGGCATAGTGATGCATGCCTTTTGCAGATATCTGTGAGTTCAAGGCTAGTCTGGATTACATACTGAGCTCTAGGCCAGCCAGAGCTACACGGTGAGAAGCTATTTCAAAAGACCAAAACAATAACAACAAACAAACAAACCTATTTGTATCTTTTAAATCCCGACAATGACCTCAGCTGTAACAAAATTAGATTTCCCATGTGGGTCTCATTCTTCTCTGCCATGATCTTTCTTATCTAATTGGATAAGCATCTTGGTATTTGTAAGCTCTGCTTCTGCTGTCAGTGTAGAATATTTCAGATTTCCCTATTCCTGGCTACTGTACACAGCCTTACTTTTGTTTTGACTGTTTAAAAACACACTGACTTTGTGGCTGTTATATGTGTGGTTTGGTAGACCCTTTCAGGAACAAAGCACAGCTATCAGGGCTGTTTAAAATACTCAAGTCCTCAGAACAGGAGTCTCATTGTTATATACATGAGGTCGTTCACGTATTATGTATTATGAAATGTATTTCATGGCTTTAATTTGTCTAACTTGAGGCTATCTTTTTACAGTTTAGTCAGGAAAACTGAAAATCAAGTATGAAGCTTGATCAAATAGGAATTTGATACTATTGCTTTTCTAAGCAATTAAATTCCTGGGGCAATTCAATAGAGGAGATAGTGTTTCCTTAATCCAAAGGCTTCTTTGAGTCTAAGGATTCTCATATTGTAAGTGTACAGTTTAATGATCTTCAGAAGCTAAAGTGCCTGTGTAGCTAGAGTCTTATTAGAGACTTCACTTAACAGCCCATGCTGGCTCTGAACTCTTCATTCTCCTGCCTTTTCTTCTTGAGTACTGGGCTCTCAGGTAGATATCACATGCCCGACTCTGTTGCTACCATCTTCTTCAAGTAACAGAATATATCTGGCATCTCAGACTCCATCTTAGTGCTATGTACAAACTAAACATCACACTATACCCCAGTGGTTTTTACTTGAGTCTTACGTAGATACCTTGATTTAAATACCATTTGAATATCAAGACTCCTTATATCCTATGCAAATTATATAGACTATTTTCACCTTTGGCACAATGGCTATTGCATAGTGGTGCTGATTTTAATTCTACAAGATTTTAAATATCTGGCTTCCTTGCTTATCTTTGTGATACTGATTCTGGGTATGACCTTGGTAATTCTAAAATAGCTCCATTGCCTGGTACTCTAAGCTGGTTTGGTTGGCCTGGAAAGTTTCCTTGCTTTGAGTTGCTGGTATCAAAAAACTCAAACATATGCAAAGAGTTTGCCATTCAGATAGACACTTCTGTCAGGTCAGGCGATGCAATTATCATGTGTGCTGAATATGCATTGGATGAAGTCTGTCTGTCTGTCTGTCTTTCTGTGTCTATCTTCCCCCATCTCATGTAATCTGTGCTGTTATCTGTTATCTTGTTATCAGTTTCTTTGTTGACCTTCTAGCCACAAGTACGTGCTGAGCTGTTCCAGTCACAGCCCCAAACTAGCTTTTCTGGCAGATGTTTTGCCAGAGAGATGTGACTCCTCTTTGATAGGATTGAAATGAGTAATAGTCTTTCAACACGATTGGCAAATGGCTTTCAGAGTCCACAGACGATCCAACAAACTATGGGTGCCAGCTTTAAAAAAAATTACTTTTCTGTTGTCTGGAAGGATCCCCAGTTGTGGGCTTGAATACTCTGGGCATTAAAACAGTAACAGTTTACATTCCCACCAGGAGTGGCGGAGGGTTCCCCTTTCTCCACAACCTCTCCAGCCTGTGTTGTCTCACATGTAAACTTGTACAACCACTCTGGAAAGCAATCTGGCACTTTCTCAGACAACTAGGAATAGTGCTTCCTCAAGATCCAGCCATACCACTTCTAGGCATATATCCAAAAGATTCTCAAGTACACAATAAGATTCTCAAGTACACATTTGCTCAACCATGTTTGTAGCAGCCTTATTTGTAATAGCCAGAAGCTGGAAACAGCCCAGATGCCCCTCAACTGAAGAATGGATGCAGAAACTGTGGTATATCTACACAATGGAATATTACTCAGCAATAAAAAACAAGGAAATCATGAAATTTGCAAGTAAATAGTAGGATCTGGAAAAGATCATCCTGAGTGAGCTATTCCAGAAGCAGAAAGATGAACACGGTATATACTCACTCATATAGACATATAATATAGGATAAACCTGCTAAAATCTGTACACCTAAAGAAACTAATTAAGAGGAAGGACTCTTGCTAAAATGCTCAATTCCTATCCAGAAAGGCAAATAAACTGGACATCAGAAGAAGGAGAAAAGAGGGAACAAGTCAGGAGCCTGACACAGAGGACCTCTGAAAAGCTCTGCCCTGCAGACTATCAATGTAGATGCTGAGGCTTATGGGCAACCTTTGGGCAGAGTGCAGGGAATCTTAGGAAAGAAATGGGAAACATTAAGATCTGGAGAGGACAGGAACTCCACAAGGAGAGCAGCAGAACCAAAAAATCTGAGCACAGGGGTCTTTCCTGAAACTGCTATTCCAACCAAGGACTATGCATAGAGATAACCTAAGACTCCTACACAGATGTAGCCCATGGCATGTCAGTATCCAAGTGGGTTCCATTGTGATAGGAACAAGGACTGTCTCTGACATGAACTGATTGGTCTGCTCTTTAATTACCTCCCCCTGAGGGGGAAGCAGAATTACCAGGCCACAGAAGAAGACAACTCAGCCACTCCTGATGAGACCTAATTGACTAGGATCAGAAAGAAGGAAAAGAAGTCCTCCCCTATCAGTGGACTTGGGGAGGGGCATGCATGCAGAGGGTGGAGGAAGGGAGGGATTGGGACAGGAGGAGGGAGGGAACCACGGGGGGATACAAAGTGAATAAAGTGTAATTAAGAAAAAAAAAACAGTAACAGCATATTCTTGGCAAATTTATAAATAGTTTATAAAGTGCTTTGTAATAATCTGTATACCTAATATTAAAAAAGTTTCCAGTTTCAACTGTAATTGATGGGGATTCCCCCTACCCCAGGTTTTTACCGAGTTTTGGAAAAAAAATAGTATAAATTATTTGACATAATTTTATATCAGGAGCAGAATTTATGTTGTTAGTTCTGTAAGGTCAAATTTACATTCATGCTTAAATACAAGGAAATTATATAAAATAATACATGTCAGTATAGATTTTATGTATATCAATATTCTTGAATCATCATCTTTTTACATATATAATTAGCATGCCACAATAAAAGAATAAATTGTACTGTGTGAAAGCATCTATAACAGTATTATAGACTTATGGTTCTCTGGAGATTCTGGCTTATTAAACATGATCACATCCAGGAATTAGGTTTTACAGTCTCGGGTATCAGTTATTAGGAGGGTGAAGAGTGATCTTTGTCTTTTTCATGTACAGAAGTAGGTAGACCATTTTGTCCATGCTTATAATGAGAAGAACTGTATGTCAAGGTTAAAGGAACCCTGTTTAGTGGTCTTAGATCATGATATTTATTAACTAAACATCTTTAATGTGTACACTTTAAAATTTTTTTGAAATAGTTATGCAGAGGGGAACTTTTTAAGGGGCTATCTATGGTTACTTTCAAATCAACTAGAGGCAAGCCTAGAGCAATGCATTGACTAGCTAGCTGCCTAAGTTGCACAAAAGCACATAATAACATCTGCCAACCAGTTTTCACTTTGCTATGGTATTTGGCAAATGGGGCCTGTTGATGCTGTTGAGAAAGAGGACACAGGTAAAGATGCAGCTAGGCAGTCATTCCACAGATCACTGACTCACTACTGGACCTGGTACTGATTATAGGTGTGAAACAGAGTCAATGCACACTGTCTGCTAAAGTGTGAACTTTATACATTTACACATAGAAACCAGTTCTTTGAAACTGATGCAAGAATCTGAGTTCAAGGCAGCTGCTGAGGCCCGTGTATAATTGAAGGCAAACAGGGCCCGAGAAGAATAGCAGCAGAGCAGGGCCAGCATGTATTGACACCCTTATCCATACTGCTTGTTATTGAGGAATGTTATACGTTAATGCAGTCGCCTTTTGTGTGATTTATAATTGATTTAATGTTTTGTATTAAATTAAATGTTTTGTATTAAGTGTGTATATTAACTGATTAATAAACTGAAAGAAGAACAGAAGGAAGGGTAGATGATTGCTATTGTCACCAAGATATAATAATAGAAAAAATGCTAAAGTAGATAGAATATAGAAGAATGAAGAGATCGTCTTGATATTCAGAATGAAGAGACTGAAAAGGAGAGCTTCCTAAGACCATGAAGTGTGTAAGAACCCTTGTTTTTCTCCCAGTGTTGTGATGTTAACCAAAACTATTTTTCATTGTCATCTTTTTGTGCTCCATATTTTAAATGGTTTTGTTCGGATATAATTTCGTTCCATTCCATTTGCAATTGTGTGCTAAGTCTGTTCAAAGGTTCAGCTATCAAACTCTTTAGAACACCTTCGTCATTAGTGGTCATCTTGTATTCTCTCCCAAATACCCTGGACCTAGCCAGTTCCTCATCGTGTCATCTAGTTTTGAAACTCGTTGGTGGGAAGCTCCCTGCTGCCTTCCAAGGGCATTCTCTTTCAAACTACTCGACTGATTATACAGGTACCGAGAGGAAAAAAATCCATGACTATTTTCTTTGTTAATGTAAGCCTTGTAAATCAAAGTAAGTGACATATAACTATATTCTTATGTTTATCTAATTAAATACAGCTTCTTAAACATAATTTTCAAAGGTGTTTTTTTTCATAGCTGTTCACGTATTAAATATACCTCTTCCCTTACTCCTGACTCTTATCCTTAAACATTCAGAGTATTGATCTTGTCGGACTAAAAGATTCTGACTCATTCCGACAGCGCTCACAAGAAAGTAATGTATAACCCAGAATACAAATTATTCAATATGCTGTAAAACATATTTTCCCTGGGGACTAGACATAGTATCCTCAGAACAGCACATTCCCTTCTTATAAGTAAGCTATAAGACAAGCTAAAATATTATGAGTTAATTGTCTTGTACATGTAGAACCAGAACAAGACAAATAGTTGCTTCAAACATTGAGTGGCTCGGCTGTCTTTTACTTAAGCTGAACGGTAAAATAATGCCTCCCGCTCCAGGACGTCTGTGTCGTAGCCTCCAGTATCTAGTACCTTACATAGCACATAAGGAGCTGTACAGATTTGATGAAGTTGTGGTGGTGAGCTTAATTCCATGGGTTCTTATAATTAGAAAACTCCCTCGTTGAAAGGGTAGTGAGACTGTGGGAGAGCCCATGGGGTAGCAGGCAACATTAAAGACCCAGTTGATCCTTGCCGGCCTTGGAGGAATTTTGGTGGTCTCCAGACGCTGGAAAAGGAGTCAGGTAGATTCTGGTCTAGAGCTTCCCATTAGGAAAACAGCTCTATTGATGCCTTGATAGTCCATCAAGAGTCATCACCGGTTTGTAACCTATAGAAGCCAAATTGTCTCGTCACTAAAGTTAGTGGCTATTTGTGTGTCAGCAGTAGAAAACTTGTATACTTACTAGATTTTCCCCAATTGGATCCAGTTAGTGAGCTCAATGCAAGAACAGTCTCTCCTAACACAATGTATAAGGGAGTCTTTCTGTTTTTGCTTCTGTGGCTCTGTTTTTCTTTCTTTCAGAGCCCTTTGGAAATTCTTTGTTGAATGAGTATGTCTTTTAAAACATGCTTAATAAGAACATATTCTTAAGAATTAGATGGATAAACTTAAGTTTTAAATCTGACTTTACTATTTTACTAGCTAGGACTGCTAAGAAAGGTGACACAATTCAAAGGCTCCCCCCCCCCCCACTGTTCATGAAAACAATGGGATTAATAGTACTTACTTACCCTTGAGTGTGGTCTTGAGGATAAAATGCCATAACATATGTATGGCACAATGTTTTCTACAGAGTGGGCAGCTAATAAATGATAGCTGTTATTATCTCTTAAGGCTAAAAGAAGGATTTGCCAGTGGCATACAATGTAAACCTTGCTCAGATTCAAATATATTAAGAACTATTGGTACCATTCTTGTGGTTAGACTGTTCCACAGAAGTTTCTTTGTACCCCTCTGGCTGTTACGTTGAGGCAGTTTATTAAGAAGGCAGACACTGCCATCAGTAATGTAATCATCAGTGAGCCCATAAGACTTTCACGGTGTGCCCCAAACCCACAGTCACATAACTAAACTGGTAGGGTCTCAAAGCAAAACAACAGCACAAGAATGTGGAGGATGGGGTGGTAGGAAGGAGAGGGCTTGGTAAGGGAGAAAGTAGGTGAGGAAAGATTGCAGATGGAGAACAATCAGAATGTATTGTATACATGGATGAAAATTTCAGAGACCAAAGTTAACACAAAGGTTTTTAAAATATGAATGCTAAAAATGTAACTTAAGAAGAATTCAATATATAATAAAATAATTATATTTCTTGTCTTTATTTTTTTAAGGTGTTTTGCTGGATACGTTTGGCTTTAATTCTAAAACTGGGGAAGCAGAAACAGGCATATCTCTGTGACCTTGAGGCTAGCCATACCTACATAGGGAGTTCTGGGTCAGTCAGGGCTACATGGTGAGACTCTACCTCAAAACAAAGCCAACAAAGGCATGTGTTATTTTGTTTCCTTTTGAGACAAGATTTTGTGTGTAGACCATGTTGGATTCAAAGTTGGTAGCAACTCTCCTGCTTCTGCATCGCAAAGTGCTAAGATTACGGATCAATGCCACCATGACCAACTGAAAAGGCTTAGTTTGTAAAGTTTCAATGGGTAGATTAGAACCATTTTCAGAGTATGACATAGTATATCACAGCTTTTATTTCTCTTTCTAAGAAGCTGGTGTGATATCATCTCTATTAAGGAAAACCTGGAATTCTATGTTTGTAATTTTCAAAAATTCCCCATAATTGGAATTATTTTTCAGTATTTTATTTTAATTCTCAAAATTCAGTTTGATTTTATGTGTATGCGTATTGCATCTGCATGGATGTCTGTGCACTACTTGAGTGCCTGTTGCCCAGGAGGCCGGAAGTGTTCACTGGATCATGTAGAACTGGAGTTACAGAGAACTGTGAGCTGCCGCGTGGGCGCTGGGAATTGAAGCCGGGTCCTCTGGAAAAGCAGCCCGGGACTCTCCACCATGAAACATCTGTGCAGCCCCTCTCCATCATTTTAAATCCTTAATGCCCGGGGAATGTCATTAAATCCTTAATGACAGTCAGCAGTAAATGTTTATTGAACTGAAATAAACTGAGTTCTCAGGCCCTGTTCTTTCACAGGCAGCTTTGAATTCACTTGCTTACTGCCCTGACTTTAGCCTTGGTTTTCATGTCTCGTCAGCTGTAACACTTTTTGAACTGCTATGCTTTTTGTCACTTGTCTTTTCTGTGTTCAGCCAGTGTCCCAAGGTGCCACCTAGGTAGGGCAAAGACTGCTGTATTTTATGTCCTCTCCCACTTATTCTCTGTCTGTTTGTCTGTTTGTCCCTTTGCATGCTGCCTACTAATAACCGTGTTATTTAGTGGATTGCTTCCTGACTTATTATCGTATTGTGTACTCAGGAAATGATTGTTTTGTTCTTGTTATTTTGAGGCAGATTTCCATGTAGTTGAGGCTAGACTTGAACTTCTGATCCCCCTGCCTCCATTTCTCAAGTCCTGGGATAATACCTGCACCTAGCTGGAAAGTGACTTCTGAATGGCACAGTCAAGGTGTACACCAGCCATTTTACAAGAGAAGCTTTGCACACAAGTGCTCAGGTGACCTTCAGCCTAAGACTCCTGTCACCCAGTGTATGCTGGCATATGAGTATACCTTGCACACCCTTCGGAAAGCTCCACTTGTTCTAGCACTGGACACTGGCTATGGCTAGCATCTACTCTAGCTGCTACATAAATGCTTAATGAGCACCTACTATTTCCCCGAGCTCTGTGTAGACAGTATCCAGATACACATCAGTTATTTTCCCAAAGGAAGCCTTGGTTACATTGGTTGCAGGGACACTGATCTACATTTGCCCTCAAATGGGTGATATGTGTTCCTTTCAATCCTCTGCTCATGTGTATCATCATAATTTACTTCATCTGTCTGAATCTTTGTACCATCCTCTTCTTGACTCTTTCTCTAATTTTCTTAAAATACGGGAATTTTATGTATTGTATTATTTACCATTTTATTAGACCACAAACCAGTCCAGTTCTTATAAAGCCTGGTTTTCTTAAGTATTTCTGTTTCTGAACTGGTACGTAAAAACCATACATACTGAATTCTTTATAGTGATTCCAATGCAGTTAGTTTTGTTTTGGGCATGGCGTTTTTTTTTTTTTTTTAATTATCATTTATTACAATTTATTCAATTTGTATCCTAGCTGTGTCCCCCTCCCTCATCTCCTCCCAATCCCACCCTCCCTCCCTTTTCTCCCCCTATGCCCCTCCCCTAGTCCACTGATAGGTGAGGTCTTCCTCCCCTTCTGTTTGACCCTAGCATATCAGGTCTCATGAGGACTGGTTACATTGTCTTCCTCTGTGGCCAATTAGTTTTATACTTCTCAATTTTCCTTAGACATCTTCCTATTATTGTTACCATTTTTGTAACTATTTATCAAATTATTTACCTGGTTTCTTCTTTATACAAATTATGTAACTTTAGAAAAATATTTGATCCTTATAAAATAAATATAAAATGTTCATTGAGCAAATACATTATCATGTAGACTCAAATGTGTTCACATACTTTGAACAAGCTCTATTCTGTATGTATTATTAGAATATATAATATATATTATATAACATATTATATAGTATAATATAATAAATAAAATATAATATCCATAATAATATATAATAATATATAATAATATAATTATTTATTATATTATGTATATGTTATATAATGTAATTCAATATATTATATATCACATATGTGTTATGTAACATAATTAATGTATAATATATATATTGTACAATATATTATATAGTCTTTCTATTATATTATAATATATAAAAATAACATATATTATTTAATTTTAAGCATAGCCCCATAAGTAAAAAAGTCTTATATCTCTGTATTACAAATGTATAAGCCATACTATAGAGAAACAACTTTCCAAAATTTGCTCAGCTATTAAATAGCAATAGCACAGTTGATGCATAATCAGCAATGCTAAACAGTTTTGACATGTGAATTCTGAAAGCCATTCTCACATATAACAAAAACAAGTTACCAGCTGCAGGTGTAGCTCAGTGGTAGAGTGCTTGCTTAGCATATACAAGGCCCTTTGTTCAGTCCCTAGATTTGGAGGAAAAGTTACGTGTGGGTGATCAGACAAGTACCTAGTGCTAAATATTTCCTCCTAAGTAAAATTAACTACCATATGGGGGTAACAGGCATTGGGCTGTATGGAAAACAGAATGTAAAGATGATGGTGAAACATAACCAGAAAGTGTCCAGTACTTAAGAAAACCAAACATTAATAAGGAGCATAGACAAGATGGCATGCACCTGTGATCCCAGCTGCTTAGGAGACTGAGGCAGAAAATGCGTGTGTTCTAAGTCAGCCTTGGCAGCATTTGACCCTATTGCAAAACCAAAAGTCTAATACTATGTGCGGGATATCTGTGAAGTGAGCTAGGAAATGAACCGGTTGCTTTATGAATGTTACCTTATTGAAGCCTTACTGCTGGGCAGTTACTATTAGCCCTGTTTACAGCTGAGAAAAACAAATCCCAGGTAGATTAAGGAATGTGTTCAAGGGATGCTAAGCCTGAACTGGTAAGCTGAGGCTGAAACTTGGTCTTGTCAACCCAGTTTTCTTTTTGGTGTGTTGGACTGCCTCTAATAATAGGGTACTTGGAAGAAGAGTATTAAATGAGGGTTAGGAAGGCATAGGTAGGACATAAGGAAAGCCAAAATGGCCTTTCTGCGATGACGGCTTCCTGTTCTCAGAAAACATCAGGGAAAACTGTGGATGCACGGTGCGTGGGTATCTAGACAGGAGCAGTAGAGGAAAGGGGGAAACTCAGGGACCTATAAAATGCCCAAGCTAGCATCTGTTTGGCAGACTTCTAGCCTTGGGCTTCCCCGACTCCAGTGTACTGAGGTGTCACTTTTCCTTTCTCTGCAATGTGGCCTTCTGTGTTTTCCTGCTCATCAAATTCCTTGTCCTTGCCAGGGAAGGAATTTGGTACTTCTGCAGACAACCATTGACACCCCCATTGCAGCACGGTACAGACTTTTAGGTAATTGCAATAATGTAGTTAGATCTGTGCTTATTTGGGGGAAATAAATTTGATAATGCAAATTTGCCCTTCAGATTAGTGTTTGAATGAAGCATTTAGATAGCGTTCTGGATTAAACCCAATTAAACCAGTATTTATTGTTGCTAACCGATGGCCTTATGATGCTGGCTTCTTCCTTTTGTGGTTCAGTGAGTTCTATCTACAGCAGGTATGTGGTAAATAGGCATCTATTTATATCCTGAGCTGTCTTGTGATGTTAGGCAGCGTGTAGTTCCCTGGAAATTAGTGCTACAGAAATCCTAATTCTACTTCTTGGTATGGACGCTGATGTTAGGAATCACGCATTTTTCTCTATAGTGTTGTACTTTGCTTTTTCTTTTTCTTTTTTTCTTCTCCTACACTGACAAAGACATTTGCTCCCGAGAACTGTGATGACAACCCTTCTATCTCAGTGGCTTACACTTCACATGCGGTCTCTCCTGTCTTTAATTAAACTTGTTTTCTCGGTGTTGTAGCTGGGAGCACTGTGTTGACACAACTCAGTCTTGTAAAGAACAGATTAAAATGTCAGTGTTCTAATGTTCTCATCTGTGGGAAAATGAAAACATTTGGGGCATTTTATTTATAACTTTTTAAAGACTCCTCTGTGGAGGAGGATTAGTTGGGAAAGGCAAACCGTTTGACAGTTAAAGGGACAGAACTCTATTTAATTTCAGTCCAATGTAAAAGAGGGGAAGGTAGAAAGCTTGCTGAGAGTCTCTTTTTAGGAATCCACAGCTCATCTTTTTGCTCTTTCTTAATTTTTACACACTGTAGCTTTTAATTCTCAAGTGTTCTGATTGATCTTTCCAGATGCACTATCTATAGAACATCGGTGGTTTCCTCAAAAGTCACATAGTCAGTTCATGTAAACTCATGTGTTATGTGAGGTGAACTGTTAATCAGGGGAAAAGAGGATCTATTAGTCCTTTACCCTTCAATCTGTGTCTGAATGCGCCTATTTTTACAGTTGGATCATTGATATCTGCTGGCTATATAGTATTGAGTGGACCCACAAATCCAACACATCACAGTTTGAGACCCTTTTTCATTCATGAGGCATTCGCACACAGGTAATGTCATAGCACTTAGCTAGCAGGCACCAATGCGAAATGTAGAGCTAGCAGTAGATAGGTGGGTTCCTGCAGATTGGTTAGGTAGATACATGGACTTTTTATGTATTGACTGTTCAATTTTCATGGTTCCATGGCATTATCATCTGATTTTCATATTCGAGGAAGTGGAGGCCTAGAAGTGTAAAGCATTTTGTCCAAGGAAACACAGAAAGTTGAGAAAATAGAATCTGATCAGGTAGTTTATTGGATTAGAATTTTCTGAAAGCTTGCTTACTGTTTTTCACTTTGTTTTATTTATTTTGAGGCAGGGTCTCTTTGTAGCCCAGACTGACTTCAGGCTCGGGGTCCATCTGCTGTAGCTCCCTAGTGTTGGTTTTGTAGGCATGCACAGCCATGATTCACTCACTTTAGTATTGTCTTAGTGGGAGCCTTTAGCCCTTGAGCATTGCTAATCAGTCTTTAATATTGTACAGATGGGATGATAAATATTAAAACAATATGGAAAATTTTCCCATATGTTCATGTTGATATGTGGTAGCCAGACAAAATACCTGATCTACTCTGGGCATAACTTAATTGGCAAAAGAATCATTCTGTGTTCTGTTTTGCTCCTATGAAGAGCAAAGGGAGTTTCTGAACAGGCAGAAGTTTGTTCCCCATGCCCACCCTGTGCTCAGGGCGTTAGCCACCCTCTAGCAAAGGTCTGCCTTTCAGACCTTATTTAGAGCTTTGCCTGGTTTGAGTTGTCCCTTGGGTTAGCAGCTGTGGAATCTGCATTTCTTTGGCATTCTCTCCTCTATGTAAATTGCAGATGTTCTCTAAAGTCCCTTTGGACAGCTTTTGGGAAAGAGGAAAGAGAGAAGCCTTTTTTCTTTGCTTTGCTTTTAAGGGGGTCTATCATAGATAGCTTCTATATAGGCGACAGTGTTCCCCTCCAGCCTTGGAAATGACTTCCTGCAGCTCTGCTGCTGTGGGATCAATCTGTTGGCAAGGGTTATTCAAACATGAGTAGACTTTGTGTCCTCTTTAGATTAATGTGCTGAGGCCAACAATAACAGTGCTCGTGTGGGAACTAGTGCTTGATATCCAAATCAGACCCCGCACAGTGCTCTATAATGTACTTGAGAGTAAAAATACGCATTTGAGGCACAACTGGGTCTTTTTCCCAGGTTTTGTTAATTTGCTTTCATTTTTCTTTTCTTTGTAAATTGTGTACTTGAAATGAGACCTGTAACAAAGTTCTTTAAAAAAAAAAAACATTAGCATTTGTATTAAGGTATACAACTTACTGTTACATATGCAAACTGTTATATATCTGAAGTGTATAGGTTAAGAGCTCTGTCACTCTCTTTGGTGTGTGTGTGTGTGTGTGTGTGTGTGTGTGTGTGTGTGTGTGTGTGTTGATCCTACAGCCATGAAATTTGTAAAATTTAATGTATTTTTACACATTTTTACTCTGTTATTTCTCTTCAGTTCTTTTAACCCATATAACTGTTAAGGAAAGCCACATGGTTAGAAAACCTTCCATTAGATTAGGTGTTTGGAACTTAACCTCAACTGCACCCTACTACTGAGTAGGTTTTCCTACTCAGTTTCTCCATTCAGTTTCCTCCTCTCAACATTTCTCCAAACCTTTGTTGACATTTCCAGGTTTCTTTCTTACTATTTCCATCTTAACTTTTAACATTTGTGTCACTAAGTGCATCTTGGCAGCTTTCAAGCCCCAAACCACTCCCCAATACTTAGAAAAAGTGCGGATATTAAGTTTTCATGTCTATCCTGTCTAATGCTGTTGCTTCCATCGTTTGCTTTCAGCAACTGTCATGCTACTGTCATATTTTTATTACCGTGTGTGTATGATTGAAACTTCTCAATTATAATAGGACAGTATGATAAAAATGTTAACCCCGACTGTGTACTCATGGACAGGCTTCCTGACCTTTGCTCTTTTCTGCTCTTCTTTGATTCAGCCCTCCTTAGTTGTAAGTTAGATGCTCCTTGTTTCTCAACTAACACTTTGTCAAAATCGCCCGTGACTTTTGCCAAATCCAGTAATTTTTTCCCTTTTGAAATCTTTTCCATGGTGTTATTTTTCTCTAATGTTTTAGCTTTCTGTGTAATCCCTCCTCAGATTCCTCTTGATAATTTCAGTTGCTCTCTTCATCCTTGTATGTGGGAGTTTTCCATGATTCAGTCTTTGTGCTTACTTCTGCTGTATGTCTACATGCACAAGATTCCCCTTGGTCCCCTATGGACTAACATTCTATATGCTGAGCTTCCCTAAGCATCCAGCTACACAGAACTGACTCTGCCTATATTTGGATATGTCACAGGAATATGTGAAATTTTATTCCCTTGTATTTCTTCAGTATATCCCCTGCCCAGATGAAATGTGGTGTTTTTGTTTGTTTGTTTGTTTTATTGCCTATTCTTTTATGGTTACTGTGTCCTCTTCGATTAGCACTAAGTTTGGGGGGATATAAAGCTAGAAAGGAAGTTATACATTAGGTTCTGTAGTGTTGATCATAGACTGATGGAGAAAACGACCACTTTTAATTTATATTACAGTATAGAAAATAGAATGATAAAGGTATATATCTTGTGCATTCATCAAAAGATTCAAGTTGCTGGATTAAGTAAACTTTCTTGAAAAAGATAATACTGAAGTGGATTCTGCCAAAGTCAATGCTCCCATGATTATTTCCTTTTCCTTTTCTTTCTCCTCCAAACTGCTGAGTCTCATTAATTCAACACTCTTACTACTTTATAAAAGTGTTCCATCTTTGCCGCCCTTATGCTATTCCTGTAGTTGATACGTCTTCAACTTAACACAATGGTCTTTTTGTTGTTCTCTCTTTGCATGCTTTCCCCAGGTCTGTAGCCCATATTGCTATTATGATGATCCTTATTTACAGTTTGATCATGCCCCTCATAGGCCTAAATCTCTCACTGGCACCCAGCTGCTTTAGAAATGTAATTCTTTAGCACAGCAGACATGGCACGTTGGCCCTGCTTCTTGCCCCACTCCTTATTTGTTTCATTATCATTGCCATTTTATTGGTATATATTCATTGTGCATAGTACTGGGTTTCAAAGGGCATTTTCATGCATGTGTGTAATGTATTTTGACCATGATTTCTTACTTTAATGGCTTTAATGAGTGTCATTCATATGCCATATAATTGACCTATTTGACGTGTGTGGTTCAATAGCATTTAGTGTGTTCACACAACTGGTAACCGTAGCCAGAAGTCAATTTCAAAACACTCTCACCACTTTAGGAATAAATTCTATATGTACTTCTATATTGTCACTCCATCCTACCCTACAGGTAATTTCATGCAAACAGAATCATCCAATACGTGGTGGTTTGTGACCAGCTTCTTTCACTAAGCACACCATTTTCAAGATTAATTCATGATGTAGCATATATTAGTACTTGCTTTGTACGGCTATGTATTTCATTATGTGTGTAGCTGATAGACATGGTTTTGATTGTTATGAATAATGCTACTTAAAAATTCGTGTAAATGTTGCGTGGGTATACATTTTCATTTCTCTTGGGCAAAGAGTAGGAGTAGAATTTTGAGGTCATATGGTTCCTTTGTGTTCAGCTTTTGAGGAATTGCCACATTTTTCCTCTAAGTACATGCTGCCACTTTGAATCCACGCCAACCATGAATACAGGTTTCATTTACCCAATATTCTTGGTAATATTTTCATTTTCTGTTTTGTTGTTGTTGTTGTTGTTTGGGTTTTTGTTCTTTTTTTTTAAATATACTGACCATACTCAGAGGTATAAGTAATTTATCATGGTAGATTTGATTTTATTTTCAATTACAGCTTTTTGAGTATTTGTATATTTTCTTAGAAGAAATACTTTTTGCTTTCTTGATAGTATCCCTTGAAGCATAAAATGTTTATAAATACCAAAAGATTTATATAATATATTTCTTTTGCTCTTTGGAGCCATGTATAAGAAGCATTTTTCAACCAAAGATCACAAATTTACTCCTAAATTTTCTTCTAAAAGAGTTCTATCATCTGAGCTTTTGTATTATGGTCTGTGATCTATTTAGAGTTGATTTTTATGTATAATGTGAGAAGGGGTTCTGACTTCATTCTTGTATAAATACTTCAGTGCTATTTGTTAAATTATTTTTCTGTCTTTGAGAAATAAAATATGTCGAGGTGAATTTAAAAATTAATTTAAAAACTATTTGTGTAATTTGGCATCTGTGTTTTTAAAAATAAAGAATAAATCTGAAAGTTGATTCATGGACTACTTAGTGTCATTCTAATGGTTTATATGTCTAATTTGCAGCAATACCACGTGTTCTTTTCTGTTTTTAATTTGAGATATTTGAGTCTTCTCAAGTAAGGGTTTTGTTTGTTTGGTTGAGTTTTAAATCAAACTGATTTTGTCTGTTCTGGACAACTTGCATTTTAATAAGATTTTTAGGGAAAGTAAGGGTAGGGAACTAGTATTTTGATAAAATATTTAGCTGAATCTGTGAATCAATTTGAAGAGTATTTACCTACTAAAGCATCTAGTTTACAAACTGAGGGGTTTTTATTTATATCTTTAAAGCTTCAGTAGTGTTTTGCAGTTTCATTACATACATTTTAAAAATTCACCTTACAGTATTCTTCTGGTAATATTATAATTGAAATATTTTTATGTAAAATATAAACTTTACTCATGAATCAATTTTTCCAAAACTTAAAAGAAGTTTAAAAATCATTCATGTCATCTTGATTGCATATCACATTGAGTTTACACAGTTAATTATTTTACACTGTCTCACAGGCCGCCCCTCATATCAATTATTATAACATTTAAGTAGCACACACAAAATTCAAGGCACCTAAGTGCCTACCAGTCATGAATTGGTAATTCTGAAAACTATTGAAGAGTTCATTAAATCCAATAACCTACCCCCAAATAATTTCTTTTGAATAATTTTTTGTTTTATTTTTAAGCAATATTCTTCTCGATTCTTTGGCAATCAAATATTTTGACCACAGTCACTTCTTATCCCCAGCTCCTTTCAGATTGCCAACTCCACTTTTTCTACCTTCTCAACTTCATATTCTCTCTTCAAAAAAAAAAAAAAAAACCCAACAAAATTAAATTAAAAATAAAAACATGCAATCTAGTTTACGCTGGCTGACATTATTCCTGAGCATGGCGTCTGCCCTGAAGTGTATATACCCAATAATTATCTTTTTTCTTTTTTAAATTTTTTATATTAATTATAGTTTATTCACTTTTTATCCCAGCTTTAGCTCCCTCCCTCATTCCCTGGGCCTGGGAGATGGCTCTGCCATTATAGGCTCACAACCATAAATACAATTGAAATATTTTTAAGTTTTCACCTTCGGATTGTTCATATCAAGCTTAGACAAGGCTAGTTGATTTTTGTACCTTAATCTTATATGCTACAACTTCACAAACTGATACTTCTGTCATAATAAAATGTTAGTGGATTCCTTAGGATATCTGGTATGTATCATGTCATCTGCAATTTGGAATGAGTTTATTGTTCTTTTGTTCTGTCTTTCAATCTGGATGCCTTTTATTTTGTTTTGTTGCCTAATTGCCCTAGCAGTAGGGGAATGCAGTCTGTCTTTTATTGCTAAGAGTTATGTTTGTTGAATGTTTTCCTTGGAGTCATTTTTATTCATGGTTTATTAATTTATGTTGGATTTTGACAAACTTTTATTTTCACACAAATATCTACAGAGTTTACAGTTTGTTCTGTTGATATAGTTCATGAATTGATTTTCTAATGTTAATCCATTCCTTTACTTTTAGGGTGTATCTCACATGATAATCACAGATAATCTTTTCCATGCCCAATTAGCTGCACTGTGAGCTGGTTTCAAGAGAACGTAGCTGATGCAGGCATTGTCCAGGCTCGCATGTCCACATGTGTATGGTGTCTGTAACCCCAGTACTCAGAAGGCAATCCATTCTCCAGTATATGAATGGTGTGCATTTCAGTGAAGACTAATAAATTATCTCTTTGTTCTAATGTAAAAAGTCACTTCATTTTCTTCCTATCCAGTACCCCACCTCTACCTTCCCAAGGAGAGAGAGGTGGGGGAGAGATTGGTTTGTAGTTGATTTGTTTTTCATCTTGTGATTTTTTTTTAGAATAAATTGAGACATGTTATAAGGCCTAATTTTCTTTTCTTGATCCAGTGTCAAAAAATGATTTATTTTTCTAGGAATGTTTTCATTTTATCCAGGTTTTCTAATTTGTTGACATGGAATTGTTTTTAGTCTGTTCTAATTCTTTTTATTTCTGTATGGTCAGTGGTAGTATTTTCTCTTTAATTCCTACTTTTAATAATTCAAGTCATTTTCCTTTTTTTTATCCCCCCAGCTAGTCTAGCAAATGGTTTTCCCATTTTGTTAATTAATATTCTAAAGAAACAACTTTTAATTTTGCTCATTTTTTCTGACTTTATTTATATTATTCATTATTTTATTTTAATTACTATTACTATTTTCTTGCCTTAAATTTAATGTCCTCTTTGTTTCCCTAGTGAACTAATGTGTAAGTTTGCTTTAGTGGGCTAAGGTTGTTTTTATTTAACATAGTTAACTACAGCTATAAATGTCCATGTGAGCCATGCCACAGCTTTTGCTTTGTTTTATTTTCATTGACCCAAGAGGGTTTTCTCATTTCCTTTGTAATTCCATCATTGTTTAATTGGTTTTTAAGAATACACTATTTTAAAATTCTTGTAGTCTTCCTAAGCTTTCTTCTGTTATTGGTTTCTTTTTTTTTTCTTTTTTTTTTTTTTTTTTTTTTTTTTTTTTTTTTTTTTTTTTTTTTTTACTTTTTAATAACTTATTGGTTTCTAATTGCAGCACACACAAGTGGACTTAGTCATTTTTAATTAATTGAGACTACAGCTTCATACAGAACCTGTTATGTATGTTATTTATGCAGGCTGGAATGTTGTGCAGTCATATGTTGGAGACCACTAGTTGATGGTGCTAATACTATTTATTTGTTGATCCTCTTCCTAGTTCTATCATTCCTGAAAGTAGAAAAGTGAAATTAAAAAAAAAATCTATTTCTCTGTTTCTGTCTTAGTTGCCTTTCGGTTGTTGTGACAAAACACCATTACCAAGGCAGCTTAAAGAAGAAAGCCTGAGGCAGGGCTTACAGTTTCAGAGGGTGAGTCCGTGACCATCCTGACCTGGACCATGGCCGCAGGCAGGCAGGCAGGCACGCAGACATGGTACTGCAGTGGCTGAGAGCTTACATGTGATCTACAAATAAGGATTGAGGGGAGAGAGGGAGGAAAGGATATCAGGAATAGCATATGCTTCTGAAGCCTCAGAGACCACCCCAGGGATACATTTCCTAAAACTTCCCAGATAGTTCTACCAACTGGAGCTGTGTATACGAATATATGAGCCTATGCAGACCTTTCTCATTCAAACTGCCATACTCATATTTTGTCATTTTGCCTTCAAGTACTTGGTGGCTTTTTGTCAGGAGTGTGCGTGCATGTTCATGACTGTTAAAATCACCCTGATGGATTTAGTGTTTTACTTTTGAATGTTTCTTTTCATCTCTCTCTCATAGAGCCTTTTATAGTTGCTGTGTGGATGATATACCTTTTTTTTTTTTTCATTTTTCCCTTCAACCTATTATAGGTGAGCTTGTGTAAAAAGCACATAATTGGATGATCCTTTCTTTTGCCAGTGCTGAAGCTCAAACAAAGGGCCTTTTATGTATGTCAAACAAGCACTGTACCGCCAACACATATCCCCGGCACTAGACTGTTCTATACAGTCTGGCCATCTCTATTTCCATGGTTCATGACAGCCCATTTGTGGTAAGATTATTGGTGGTGCTTCCTTGCCTAAGTAATCTCTGAATACGCTGGTGTTTATAAAAACTTCAAGATGTACTTTCTGAACTTCTTCTTAATGCTACCCCCTTTTTTAGCATTTTAAGTGATAACATGTTACAGATCAAAAACAATATGCTTCATGTCAGAGAGGTTGACTAGCCAAAAAACAAACAAATACAACAACAACAAAGAAAAAGAAAAAAAAATCTACCTAATTAGCTTTGAAAAGTAGAGAATTCAGGGACACAGTGGCTGGACCACATTCTTCAAGTCAATAGAATGCAGCATATAAATGGGATGTACTCACTCATAAGTGGATGTTAGCCACAGTGCAGGATAACCATCCTATAATCTACTGACCCAAAGAAGCTAAGTGAGGAGGAGGGCCCTCACTGAGTAGAGTGAATAGAATAGCTTTTTTATTTTTTTAAGGCTGGATCTTTCCCTGGGCCCTGGGGCTTGCTTATTAGACTAAGCTGGCTGCCAAGGAGATTCCAAGGAACTGCCCAGCTGCCTCACTAGCACTGAGATTCCAAATGCATGATACACTGCTCACCTGTTGTTCTTGGTTTCGGTTTTTCATTGTTGTTGTTGTTTTCATGGATGCTTAATATTGAGGATCAAACTCAGCTCCTCCTGCTTATGCAGCAAGTACTTTACTGAGCCCTTTCTCTAGCTTCAAATACTTTTTTGAGATTATATTTTAATTATATTTCTCCTTTCCTTTTCATCCTTCTCGTCTCTCCCATATACCCTGTCCTGCTCTCCTCAAATTCATGGCCTCTTTTTTTTCATTATTTGTTATTGCATGCATATCTGTGTGTTCCCAAATATAACCTCTTCGTTTTGTGTAGTGCTACCTCTATGTATGTTTTCAGGGCTAACGGTTTTGTTCTTTCGTGAGAGAGGCCACCTCTCCCATTCCCGGCTTTCCTTAGTTGCCTATAGTTCTTTGTGTAGGGTTGAGGCTTCGTGTTTGTTTGTTTGTTTGTTTGTTTCCATCTAGTTTGCCATTTTCATTTGTGTCACCTTCATTCAACTCATGTTTGGGCAGACATGTTAGTGGGGCTTTTTATTTGTTTTTTTGAGATAAGGTTTCTCTTTGTAGCCTTGGCTGTCCTGGATTTGCTTTGTAGACCAGGCTGGCCTCCAATTCACAGAGATCCAACTGCTTCTGCCTCCCAGAGTGCTGGGATTACAGGCCTGTGCCCCTGCACCCAGCTGTTGGTGAGGCTTTATAGGTATAGCTTCTGACATTACTAGGGAATGTAATCTTACAGCAAACTACCTGACTCTCTTTGGCTATTACAATCTTCAACCTTCTTTATTGAAATGTTCCTTGAGCCTTAGGTGTGGGAGAGTTTTGTAGATGTGTCCATTGGAACTGGGCTCCCCACCTCTACATTTTGATGGGTGTGGTTTTCTGTTGTGGTCTCAATCTGTTACAAAGAGAAGTTTTCCTGACGAATGCTGAAGACTATACTTATTTGTGGTTGTAATGACAAACAGTTATACATTATTGTCAGGGATTATGCTGATTTGGTAAATGAGTGGCCGTGATTTCTATCCAATAACCATGACTTCACTAAAATTGAGTAGTTAGTCAGGTTTCTGGTACTGGTAATAAGCTTTTCTCTTGTTGAGCCAGACTTAAGTCTGATTAAAGAGCTGTTGGTTACTGCCAAGGTATGTGTGCCACTACTGTACCCTTAGGGTTATCTTTCCATGCTGGTCACTGATGTGGCTCATAGGTGTCATAGCTAGGTAGGATTATTAGTTGCCTCACTTATTTGGAAGATTGCATGGCGCCTTCCGGTGCCTTTAAAGCTAGTCTTCAGAGAGGGGCATTCAGGTCATCTCAAATATTTTAAACCTTATGGAGGAGCTGTAGTAGTCCTTCCTTCCAAGTTATTATTTTTAGGGAAGGTGGGTCCCAATCTGGTGAAGAATGAATCCCTTCTCATGACCTTCAATGCTGCTAATACCAAACTGTTAACTAACACCTAACAGTTCCACTCTTATCATCAGCACGTATTGCTTCTTGGTTTCTTTCATCACAGAAACAAATCTTGAAAGAATCTATTGTTACTTTCTTTTTCATAGAAAGAAACTTGGACCCCATGGTGCAAAATAATTAACCTGTTCACTCAACAAATATTTGAGTGTATAACATGGCACTTGATTTAGAGTAGCCATGGTGATACATTGGTAGGGTGGTACTCCTGCCTTTGTGGAGTTGTAATAACTATAGAATTTGTCCTGTGGAGTATTGCACCAAATTGTTTTTGTTTGGGTTATTGTTGTTGTTTCTCTAGAGAGTCATTACACAGCAAACAACAAAATGCTTCTTCTTACACACAAAGTAATTTTATTTCCCTGTTCCCATTCACAGATAAGCCTCACCAAAATTATAATATCTAGATGAACAGTAGCTCAGACAGCACCCAACTTGAATTCCAAGCACCCATGTAAAAAGTCTGGGCACAGTGGTACATGCTTGTAATCCCAGAGCTAGCAGGCAGAAGCAGCCTTTCAGGCCACTGAGAGACTGTCTCAGAAAACAAAGTAGATAGCTTCCAAGGAACAACTCAAGGTTGTCCTCTGACCTCCACTCATGTGTAAATCACAGCCTGCATGCACACATACAAAAATGATGAGATCTAGCCAACTACAGATTTCTACACATGGCCACCCACACAAACTGCTACCTGATGTTGTATATCAGTCACCATTTCTGATCATATGTATACCCTGCTATATTTACTGATACTTGTTATCACCTTCCAACTATCTTTCGTAGTCTAATAATATGAACTGGTTGGGCTTTGTGGGGAGTTTATGTTCTGTGGAAATAGGATTTTTTTAATCATTGAAAACTCTTTGGGTTACATTTTCAGTGTGAGGTAACACTTGTAACTCCTGTTGAGGAGCAAAAGGCATTAAATGGCTACCTCACCACTCCTTGAAGAATCTGCTACTGTTCCTGAGTTGGTCTGTGTCCTTCACATCCACTTGTAGAGAGGGAGAGGTACCTCAAGTAATATATCAGCCACAGAGAAACAAAAGAATAACCAGAGCACTTACAAGCAGAGGAAGCTTATGAGAGAGTGGGGAAGTGAGCTTCATGTACCAGGGACCCCTGCTGTTCCCTATTTTCAGTGTGGCAAAGCAAACCAGGCCCCTATGGACTGTAATACCAAAGAATAAATTATAGTCCTGAATAGTAATGTGGCGCTGCTAATGACTTCATCAGTGACCAGAGCCTGTGAGAGAGTGTGTGTGTGTGTACGTATTTGGTTTAAGTATAAATTGTAGGTTTTAAAAGAATAGTTTATCCATCATGAATTTAACAGTGTGAGAAATACATGAGTATATACTTATATATGTATACGTAAATGTATTTATGCAAGCATACTGGCTGAATAAATGAGCAAGTTACATTATTCTATGTTTTTCTATCATTCTTTAGAACCATCTTCAAATTAATACATCAAACCAGAAGTTTTTACTTTTTTTTCTAAATTTGTTTTTTTGTTTTTTTTTTTCTTCCAGCTTGTCTTTGGTCCATTCTCTATGTGGTAGTTTTTAATTACCATGTAGAAGCAGTCAGACTTCAGTGCGAATGTGTGTGTGTGTGTGTGTGTGTGTGTGTGTGTGTGTGTGTCTATCACAAATTTAGTTTTGTTTGTTTATAGTGCTAAGGATGGAACCCTGGGCCTTGCACATGCTAACCAAGGGCTCTAACCAAGCTGTCCCTAGTTCCAGTCTTAGACTACAATCCTGATGTGTTTTAGTTACATGTTTTATAGAAGTTATGGTTTACCATAAACTCACAGTTATCTTCTGGTGAAATAATATGACTATTAAGGCTAAAGAATATAATAATAACTGTTATCCTAGGCATATATGTATTTGACCTATAGACTAACAGAAAAGCTTTGACACAAAGCTAAGTGTCGTCTTAGAAGAAAGGCTTTGCATGTTCTCATGCTTCCCTCCTCCTAAACATCCTGGTGTGTTCTCATGCCTCCCACACTGCCTTCCTCCTACCCACACTGCCTTCCTACCCAACTTTTATGGAATGTCCTCAGAGTTGTGTAAGTATTTCACAGGCTACCCCAAATCTCATGGTATTTTCAGACCTTGTTCTATTTCATCCTGCTGGCTTTAGGGTTTTCTGAGGTTGTTTTGTAGGATCCCTGAGATGTTCAAGAATCACTAACCACCTGGGTGCAGTGGTGCTACCTTATAATTTCCAAACTAGGAGGCTGATGGGGGATGCAGGAGGGCCAAGAGTTTAGGACCTGTCTATCTAGGCTACATAGTGATATTGTCTAGTGATAGATAGATAGATAGATAGATAGATAGATAGATAGATAGATAGATAGATAGACAGACAGACTAGACTGACGGATAGATGGAATCATTATTCAATCCATTCTTCAGTATATGAATGGTGTGCATTTCAGTGAAGACAAATAAATTATCTCTTTGTTCTAATGTAAAAAGTCACTTCATTTTCTTTCTATCCAGTGCATACCAAGTTATAAACAATCAGACATCTTGTAGAAATGGAGCTAGAATACAGTACTATACTACACTGTGTGGGGTACGAAGATATGTGCAAGAGATGGACACCCTCAAAGAATGTCTCTTCTACCTAAGACTGTATTTTTTTGTCACTGACAGTAAGTAGCAACTTTGAATCGGTTGTATGAAGCCCCACATGAAATGGAGAATTGGTAATTACCTATAAATCTGGATTGTTGCCTGGATCACTTGGGACATCAGGCTATTCTTTATCTCCTACCATGGGGTCATGGCCCTTCTGCAAGTGACAGAATTTGCATCCCTGTTAAGCTTGACTTACAAGCAATACCCTTGATTTTCTACAAAGGAAGAAATGACGGTTCCTCACTGAGATTTCTCATTGTCTTTTATCCTGAACATCTCTCACTGAGTTTAGCTTGCCAATTTCTGTCTAATAGTTTTGTCTTTGGAAATCCCTAAAGCAAATAATTCTGTTGCCATCTTCCTTAAGTGCATATATGCCTTTCAAATATTTGGTTGGAAGCAGACGATTGCCCCTGTCTTGCTCATCTGGGTAAAACTCATTTACTGTTTTTCCTTTTAAACTGTTAGCTCAAGTGACCTTACACACAAGTCCCAGCTGTGCATTAGCATTGCTTGGGGATGTGTTTGTATCTTTTGTCTAAAAATACCCAGCCGGTAGGATTCATGATCCATGAAAGCTAATTGAAACAATTTCTCTTCAAGTTTTGGCAAGCGAAGCATGCATTATAAGCATTAATATCTATAAATTGAATTGTTAATGAATCTAGACACTAATAATGAATGCAATTTTGCAAGCTTAACTAGAAACACTAAAATTATCAGGATCTGGAGCAGAATTTTCAATCATTTTTGCTTATTAAATAGCAAAGCTATGCTTTTAATAAGCTAATCATTTTTATTTGCCCCCATAGGAGTAGCTCAGTTGATTAGAAACAGGTTTCTAAGTGCAAAGTGATGTTGTTTTTCTCTTACTGCCTTAACCACCAAAGCACTGAAATCTTAAGGTGGATATTTATCTCACAGTGTCTTTTAAGCATGTTTGTACATGCATATGTTTCCTGAAACTTTTACTCGTTCCATTTCTCCTCTGTAAAGTGTCTGTCTCATTCATATGTATACTTTTTACATTTTTAAAACAGTCATTATCACCACTGGTTTAAATAAGTGGTCTCATTTCACATGCAGACATTTTAGAAGATTGTACATTATCAGAGTGAAAAACAAAATGAGTTTCATGATTACCTTTCTGATTTCTATTATTTTTAGACTCAGTAACTCCTTTTGGTGTCTATTTCAATCTGAATACCATCTCCATGCAAAAAAAAACTTCATGTAGCTCCAGTTAAAAAGCCTGGAACATCTAGAAAGTGGGGCTGAACAACAGTGTGGTGTTTTCTGTCTAGTGTGGAGGTGACTGAGATGGCAAGCAAGCCGTGAGTTTAGGGTCACAGTCAGTGCTTTCAGCAGCTCTTCCCTCACAGTTGACGAGCATCCTGAGATAGTGTGCCTCCACTTACTGCCTAGGGATGCCATGAGCACCAAGGAGAGGTTGGAAATAATAACTAGGGCTATGTGGCTTCTCTGTATATATTCCCCGGGATGTGACCCAAATTAGATCCAAAGTGCCTTATCTGATTGTTTCTCTTCCTTACATCTTAAGGATATTGACACTTATTTGGCTTTGAGTGATAGATAACTGAGATGCTGAAGTGTGGGTGTAGAATCTGGTAGCTAGTGTAGTTTTTGGATGCTGGAACTGTAATGGAAAGGTAGACGGGTGATGTGGGGTGGATTCCGTGGTATTATTTATTTTTCAGCATTGATGCATATTTCTTTTGACTACCAGGTTTGACAATCTAGAACCTTTTTAGGAAGATGAAATTTGTTACCTATGATATAGTGCAGAATTTCCCAGTAATATTATATATATATATATATATATATATATGTGTGTGTGTGTGTGTGTGTGTGTGTGTGTATACATATATATATATATATATATATATATATATATATATATATATATGCATTGCTTTATCACTTATAAAATGGTTTGCAGGATTTCCCAGAGTAATGATCACAGACGTGCATTGTTTCTCTGATGACTGTTTGCTAACCTCAAGCCCATGCTTTGACTCTCAAATAAATAGCTATGTCAAGGTGGCAATCTAGTGATTCTGGTGATCTTTCAAGCATTGTTTACTGCTTTCGTCTAAGTGACTGAACAGTCTCGGGAAAGCTGCCTGACCATAAAGCCTAACAAAAACAGACAGAAAGACAAAAATTTTCTCCCAGAGTGTTTTGGAAAACTCAATTCTTAGCTAATAAACTTTTTACTACTTTCTGGGATATTTTTAAAAAATCGAGATTCTAAAGTTTTTCTTTTTTCAAGTTAGCCTTAAAACAACAACAAAATGAACAGCCATGAAATTTGGGTGACTGTACGTTTTCTGATCCATAAATCACTATCCTTAAGAAAATTCACTGAGAATTCACTCAGTTAGAAGACACATTGCCATTGTCATTATATTTCTTTATTTTACCGTAACTTCGCTATGTAAATAGATTTCCTGTAGTTTTGAAAATAGAAGTACCAAAGTATGTTACTCCGAAAGACGTCTCATTCCAGGCTTGGGATATCCCCTGCTCCTCTGGTCTCCACTTCCCAAGTGCTGTAATGCAGGGTCACCCACCACACCCAGCCTGAAAGAGTATTTTTTAGCACAAATGTCTTCTAATTGTTATGGCTGTCTTAGGAAGATAACACCTTGAGGAAGAAATTAAGAGAGATAAGTCAGACACAAATGTGAGAACAATTCTTACTGTAGGCCTAATTCTTGACTACTATCTTAAAATACATAATCTAGTCAGTTTCAGTAGTCTGTGATTAGAGTGCAGGGAGTCTTATGGAGGAAGAAATGGGTAGGATTAGAGGGACATGGAGGGGACAGGAGACTAACAAAACTAAAGACAACAAAACTAAAAGGACCCAGAGGGTCCTGCAGAGACTGGTGCACCAATGGAGGACCACACATGGAGAGGACCTAGACCCCTGCTCAGATGTGGCCCATTGGCAGCTCAATCTCCATGTGGATCCATGCAGGGGGAAGTGACTGCCTCTATCATGAACTCAGTTGATTGCTCTCTGATCACTTGCCCCTGATGATGCAGCCTTTCCAGGCCACATGGAAGGAAGAGGATCCAAGCAGTCCTGATGAGACCTAACAATCTATGGGCAGATGGCAATAATGGAGAACTCCCCCTTTCAGTGGACTAGGGGAAGGGGATGAGGAGAAGAGAGAGGGAGGGTGGACTGGATAAATTGTGAAGAAAAAGTTTTTTAAAAATCTATTCCGTAACTTTTTTTTTTTATTTAATCATTTTAGTTTGATTCTAGCCCCTTTCCCCCAGTCCCATCCTCACACCTACTTCCCCCATCTCCCCCTCTACTTCTTTGCAGAGAAGGGGCTCTCCTAAGGGGTACCAACGCATCCTGACACCTCAAGTCACAGCAGGGCTAAGCGCATCCTCTCTCACTGAGGCCAGATAAAGCAGCCAGGTTAGGGGAAAGGGATCAAAATGCAGGCAAAAGAGTGAGAAACAGCTCCTACTCCCATTATTGGGGAACCCGCATGGTGACTGTGTTGAACACCTGTTACACATATGTCTAAGTCTAGGTCTGGCCCATGTAAGCTCCTTGAGTGTTAGTTCAGTCTCTGTGAGCACCCATGGGCCCAGGTTAATTTGCTCTGTAGGTCTTCTTGTGATGTTCTTGACCCCTCCAAATCCCTCAATCCTTTTTCCCACTCTTCCACAAAACTAACTCCTCAAGCTCAGCCTATTTGACTGTGAGACTCTGCTTCTGTCTCCATCAGCTGCTAGATGAAGCCTTTCATAGACAGTTATGCTAGGCTCCTGTCTGTAAGCATAGCAGAGTGTCATTAAATAGTGCCACTGGTTGGCTCTGTCTTGTGGAGTGGGTTTCAAGTTGGGCCAGTCATTGCTTTGCCATTCCCTCAATCTCTGCTCCATCTTTATCTTTACATTTCTTGTAGGCAATATAAAATTTTAATGCTGAGAGACAGAGAGAGAAATGAGAGAGAATATGAATCTGTATGAATCTGGCTTAAAAGTCTTATCTTAGGCATACCCATAACCAGGAACCTCTTTAGTTCTTCAGCCATATCCTTTTTGTAGATTATTCCTGTGAGTTACACAATATAAGAAACCAGTGGAGCTTTCAGACTTCTGCATGAACGTAAGCATCATCAGAACGGGTAAGTGATGAGATCACTTATCTGTCCTTCAGCCTCACCTATTCCCTCAGTGAATGGCCAGATGTAGTAGTTCTTTCTTTATCCTTCCAGGGGTTTTCTAAGTAGATGTAAAAACTAAGCCAAAAATGTATTCTCTGCCCCTCTGTTTAAACACAGATGGTATGTTTAGCTGGTCTCAGAATTACCTCAACAGAGCCAAACAAATGGGTTTCTTTTAATGTGGAGGCAGGACAGTGGCCAGTTATGTTTGTGTTGTGGACTGAGTTGAGTCTAGTAGAATCCCAATAGCAGTGAAACTATTGATTGTATTTAACAACTGAGAAAGACTTAAGTGTTCTGCAGAATAGATCCATGTGACTTCTGTGTAGTACTGGACTTTGTAGAGAAGCAGATCAATAGGTTTACAAAGTAGAGTTCATGATGTCACTTCCCCCATAACAGTTCATCTTCTACTCAGTTAAGGAAACTGTTTGATAAGTTGTGCAGACAGAAAGTAAATGGCCATCCTCCATTCCCATCTCTTCAACCTCTAGATGTCCCTCTATGACCCCTTATAACAAGTCTGTTCAACTGAGAAATCTTACTGGCTCTACTTTCAAAAGGCATTATGGTATCTCCCAGCCACTACCTCTGGCCCAGCCTGACCTTGGTGTCTGCACACCTATACTCGTGTAACAGCCCCTTCACTCATCTGCCTTTGCCCCTTCTGGCCCACTATAGTCCATGTGACACACAGTAACCTTACCTAAACATTTCCCCACCTAAAACTCCAGAAGCCTCCAATTGAGATTAGATTAAAATCCAAAGACCATACTGAGGCCAGAGGCAATCAGGGATCTCTCTCTTTGTGCTTTGAGGTGTGCTGTTTCCAGATCTTTCTGCTTCCTGAAAGTTTGTTTGCATCACTGCCCTTGCATGTTCAGTGTTGCAGGATATTAGATCCCATTGTGAACTCCAAAATTGTGAACTGTAAAACCCTGTTTCTTGTTTGGTGTGGTTGATCAATATCACGCAACTTTAATCCAAGAACTTTTTATTGTAAACAGGTGATTATGGTGTGGTTCACCCAACCCTAGCACACACCTTTAATCCAAGAGCTTTCTGTACACAGGATTTAATAAAGTTAACCCTATGTCAAGAGGAGGAGCAAGAAACCCACTGAAAGGGATTAAAGAGTAGGAGGGACCTTGAGTTGAGGGGTATTTAAGACAGCATAGAGAAGAAGAAGAGAGCTTTTGCTTAAACTCTGGCTTTAGCTTTGGTTTCACCTTCCTGGCTTTTGGGGCTTTGAGCTAGCAAGCCTGTGGCCTTGGTGTTTGTTTGTTTGTTTGTTTGTTTGTTTGCCTTTTCCTCCTGAGATGTCAGTTGAGCTAGTGAGCCTTTTGGGTTTTTTCCATTGGGACTTGAGCTAAGAAGGAAGGTCAGCTGGGTGCTGACCATGCCTCTCTGAGCTAGCAGGTTTTCACCCCAGCATCTGGCTCCTGAGTCTTTATTGATAAAATAAAATGATTGGGGTTTTCATTTTTTAAAAAACAACATTTTGGCACCCCAACAAGTAGTATCCACAGACAGTACAGTAGCACCCACAGACTGAGCGATCACTCTAGCTATGATCAAAATGAGAAGCCATCAGATTCATTAAGTCATCTGGGAAGTTCTCTAGAAGACAGCTAAAAATGGGAACTAGTATAATAGAACACTTTAGAACTCTGTTTAGTGCTACTCCAGATGGCCTAAAAATAGAAGCAGTAAGTGAAAGGCTAAATAACATAACTGAAATTAGCTCAATACCATTTATGATTAATATCATTTTGTTATTTTTAATTTTAGTTGTTATTTTTAATTTATTATAGCCAGTATGGTTTTCTGTACTTGCTCTAAGAAAAAAAAAAAAAAAAAAAAACAAAAAAAAACATTAGAGAAAAAGGAAAAAGAAAAATATGAAAAGTGTATTGATAAGCTACAAGCCTTAGGAGAAAAATTAGAGATACTTATAAATGAGAATAAAAATACTCAGACACAGACAGAGAGATTTAGACAAGCCTTAGAAAGATTTATTAATGAGATAAAGAAAAATACCCAGACACAGATAGAGGAATTTAGACAAACCTTAGAAAGATCTAAGGAAAATATTCAGATACAGACAGAAGAATTTAGGCAAGTCTTAGAAAGACCTATAAATGAGAATAAGGAAAATTCTTAGACACAGAAGAATTTAGACAAGAGCCTACCCCACCACAGCATAATGAAACTGGATGGGGGCAGCTTAAAGCTGTTAGAAAACCAGTCTTGCTATATCCAGTTGCTATATAAGACCTATCAGGAGACAATAGGCACTAGCAAGGTTATAAGGGATTTAAATGGAATCCTGTAGACATATTAGATTTGAGGGGATTTAAGGAAGCAGTCATCTTCTGAAGTATGCATTCAACCTATGTTAAGCAGATGTTAAATTCCTGGACAACTCAGAACAGGACTATCCCCCAAGACTGGAAAGATACGACAACAGCAGTATTGGAACCTGGTATTTACTTACAAGGCAATCATGGTCAAAAGAGGAAGTAAAGGTCATAGAACAATGAAATCAGGCCAGAGGTATTGGTATTTCCCAGGATCAAATGCTAGGTGAAGGTCAATATGTTGATTTACAAAGGCAATTTGAATTTGATGATCATACCTTGGCACCGTGTCATCTAGCAGTTTAAATGGTTGGTGGGGATAAGGCTGAAGAATCAGAAAAAAAAAAAAAAGGTTTGAGTCATTTATTAAAATTATACAAGACCCCAAAGAAATCTTTACTGATTTTTTGCAAAGATTGACTTCAGGTATAAATAGAATTGTATCAGATTCAGTAAGCAGAAAAGTACTAACTGAAACTTTGTCTTTGGAAATGCTAATTCAGAATGCAAAAGAATGATAACACCTTTAAGGGCAAGATCACCAACAGAGGATTCCAACTCTGGTTTTTCTAGAGATAATCCATAAAGGAGGCCCCAGCCTTCTGGAATGAGTATGCAGAAGGTGTGGCAAAGGCAGGCACTGGACTAATGAGTGCAGATCAACAAGAGATAGGCAAAGTAACCCTTTGCCTTTGGGAAACACCCAATGAGGCCTCAATATCACTCAATTCAATCATTTCCTGTCAGCATAGGAGAAACTCAACCACAGAGCAATTAAAAGATTTAAAGCCTATTGTTAAAAACAACACTGCTCTAGATGTAATCAAGACAGAACAGCTTCAACAGATAAAACAAATAATTCAAAAGAGACCATAAAACGAATATTCTGGCAAAGTGCTGTGAATGATCAAAGACCTAAGCAAAAATAAAAATAAATGGCATTGGAATTGAATATTTAGTAGACACAGGAGAAGATGTAACAATAATTTTACCAAAGTCTTGTCATCCAGATTGGCCTCTTCAGGAAGTAAATTTGCAGCTTCTAGGAAATGGAACTTTATCTCAAGTAAAACAAAGTATGAGATGGCACAAGTGTATAGAACCAGAAGGACAAATAAGAAAATTAAAGCCATCTGTGGCTAATATATTCATGAATTTATGGGGACATACTTGTTACAGCAATGGAAAGCACAGATTAACATTCCTCCAATCTCAGAAACAAACTATAAAATAAAGAATACTTTTGAGAAGAATATTAAAAGGTATCACTGAGAACAGTCATAAACTGTCCAGATTGTCCATAAGCAGGACACAGCAGGTATTGGTCTTTCAAAGGTACCAACTGCCCTATCTTTAACATGGCTAACTGACAAGCCTGTATGGGTGGAAAAAGAAAAGTTACAGATATTAGAACAGCTGGTATAAGAGTAACTGAATGTTCAACACATTGAAGAATCTACCAGTCCACAGAATTCTCCTGTGTTTGTAATAAAAAAAGAAATCAGGAAAGTGGAGTATATTATCACATTTAAGAGCCATAAATAAGATGATTCAGTCAATGGGCTCTTTACAGCCTGGATCCCATTGTCTTATTTGTTACCTAAGTCAAGGCCTTAGATAATAATTGATTTAAAATATTGTTTTTCACAATCCCTATGCATGAGCAAGATAAGGAAATGTTTGTTTTCTCAATGTCAATTTATAATTATATTAGTCCTATAAAGAGATATCATTGGAAGGTCTTACCACAAGGACTGTTAAACAGTCCTACCTTGTGCCAATATTTTGTACAACAACCATTAGAAATAATTCATAAACAGTTTCCTCAATCTAAAATATACCCTTGTATGGATTATATCTTACTGGCTGATTCAGGTGCAGATACTTTAGAAAAAAATTTTTGATGAAGTAAAAAAGAGTTTTGCCTTGCTGGGATTACAAATTGCTCCTGAAAAAAATACAAAGAAGAGCTTCTATCAGTTATCTGGGATATAAAATAGGTTTACAGAAAATTTGACCACAGAAGGTACAAATCAGGAGAGATCAATTACGAATTCTTAGTGCCTTTCAAAAATTGCTGGGAGATATTAACTGGCTACAGCCCACAATTAGATTAATTACTCAAGAGCTGAGTAATTTATTTCAAACCTTACAAGATGATAAGGACTTAAATAGCCCAAGAAAATTATCAGCTGAGGCTGAAAGACAGTTGACTCTGGTAGAAAATAAACTATAGGATGCACATGTGGATTCTTTGGATCCAAAGCTAAATTGTATTTTGCTTATTTTGCTTTCTACTCATTTTATCATGGGAATTCTTATGTAGAGAGAGGATAGTATCTTAGAATGGATATTTTTAGCACATAAACAGAGTTAAAAAATAAAACCTATCATTGGACTCAGGGAAGGGCATAGGAGAAGAAGAGGGAGGGAGGGTGGGATTGAGAGGGGGTGGTGGAGGGGGCTACAGCTGGGATACAAAGTGAATAAACTGTAATTAATAAAAATTAAAAATAATAAAGACCTAGGTAGAAAGATTTCTGAATTGATTCTGAAAGGTAAAGAGAGACAGAGCGGAGAAGTAGAAAAGTGCTTTTAACTTAAGCTCTGGATCAAGCTTGGGCTTTAGCTCCTCACCTCCCTGATTTTTAGGCTTTGGTTAGCAAGCCTGTGACCTTGGTATGTGTGTGTATGTGTGTTAGCCTTTTCCTCCTGGACTGTCTGTTGAGATAGTAGCCTTTTAGGTTTTTTCCATTGGGACCTGAGCTGAGAAGGAAGGTCAGCTGGGTGCTTTCTATGCCTCTCTGAGCTAGTAGGTTTTCACCCTAGCATCTGGCTCCTGAGTCTTTATTGAAATAAAGACTCAAAAATAAAAAAAATAAAATAAAATGGTTGGGATTTTTATTTTTTAAAAACAACAGTTCAGTTCTCTTTATCTAGAATTTTAATGTCCCAGATGTACTTAAGACTGTATTCAGGACTCAGTTTAAGTAGTGTTTCCTCGCGAATCTGAAAGACTCTAACTAGCAGTGTTTTCAAAGCAAAGACCCATGACCAAACCTTTGGCAGAGTACAGGGAATCATAAGAAAGAAGGGGAGTTCGTCTGATGGGGAAAGGATAGGAGCTCCACAAGGACCAAATATATCTGGGCACAGGGTCTTTTCTGAGACTGACATTCAACCAAGGACCATGTATGGATATAACCTAGAACCTCTGCTCAGATGTAGCCTGTGGTAGCTCAGTAACCAATTGGTTTCCCATAGTGAGGGGAACAAGGACTATTTCTAACAGGAACTCAATGACTGGCTCTTTGGCCTCCCCACCCCCAAGGGAGGAGCAGTCCTGTTAGGCCACAGAGGAGAGCTTTGCAGCCAGTCCTGAAGATACCTGATAAAACAGGATCAGATGAATGGGGAGGAGGTCCCCCCTATCAGTGGACTTGGCAAGGGGCACGATGGAGATGAGGGCGGGAGGGAGGGACTGGGAGGGAATGAGGGATCGGGACACGGCTGGGATACAGAGTTAATAAAATGTAACTGATAAGAAAAAAAAATAAAATTCAAAAAAGGAAAATTAAAAAAAAATTAAAGTGACAACAGAAGCAACAGCAGCCCATGGTGACAGCACATGCCTGTAGTTCTAGCAAGTTGGGCAGCTAAGGCAGGAGGATCACTAGAGCTATTAGCTGGAGACTAACTTGGAAAAAATCACGTAGTCCAGAGGAAAGAGAACGAAAAGAAACAGGGAAGGGCAGGAGAGAAGAGGAGAGAGGGAGATACACTGTGAACCACACAACCTGGAGCTAAGCCTTAGACAGGATTTCTCTGTGTAAGCCTGGCTGTCCTGGATTTGCTTTGTAGATCAGGCTGGCCTTGAACTCATAGAGATCAACCTGCCTCTGTCTCCCTGAGTACTGGGATCACAGGCATACACCACTGCACCCAAATAAAGCCACTGGGTTTTAAGCAGCTTGTTATATACTATTTTTATGAAAATAGCAAAAGAAGTTTAAAACTGTTAATGTGTAGACAATCTGCAACCTTTTGTGTATTTTTTGCATCTTTGTGTACTATTTTGCATCTTTATTGCCTGCTGCCTCCACACACACATGCACTCACAAAGTAAAAGTTCCACAGCTACAGCCACTTTTCCCCTGCAATGTGAACACCATGGCAAATGCTCAATTAACATTTGTTGAATCCAAATATAAATAAGACAGCCAGAGTCCTACACTATCAGAAATTAAACTTGTTAGCAGTGAATACCAGAAAACTAACATAAATTAAAAAAAAATGTTTCTAGCTGGTTATGTGTGTTTTGAGTAGAAAGAGTTGTTTCAGTGATATGGATAAAAAGACCAAAAGCCAAAACACACACACAAAAAAGAGTTGCCAGGAGGAGACACTACTTTTTTTTTTGAATTTTTTTTTTTCTTATCAGTTACATTTTATTAACTCTGTATCCCAGCCGTGTCCCGATCCCTCATTCCCTCCCAGTCCCTCCCTCCCGCCCTCATCTCCACTGTGCCCCTTGCCAAGTCCACTGATAGGGGGGACCTCCTCCCCATTCATCTGATCCTGTTTTATCAGGTATCTTCAGGACTGGCTGCAAAGCTCTCCTCTGTGGCCTAACAGGACTGCTCCTCCCTTGGGGGTGGGGAGGCCAAAGAGCCAGTCATTGAGTTCCTGTTAGAAATAGTCCTTGTTCCCCTCACTATGGGAAACCAATTGGTTACTGAGCTACCACAGGCTACATCTGAGCAGAGGTTCTAGGTTACATTCATACATGGTCCTTGGTTGCATGTCAGTCCCAGAAAAGACCCTGTGCCCAGATATATTTGGTCCTTGTGGAGCTCCTATCCTTTCCTCATCAGACTAACTCAATTTTTCATTTTTTAACTATCAGTTGAATCCTGAATCGTGCTATGATAAAAAGATAGAGTAAAAGAGACTGGACTTAGCAGTACAAGACAGTTTAAGGCTCTGATTGACTCATTTGTGTTAACTTTCTAGTAATCAAAATAAGCTGTGCAATCAAGTTTAAAGTCTAGGGGTTAAGAGATGAGTTCTGGCACTATGAAAAGTTGACACGGCTGATATAGTCAATGTAATTTTCAATGAGGTCAGCAAGTCAGTTGAGTAAAGTTAGAGGAAGGAGGCTACTGAGTGTAGATATCTGAGGTGGGAGGAGTTCAGGGAGAGAGCACCAAACACGGAGGTTCTAGAGGAAATAGGCCTGCAGTGAACAAAAAGAGATCAGAAAAATTACAAAAGATGTAGGAAGAGGGACTTGCGGGATATTGTAAAGACAGGTCCATGTCTAAGCATGAGCCACAGTCCCCAGATAAGGGTCTTCAGTGTAAGCAGATGAGACCAGAACTAAGCATATGGCGACCCTTGTCGTCAGCTGGCTGAATTGTCATGACCTGCAGACTTTGCTGAAACACTCAGAGACAAACACTTAATGTGTTAGTAGGGTGGAATAAATAACCAGTGCTTTATAACTGATGGCTAAGAACAATAAAATTAAAATGAATCACAGGGTTAGATACCAATATGAATGGTATTGCTTGAAAGGGAAATCCATCTAGTCGAAGCTTTTCAACCCAAAGGAAGGCCCAGTGTGTTTGAAATGAAACTAGTTAAGCAGAAAGTTCAAGATTGAGCTCGTGTGCCATCCTTTAGAGATCCGAGCAGGTACTTGCCGAGCTAATAACATGAAAGGAAGGAGATAGTTTTAGACAGAAGCAATTCATTGCAAATTGCAAAGTATTGTAAGACCTATGTCTTAATGTTAAGCATTTAAATAATAGAGAAATAAAAAAATGTCACTAAGTTGAATAACTTCCAGTCACGAACCAAACAAATCAGACAGAACTTAGTCATGCTCTGTTTGTACAGGAGACTGAAAGAAATTGTTATTCAGCTCATGTACCCCAAGCTTCATATCTCATCCTGACCAGAGGACCTAATGGTCATGTCAAAAATGACTTTATTCTATCTATCTTCTGTTATATACCATTTTTATTTTTGAAAAGGAAGATCTTACTTAGGATAAAGAAATAATTCTGCAAAGACTTTGTCAGTGTATTCTATTTGAATATTCAAAGTAGACAGCCATGAAAACTTTTTGAACAATATGAAAATTGAATTTCTTACTGTCTTCTAATATAATATTTTAATTCTCTGAGAATGTCTTGCAATGTGTTTTGATCATGTTCACCCCAACTCCTCCCTTCTTTAAAGATTTTTAAGAAATGTTCAACTCATCTGAAAATCACAGCTGTCTTTTCCTGGGCCCTGCATTATTCTTCTCTTGTTAATGTATTAAAATTGACAGTTGATTAGAAAGGCAAAAATATGACTCATATTTCTTAGATGTCATTATTGTTCTGTGATCGAGTTATTGACTTTAATTGACTTTAATTATAGTTTGAAAGACACCTGTGATTCGTATTCAAGCCCACACAGTCTGGTTTCAGAGTCTAAGTTCTTACCCACATACCAAACTGGTTTATCGTAACGGTTTCAAGCACAGATCCTTGCCACATTTTTATACTTACTAATTGCATCATATTATAGTTTGTATTATAATTAATCAGTAAATATTTATGCTCGCCACCCTAGCATGTTACAATCTTGATGATTTTGGCTTTGTTCACTCTTATTATTGGACTTGAATTTTTTTTTTCTTTTCTGTTAATGCCTATCCTTATTATTGCTTTCAACAAAGGCTGTGATGTTCTGTTTTCATGTCTGGAAATAACTTTTCCCTTTTTATATAATAAGAATTGTGAATCCAAAAGTTTTTTTTTTTTTTTCTTCATGCTTTGGTCATTTTTTTTTCCTGTTTTGGAAGAAAACTCTGTTGTCAGCTTTACTTTTTTTTTTTTTTAATTAGATAATGAATTTCCTAGATTTGTTAGGTTTGCTTTGTTCTGAGACAAAGTTCTCTATATATCCTGGCACTAAACTCACTATTTCAGTCAGGCTGGCCTTTAACTTACAATAGCCCTCCTTCCTTATCTTCTTGAAAATTAAAATTGCAAGTCTGGATATCACACACAGCTGAAAGGTATTTTTTTAGTGATTGTTTAACTGTGACATATAAATTCTCAAAGTATTCCAGCAGAACCTTTATATTTGGTCATTTCTGATTTTTTTTTTTTTTAAAGTTTGGGGAAATTTTGAGTCATCTGTTCAGGCATTGATTGTATCATTAAAATCTTCAATTTTCACATTTTCTTGTAGAATTTTTACTGTAAATCGCTGCTTCAAGCTTTTGTATCTACTAACGTGCATTTTGTCTTTATCTGTTTGCTGCATTCTCCTGCACTTTAGAACATTTCTTCAGCCTTGCTTGTAATTTACTGATTCTTCCATTAGCTTTGCCTAGTGAACCATTTTCCTATATAAATGGATTTTAGAACTTGCTATCCCTGAAGCCGCCCCTGAATGTGACAGCATGGCATTTAAAAACAGGAAAAGCAGGGATTTCTCTCTAGTGTTTCGTTACTACCTCTACTTGGCACAATGTGGGGGTGGTTTATCTCTGTCTTTCTTTGGGAATAACTCTGGGTCTTGGGAAGGATCCATCTTTTTGGACCCTCTTAAGGGAGTCTCTCTTCTCCACTGGATATGTTATAGGAAGATGATTGATTTGGTTCTGATTTGGGGTTATGTGATAGGTACCTTTAGCTAAGAAGAAAAAAGGCAAATATTTAGTACTGTCAGGAATATTTACTTTCTCCTACTTAAAAAAATCTGATGACAAAATATTTGAAAGGATTTTTTAAAAAATATTATTTGAACTTTTTACTGAAATACTTCAGTATTTTAGACAAAATTATTTAAAATAAAGAAGAAACAAGTTGATGTTAAAACAAATTAAGACCACATTCAGTTAATATGTGCTGACAATAAGCTTATGAGGAGTTTGAGATGACTTTTCTAATTTATTCACTTTAAATCCTGACGGTAGCCTCCTCCCTCTTTTCCTCCCAGTCCTCCCCTCCCTCTATCTCTTCTGTATTCACCCTCCCATATTCCTCAGAAAAGGGGAGACTCCCACCCCCACTGTACCCCAGCAGATCAAGTGGCATCAGGACTGGGTGCATCCTCTTCCACTGAGGCTAGGCAAGGCCACCCTGCCAGAGGGAAGTGTTCAAAAAGTGAGCAACAGAGTCCATGTCAGAGACAACCCCTGCTCCCCCTTAAGGGAACCCACATGAGAACTAAGTGCCCATTGGCTTTAATAATTATTGATATCTGAAAGAGCATCTGGGACAGGAAACATTCCCCAGAGTTAGTTCTTCCTCATGAGAGTATTGGCCGTTCTTTTCTCTTTGCTTTCCCATCAGTATTTCATGAAAACATTTTATATTAGTTTTCTACTGCTATTATGAGACACTACATAACCAAGGAAACTTTCAGAAAAACAATTTATTTGGGTTTATGGTTCCAGAAAGTTAGAGTCCATGATGGCAGAGGGAAGGCATGGTGGCAGGCACAAGAAGCCGAGGGCCCACATTTTGAACCACAAGCACCAAGCAGAGAACTGGCAATGGCAGCTCCCAAAGCCCTTCCTTCAGCAAGGCCATACCTCCTAGGTCCCCTCAAATAGAGCCACCTGCTTTAGCAAGTATTCAAATGCCCAAGACAATGGGGAGTGTCTTATTCAAACTGTCATATTCCAATTCTTAGGCTCCAAAATCTTCTGGCTATAAGTGTTTAATCCAACTTCAGAAGTCCTTGTAATCTTTCACAGTCACAACATTTTATAAAAGTCCAAAGATTCTTCTGAGACTCCAGGCCATCTCTTAATTGTAATGCCCTTGGGAAAAAAAAAAAAGCAAATTACATAATTTTGCTAATTAATGGCATAGAATATATATTACCAGGGGCTGCAGACATGGCTCAGTGGTTAAGAGCAATGGCTACTCTTCTAGAGAACCTGGGTTCAATTCCCAGCACCCACATGACAGCTCAACTGTCTAACTCCAGCTCCAGGGGCTCTGGCACACTCACACAGACAGACATGCAGCAGCATACCAATGCACATAAAAATAAATAATACCTTTTAAAAAAATCTGTAGGATATACATTACCATTATAAAATGGAGATGTTGAGGGCATAGTGAGGAAATGCCAAATCAATATCAAATGGAATAGAGCAAACACCAGATTCTCTGGCTCCATATCTGATGTCAAGGGGCTTAGATGACTCTGCGCTTTTAGCTTTGATGTCTGGAAAACACTTTTCTGTCTGGTTTTGGTTCTGCTCTCTGCATTTGGCTCTTCTTGGCAGACTCCCCCCGCTGGCACCGATGCTATCTCTTAGTGTCCGGCGCAACTCACGCTTTATCTGCTCAGTCCGGCTGCCCCCTTGGGGTGGACCACGTACTCCTCACACTACATTTAGAGCAGTTTTTGTTTGTTGTTTCTTTTTTAGGGGCAGAAAAATTGCTCATTCCTTTTCCTTTCATAAATTGGATCTCTGTGTGGGGTCCTGTCCCCAGGACACCCTTCCTTTTATTCTAGTGCTAATTGGGTATCTGCATAATGGCCCTAATCTTCTTAACAATTGCAGCCTTTCTTTCAACACAAGCCTTGGCTGTAACATCAAACTTACTATTGTACTTTTTCTTTGCAGACTCTATATTTTGTATTTATTTTGTCTCATTGCTCTTTTTTATTTTAGACCTGTATAGGCATGATCACTAATTACCACATGACCAAGTCAATATTAAGCGCTCTTGAATTCTCCACTGCCAAAGTTTTCTGTTTTTCCATCTGAACTCGAGCATTATTCTTTCAAGATCTGCAAAGAATGGTGTTAGAATTTTAATGGGAGTTGTGTTGCATCTGTAGATGGCTTTTGGTAAGATGGCCATTTTTACTATGTTAATCCTACTGATCGATGAGCATGGGGGATTTTTCTTTTGAAGGTCTTAAAATCAATTTTTTATTTTTTTATTCATTAATTAATTTGTTTACTTTACATCTCACTTGCAGCTTCCCCTCTCTCCGCTTCTCTCAGTCCCTCCTTCTCACCTCACCTGTCAGGCCCCTCTTTTCTCCTGGGAGAAGGGGAGGCCTTCCATGGATCCATGGATTTCAACCTGATTTGGCATATCAAGTTGCAGTAGGACTAGGTGCATCTTTGGCTATTGAGGCAAGGCAGCCCAGTTAGGGGAAATGGATCCAAAGGCAGGCAGCAGAGTCAGAGACAGCCCCTGCTCCTGTTGTTAGGGACCCACAGGAAGGCCAAGCTGTACATCTGTTACATATGTGTAGGGGGCTTAGGTCCATCTCATTCATGCTCTTTGGTTGGTAGATCAGTCTCAGTGAGCCTCTGTGGGCCCAGGTTAGTTGACTGTAGGTTTTCTGGTGGTGTCCATCACCTCTCTGGCTTCTTCAATCCCTCCTCCTGCTATTGCACAAGATTCCCCATGCCCCACTCCACTGATTCAAGTTTTCTCACCCTCTGTCCTGTCCACAGCACTGTTCCCCTCTCAACACTCCGTCCCATGTCTGTTTTGTTTCCTCTTCTGAGTGAGATTCAATCATCCTTCCTTGGGCCCTCCTTGTTATTTAGCTTCTTTGGGTCTGTGGATTGTAGCATGGTTTTCCTGTACTTTATGGCTAACATCCACTTATAAGTGAATACATACTATGTGTCTTTCTGGCTCTAGGTTACCATACTCAGGATGATCTTTTCTAGTTCCATCCACTTGCCTCAAATTTTATGATGTCACTATTTTAAATAGTTGAGTGTAGAAATATACCACATTTTCTTTATTTATACTTGAGTTGAGGGACATCAGGCTGTTTCTAGTTTCTGGCAATTACAAATAAAGCTGCTATGAACATAGTTGAGCAAGTGTCCTTGTTGTATGGTGTAGCACTTTTTTGGCTATATGCCCAGGAGTGGTATAGCTGGTTCTTGAGAAAGAATTATTTCTAATTTTCTAAAAAACAACCAAATTGATTTTCAAAGTGGTTCAAAGTTTGCACTCCCACCAGCAATGGAGATATGGAGGAGTGCTACCCTTGCTCCACATCCTCTGCCGCATGTGTTGTCATCTTTGTTTTTGGTCTTACCTGTTCTGACAGGTATAAGATAGAATCTCAGAGTTGTTTTGATTTGCATTTCCCTGATAACTAAGGATGACTAAACATTTCTTTAAGTGCTTCTCAGCCATGAGAGATTCTTTTGTTAAGAATTCTCTATTTAGCTTTGTATCCCATTGTTTAATTGGGTTATTTGGTTTGTTGATGTCCAATTTTTTTAGTTTCTTCTATATTTTGGATAACAGTTCTCTGTTGGATGTAGGGTTGGTGAAAATCTTTTCCCATTCTGTAGGCTGCTATTTTGTCCTAGTGACGGTCTCCTTTGCCTTACAGAAGCTTTTTAGTTTCATGAGGTCCCATTTATTAATTGTAGATCTTAGCGTCCGCACTGTTGGTGTTCTGTTCAGGAAGTTGTCTCCTGTGCCAATGTGTTCAAGGCTATTCCCCACTTTTTCTTCTATAGGAATTTTTTGATCCTGTTTTATGTTGAAGTCTTTGATCCCCTTGGACTTCAGTTTTATACAAAGTGATAAATATGGATCTATTTGTATTCTTCTACATACAGACATCTGCTTAGTCCAGCACCATTTTTAAAGGTGCTTCCATTTTTCCATTGTACAGTTTTGGCTTTTTTTTTTTTTTTTTTGCCAATAATCAAGTATCCATAAGTGTGTGGATTTACTTCTGGGTCCTCAGTTCCATTCCATTGATTAACCTCTCTGTTTTTATGCCAATCCATGAAGTTTTTACTATTGCTCTATAGTATAGCTTGAGATCAGGGATGATGGTACTGCCAGAAGTTCTTTTATTGCACAGGATTGTTTTAGCTTTCCTGAGTTTTCTCTTTTTCCATCTGAACTCGAGTATTGTTCTTTCAAGATCTGCAAAGAATGGTGTTGGAATTTTAATGGGAGTTGTGTTGCATCCGTAGATGGTTTTTGGTAAGATGGCCATTTTTACTATGTTAATCCTACTGATCCATGAGCATAGGGGATTTTTCTTATCTTCTGATATCTTCTTCAAAGACTTGAAGTTCTTGTCATACAGGTCTCTCATTTGCTTGGTTAGAGTTATATCAAAATATTTTATATTATTTTTGGCTATTGTGAAGGGTGTTGTTTCCCTAATTTCTTTCTCAGTACATTTTTGCTTGTATACAGGAGAGCTACTGTTGTTTGTTTGTTTGTTTGTTTGTTTGGAGTTAATTTTTAATCCAGACACTTTGCTGAAGGTGTTAATCAGCTGTAGGAGGTCTCTGGTAAGATGTTTGGGTTCACTTACATATACTATCATATCATCTGCAAATAGAGATACTTTGACTTCTTCCTTTCCATTTTGTATATCCCTTTGATGTTCTTTAGTTGTCTTATTGCTCTAGCTAAAGCTTTAAGAACTATACTGAAAAGATACAGTGAGAGTAGGCAGCCTTGTCCCTGATTTTAGTGGAACTGCTTTAAATTTTTCTCTAGTTAATTGGATGTGTGTGTGTTGTTATTAATTTTTGATAGATAGCTGAGCATGTTGTGTAGGATTATAAACACCACACTAAGTAATATTGATGTGTAGAATTGGCCAGTATCTTCTGCAGTTAGAATAGAGTCAGTTCTGTCAGAAAGAACTAGGTTTAGATTTTTAAATTTATCTCTCTCATATTTTTCTAGCATTATCTCACGTTGAAGGTTAGTGCTGTTTTACCTGAATGATTTGTCCATTTATTTGTTTGTTTTTTTATCGATACTAAAATCTTACTCAAGGCCAAAGTCTTTCTTGTGTGCTTACACCACAAAGAGAACAAAGAATTTTTCTCTGCATTGTTCCAGTAGTTGATTCACCTGATGCTAGCCTGGTATAGGGTGGAGAAAGAAGAGACCTGGTTCCATTCCAGTGTTAGGCAGGTCCTTTTGTTCTAAGAGATGGGGTGAGAATTTCTTCCTCTTGGCATTGGGAGATCTATAACACTAAAGATAAAGTTAGTTAGTTGCCTTGGGCTCATAGCTTCTGTTCTTTAAAAAGGAGACTGGGTCTTTATTTTTTACTCATTACAATTTATTCACTTTGTATCCCAGCTATAGCACCCTCCTCTATCCCCTCCCAATCCCGCCCTACCTTCCTCTTCTCCTTCCATACCACTTCCCCAGTCCACCGATAGGGGAGGCCCTTCTCCCCTTCAATCTGACCCTAGCCTATCAGATCTCATCAGGACTGGCTGCATTGTCTTCCTCTGTGGCCTGGTAAGGCTGCCCCCCTCAGGGGAGGTGATCTGAGAGCCAGCCACTGAGTTCATGTCAGAGAGAGCCCCTGTTCCCCTTACTAGGGTACCCACTTGGAAGCTGAGCTGCCATGGGCTACATCTGTACAGCGGTTCTAGGTTATCTCCATGAATGGTCCTTGGTTGGAGTATCAATCTCAGAAGAGACCCCTGGGCTGAGATTTTTTGGTTCTGTTGCTATGCTTGTAGAGCTCCAGTCCCCTCCAGGTCTTTCTATCTCCCCCTTCTTTCATAAGATTCCCTGAACTCTTCACGTTTGACTATGAGTCTCAGCATCTGCTTTAATACCGTGCTGAGCAGAGTCTTTCAGAGACCCTCTGTGGTAGGCTCCTGTCCTGTTCCTGTCTTCTCCCTCTTCCAATGTCTATCCAATTTGCCTTTCTGAATGAGGATTGAACATCTTACCCAGGGTCCTCCTTGCCTAGCTTCTTTAGGTGTACAGATTTTAGTATGATTATCCTATTATATGTCTAATATCTACTTATAAGTGAGTATATGCCATGTGTGTCTTTCTGTTTCTGGGATATCTCTCTCAGGATGATCTTTTCTAGTTCCTACCATTTGCCTGAAAATTTCATGATTTGCTTGTTTTTAATTGCTGAGTACTATTCCATTGTATAAATGTACCACAATTTCTGTATCCATTCCTCAACTGAGACATCTGGGTTGTTTCCAGGTTCTGGCTATTACAAATAAAGCTGTTATGAAAGTGGTTGAGCAAATGTCCTTGTTATATACTTGAGCATATTTTGGGTATATGCCTAAGAGTATATAGGCATATATCTTTGGATATATGCCTAAGAGTATATAGGCATATAGTATATAGAGTATATACTAAGAGTAGTATAGCTGGATCTTGAGGTAGCATTATTCCTAATTGTATGAAAAAACACCACATTGATTTCCAAAGTGGTTGTAAAAGTTTACATTCCCACCAGTAATAGAGGAGGGTTTCCCTTTCTCTACATCCTCTCCAGCATATATTGTCACTTGAAGTTTTGATCTTAGCCATTCTGATGGGTGTAAGGTGAAATTTCCGGGTCATTTTTATTTGCATTTTCCTGATGACTAAGGACGTTGAGCATTTATTTGTTTCTCTGCTGTTCAGTATTTCTCTATTGAGAATTCTCTGTTTTACTCTGTACCCCATTTTTTAATTGGATTACTTGAAAGAAGGGGGAGATAGAAAGACCTGGAGGGGACTGGAGCTCCACAAGCATAGCAACAGAACCAAAAAATCTCAGCCCAGGGGTCTCTTCTGAGATTGATACTCCAACCAAGGACCATTCATGGAGATAACCTAGAACCGCTGTACAGATGTAGCCCATGGCAGCTCAGCCTCCAAGTGGGTACCCTAGTAAGGGGAACAGGGGCTCTCTCTGACATGTGCTCAGTGTCTGGCTCTCTGATCACCTCCCCCTGAGGGGGGGCCAGCCTTACCAGGCCACAGAGGACTGCAGCCAATCCTGGTGAGACCTAATAGGCTAGGGTCAGGGAGGAGGACCTCCCCTATCAGTGGACTGGGGGAGGGGCGTGGGAGGAGAAGAAGGAGGTGTGGGATGGAAGGGGATGAGGGAGGGGGCTATAGCTGGGATACAAAGTACATAAATTGTAATAAATTAAAAAAAATTAAAGAGTGAAAAAATAAAGAAGGAGGCTGGGTATTTCTGCAGCATGACCACTTGCTTCTTCAAGGCCTGGGTCACAAAGGGAAGCTTTCTTTAGTCTTCCTCTTAGCCCAGAAGCTACCTTTTAAACACTCAATAAATATTCATGTCTACAAATTTCCTTGAATCCATGTCTTTCAAGACTGATATTCTCAAAACTTTAATTTGGCCTACATTGTTTGTTTACAACTTTAACCAGAATCTTCTCACTCATTTCTTTATGTTCTATTAGTGTTCAGAGCCAAGTAAGTCAGTGCTCAAATCTCATGTCTTCTTAGGGACATATGCCTATCTTAAATGTCAGATTAGTTCCTTGTCATGTATCTTGAACGTAATCAGTGCAAAGGGGTACTAATTTATATATATATCATTTAGTTTTGTCCTGTTAATTTGGTAAGAATGCTGTTTTGTCTTCTTTTCCTTTTTTTTTTTTTTTTTTTGAATGGAGGATCTCTTGTTCCAGTCTGACCTTAAACTCATTATATAGTTGAAGATGACCTTGAATTTTTTATACTCCTGTTTCCATGGGGATTATAGGTATGTATCATCACATCTGTTTATAATAAAAACCATCCCCAGGCTTAACCTGGGGATTAAACCCAGGGTTTTGTTCATGCTAAGCCAGCACTCTACCAACTGAGTTAACGGTTACCACCTATATGGGAAAAGGAATCAGTCTTTGGCCATTAGGTATTTGTTGATGATAAACAATCTCCAGGTTTCCTGTTTGTTAAGTAAGTATGTTAGACATTTCATCACTGTGACATAAAACCTGATACAACTCAACAGGAGGAATTGTTTATTTTGGCTGCATGGTCTGATTTCATTAATTTTTGATAAAGCAGGATGAACCTGGATGAAGCAGAATATTATGTACATGTGACAAAGGATACTCACCCCGTGGTGGACAGCAAACAGAAGAGCCCCAGTGCTGGGTATAATCTTCAAAGGTCCATGCTCAGTGACCTACTTTTTTTTACCTAAGTTGTGTCACCTCCTAAGCTGGAGGCCAACATGAACTTTGAAGGAACATTTCTTTTTCAAATGATAGCCCAGAAAGGTTAGTGGCCACCTCACAATGCAAAATGCACATAGACTGTCTCCAAGAGTTCCCCAAGTGTTGTCAGTTTCAGTGTTGTTCAGAAGTCTAAGTCCAAAGTGTTTTCTGAGATTCAATGCAAACTGTTGGCTGGGAGCCCCTGAAAAATAAAAATGATAGTTACATACTTCTGGGATAAAATGGCCATGAAATAAATATTCTGACTGGAAAGGAAAAAACAGAAGAGCAGCAAGAAAGAATCTGGTGAAAGTGAGAGTGGTCCAAAGGGGCAGTCACTGAGTGCTTACCCCTGTGACTTGTATCTTTGTGAGCTCCTGAGTTGCAGCCCCAACCTTCTGGCTTTGTCATTGGCAGCCCACATGGGCTCTTTTGTGGAGGCTGGCTCCACTCATGGCCTGTGGCTCTCCTCAGAAGTAATTTCTCATTCTTGGTGTCTTAACTATCCTAGCACCTCCATTTCAGCTCAGCCACACCTTCAGCTTTCCACATTGCTCTCTTTGGAGGGGCTGCCTGCAGGGACTCCAAATCTACATATTGCATAGACTTTTAGAATTTCCTTTGAAATTTGAAATCTTGGCAGAATCCTTTGTGAGCCTTATATTTTGCTTATATTTTGCATGCCTGAAAGTCCAGCATCATACAGAAAACATAAATGTCTGCCATCATCTAGAACAACAGACATGCTTAAGCCAAGGCCACTGAGTGCCAGGCAACTGAGCAGAGTGAAAGAAATCCTAGTTAGTCTGTGCAAAAAGGGTGATCTAGGGGTTCTCTTTTCTCAAGAGAATGTCTTCTAAATGTATTTGCTCTTTTATGTCCTTGAGCCTGCCGTGGGTGATATTTGGACAATTTAGGAAATATCCTCATGGCGTTGTTAACTGTTGACTCAGTGCATTCTGCTTGCTGATTTTATGGGGCTAACCTCTTCAGATACTATGCCTCCCTTAGCTCCAGCTTTACAGACTTCTGAAATGGACTGAAGGTTTGTCAAGTCATTTTATTTTGCATTTTTTCTCTTATTCACACAGTAAATCTGACTAATAGCAGCCTTCAATAACTGTGCCCTGCCTGAACACTGGGATGCCTAAAGAATTCTCTCTACTAAATTAATTGAGACCTTCAAACTCCCATGGTCTTCAGGACAGTAGAAATATGAACAATTTGTTGCTGTTTGTAGATCTTATAATGATGATATCTATTCTAATCTATTTGTTTTTCCTTTCTGAAAACTCACGAGGAAAGCCTACTGTGTAGTCTCTGGTCTTCTAATCAATAGGCTCCGCTTATGGTATTTGAGGATTTCTCTTGCCCACTTCTCCAAACTTTTCTACATTCTTCCTATAGTACAGTTTTAACAGCTCAATGATCTCATTCTCTGATACCAGTTTTTTTTTTTTTTTTTTTTTTTTTTGTTGTTGTGTGTGTGTGTGTATTGGGTTTTTAGCTCCATGACTTAGGGGAACTGTTTATTTTACCTCATAGTTTTAGTCCACAGTCTTTGGCTGCATTAATCCTCAGCCCTTGATCTGAGGGATTAATGGCAGTGTCAGCCATTCTGCATACAAGAAGCTCTCGTTAGGCAGGCAGGCCTTTTGGAAAGGGATCTGGTATTTTGCAAGGATTGTACTATGATGCACCTCAGAATTGTTCCCAGTCTCTGACACTTACTCTTTATTCATGGCTGCATCTCTCTATAATCTGGTATGGTGTGAATCATCACTTTCTGGATATTTACTTCTGTCAGAAAATTAATCCCTGATTATAGAATTCCTGACTTGATTCAAAGTGTTTTAAAAGTTAAAATGTTTTAGAACTTCTTAAACAACTTTAGAATGTTTATGGCTGCGATAAATACCTTTGTGGACCTCCATATGCCTCACTAGGAGACAGGCTTAAGGCAGATTTGTAGTCTCAGCCTTCACTCACAAATCTTGGTATATACCATAAATATAGGCAAGTTGATTTAAACTTCCCATGAACCCAAATTATGTCATTATATACACACTTATGTTGTAATTCCTTAACTTTGTCACCTTATGGCATTCTATACTGTCATTTTAAATTTATTTTGTTTCTTGGAGTGAAAAACAGATAAGATTATTGTCCCAAAGATAACTAAAATATATGTAGCAAGGTCAGGCTTAATTAAAAAGACATATATTCTTATAACCTTTAGACCCTGTTAACCTTTAGGACTTGTCAACTTTTGTCACTATGAACTTACATAATGGATACATGGATAAGAAATGTTTACTTTTAAAACATGTAAGTGGTTGTATTTTGGAATTAATCTGTTTTTGTGATTAATTGCCCTTTTGAGTATGAGGCAATTCCTTTTCTGGGACTTAGAGGTAAAAAGACGCTACAATAAACAGTGGCAGGAGACACACAACATTGGCAGAAGCCTGTTGGTGGAAGCCCATTTAATGAAAGCTGGCTGGAAATCATTCATGAGTTGTAAATATGTATATAGATATGTATTTACACATAAATATGTCTGTCTGTGTGTTTTTCATACATATGTTACATGAGTGTGTGTTAATTGTCTGTATGAATGTGTATATGAATATGTACAGGTCTATATGTCTGATTGTCTGTCTAGGTGTATGTATGGGCTGATGCTATGGAACTGGCAGCCTAAGCTTGCTGCAGTTTTCTGCAGATGGGATGCCAGCTAAAATCAACATCATCTCATATATAAGTTTGTGAGAACTCATTGAAGTTAAATTTCTCAACTTCATCCACCCTTTTCCCTTGAGCATATGTGTGTGAATTATTATTGCTTACTTTCTCTCCCTTTTTTTTCCCCACCACTTTACAAACAAGTTAACAGTGATTAAGGATCTAACTATCAGCCTAGGACAAGCAGGCAAAGTTTTTTTTTTAAGTTTCCCTTATTAGACTGTTTTTTTTTTATTAATTATACTTTATTCATTTTGTATTCCCCCATAAGCCCCTCCCTCCTCCCCTCCCAATCCCACCCTCCCTCCCCTTTCTGCATGCATGCCACTCCCCAAGTCCACTGATAGGGGAGGTTCTCCTCTTCTTTCTGATCTTAGTCTATCAGTTCTCATCAAAAGTGGCTGCATTGTCCTCTACTGTGGCCTGATAAGGCTGCTCCCCCCTCAGGGGGAAGTGATCAACGAGCAGGCCAATCAGATTATGTCAGAGGCAGTCCCTCTTCCCATTACTATGTAACCCACTTGGACACTGAGCTGCCATGGGCTACACCTGTGCAGGGGTTCCAGGTCATCTCCACGAATAGTCCTTGGTTGGAGTATGAGTCTCTGGGAAGTTCCCTGTGTTTAAATTATCTTGTTCTGTTGCTCTCCTTGTGGAGTTCCAGCCTGTGGAGGCCTCACAGGAGATTTGTTCCTGTACAGGAGCTATTCTCAGATCAAAGAGCCCCTTTTTCACAACCCCTTGCAGTTTTGGCTAGAAGCTGTTTAAAAAAAAAGTGACCAGCTAAAGTTTTCTCCCTTAGCAGCAGCCTGTCACCAATCCTAGGAAAGGAATCCTGGGCTTCCTCCCCTACCGCTTTTCCTTTCAGTCACCTGTTGTGATAAGTTGCTGGTTGGTTGCCAGAGCCATCACTTCAGCCACCCAAGAGATAGAGTGAACACAGGAACTCCTCATCTAGTCCTGTATTCTACCCTGGACCCTGGAACCCTGCCAAAGCAGAGAGAGACTTTGGCAGTCAGACATCAGAAGTCCTTAACATGGCAGCATCAGGACAAGGCAGAGGCTACTTTCTTTCCTCAGAGTTGATAAGAAGCAATGAGAGAGATGGGGGTGGTGTGTGGGGTGGAGGCAAGAGGCGTAAGATATACTATTCAAAAGCATCTCCCAATGTCCTATTTTTATCCAAATTTATCTCCTAAAATTTCTACAACCTCCTCAAGATAGTACCACCAGCTGGTGACCAAGTAATTAAAACGTAAGCTTGTAGAAGACATTTTGTATTTAAACTACAATAGTACATTCCCTTCATTTTTAGTTTTCTGAGTTTTTTTTTTCATGAAAATGTTTTATTTTATGAAATTTTCTGTTGAAGTTAGTGTGATATGTAGATTTTTTCTTTAGAGTATTAATTTGGTACATAACATTACATTGATTTTCAAATATCAAACCAGCCTTGCATTCTTTTGATAACTACTACTTTGTTGTATATTATATGCACATACATACATATAGTCATGTATATATGTATGATATGTAGAGTTGGATATGACATGCTAATTTTGTCAAATACTTTTAAGTGACTGTTTATGAGAGATGCCCACATTTAGTTTTATTATAATTGATTAGTTTTTATAACCTTGGGCTATTGGGCCAATTATATTATTACCTAAGTAATACAGCTGCCCTCAGGTAGCCTGGTGCTTTGTACCCTACTGAACAGAGGTAGTTTTTCACATCAGCTAGTTCAGAGCTATTTTTCAAATGAACATCTAATCTGATTAGTTTTGAGGTATGATATATAATATACTGTCTTTCCATTTGGAACAGGTACCCCAGCATATGCTGTGTGACCCTGAAATCCTCATCACTATGTCAAGACTTTCTGTTTATGGGCATTTTATCTTACCTCATAGAGCACATTTCTCTTATGAAAACATCCTTTTTGTTTAATTAGAAGTGGTGACTATAATCCATCAACAGAGAGTGCCAGTGGGCTGTTATGTAAAATGTCCAGTCAGGTCAGTTCTCTTTGATTGTCTTGTGACACAGACCATAATTGTCATAGTTTGATGAGCAATGCTGTGACTGGCATCAGTGGTATTGCACCTAATTACAGTCACAGCATGCTTCACAGTGGACTGTAGATCTTCTTGTTGAATTTTATTGAAAAATATTGTTAGTCAATGTCATGATAGCTATGATAACATGTACGACACTACTCATCATAGTGTTTCTACATCATAGTAAAGCAATGGTTAGAAAAGATAGTAATTTTAAAATTATCTCATTAAATAGAATTTCTTAACAAAAATGAAATGAAAACAAAACTGTCCTAAAGTAGATTCTTGGAAACCTCTCTTAGCTAGCAAGAAAAATAACTTATTGCTAGTAATTTTGTTGCAGTAGCTGAAAGTATGTTTACTAAGAAAACCAACATCTTAAAGATTAGGGACATTAAAACATTGAGAACAATATCTATAGCCAATTTTAAAATAAGGCTAACAAGAAAAGAAAAGCAAATTATTTTTTTGTGTCTTGAGTTGTTTCTCTAAAATAACCATAGGCAGGATGTTAAAAACAAACAAACAAACAAACAAAAAACAGAACAAAACACCTCAACGTGAAGTGGGATCCACTAAGATGTGTTGATGAATAGTCAGGTGTATGGTGCAGAGAAAGCCTGATCTGGACAAACCTTTGAAGGTCAATGGTGAAGACTTTCCTGGGATGACTTACCAGCAGATGCTTGGTGGAAAATATTTGTGTCTGTCATGTGCTTTAAGCCAGAACTGTCAACCATGAACTCAATTGTCCTTAGGGATTTTAGACATCATCATTCCTGTTTGTGAGTGTGTGTGTGTGTGTGTGTGTGTGTGTGTGTGTTTATGAGAAAAATAGAGACAAAGAAACTGAACCTAGGTATCCCAAATTTCTTTTTACACACAACAGTTTGGTGGCTTTGCAGTTGTAAAATTGTGTTCATGAACTTTTGAGTCCAGTATTAAAATACAAACTTTTTCAAATGAGAACTCACTCAACCACCATGATAGAGAGAATGGCTTTGGAAGTGTGCTTACTGAGGATCATGCTCTTTAGTTAGTTCAATAACAAACAACACTTACACATGATGTACTGAGTCATTTCAGTATTACAGTACTTGACTAATACAACTTGTTTTGTACATGCTTCACAAAACAAGAAGTAGACTATCTATTGCCACACAAGCTCATGCTAGTTCTAGGAAAGTTTTTAGACCTTGATTCAAATACAAAAGAATATTCCATATTTTAAAATCCATTAACTGTATAATTGAAGAGCTTCTACCTAACTTTCATTTGGAACTGATTAATGTACAATGTAATGAAGTGCTAAACTACAATTATCATAAAAATGATTTGCTATAATTCTATAAATGCCTTCCAATTGTTGAATATCAATTAATACCATATGCTCATGACTAACATCAGTATTTGGTAGTTCCTATTTAAAAGAAAAATCTCACAA